>NC_063332.1:8167524-8223334 GCF_021869965.1 Rhincodon typus
GGCAGCATCTGTGAAGGAGGAAACAGAGTTAATGTTTCGGGTCCGGTTCTGAGGAAGGGTCACCGGACCCGAAACGTTAACTCTGTTTTCTCCTTCACAGATGCTGCCAGACCTGCTGAGCTTTTCCAGCAACTTTGTTTTTGTGGCAGTTTACTGTCTGCAGACTCTTACATTACAACAATGCCTACCCTGCCAAAATAGTTAACTGGCTATAATGAGTGTGAGGAGCATCCTGAGATTGTAAAAGAGGTTTCACACTTCAACGTTGTAGCAGTATCCTTAATATCAGTACACTCGGACAATGAAGGCCATCAGTTTAACAACGTGACTGTAGTAGCCCAAGTGAAATATTGACATGCACAGGAATTCCTACAGGCATGGTTCTCAACCCATAAGGCAATCAACAAACATATAGAATTGGACCCCATATACAAATCCATACAGATCAACACTGGAAATGACAGTACTCACCATAATGGACCAGACAGTATAAATTCCAAATGGAGTAGAAGATACTCGCTTCATCGGAGGCCTTACGGATGATGTTACCCAGCATGGTGACGAAACGTCTGAACAAAAACAAGGCAAGCAAGTCAACTACCTCAGGTTTCACACTTACACAGGTCAACAAATTCCCCTGTTAGTTGAGAGCTGCGCAAACTGGAATCGGTCATTCTCATCGGACTACCTATTCCCTTCACATAATTTCACATTCCTCTAGCTGGCTGGTTTTGTTCATCAGAAACAGGTTTGCCCCCACAGACACACTTCCTGACCATTCCAAATATGGTGCTGCCATTTCAGAACCTGATGAAATTAGAAGTACAATGGTTGGGGAACCATAGTTTCTTATTAGACATTGAGAAATGCTTGTCTCACCCTGACTGCAAAATTCAGCATTAGCTTTTTCCGAGGGTAACTGTGTTCTGGACCCAAGTTACAGACTTCAACACATAATCTAATGTGGTACGGAGGGAATGATGTATTGCTGGAGGTGTTGCATTTCAGAATGAACGTGCAGTCAGTGCCCACACTGCCTACTTGGTGAATATAGAAGATCCCAAGGCTTTACTTTGAAACAGAGTCTTCCTTGATTTTCTGGTCAAATTTATCCCTCAAGCAAAATTAATTAATTGTCTGTCATCACCATATTGCTGTTTGTGGGATATTGCTTTGTGCAAATTCATTGCTGCATCAAACTACAAATTTAAAAACATGGCTATAAAGTTCTTTGTGTCTTAATATATGTAGTGAGGCATACTGATGATCTGCAAATATGACACTGTGATGTTTATGCTAGTTCCTGTAACTCAACTATGCATCACAGGTTTTGCAGTACTGAAGAATTCAATGAACTTTTATTATAGCTCCTCTACATATCTACATTACAATGACATGTACTTGCTTGCCTGAGCCTTATTCTGAGGAATTTGGATCGACTAAGTTTCCCTCAGCATGTCATGCTACAAGAGGACAGATAAACAGGATGGTTACTGAGAGTCTGATATTATTAGATCATGCTTTGATATATTGATGAATCATGAGCATGTCTCTTAAAGGTATATTGCACATCTCCTCCAAAGCATAAAACAGATGTATCTGCATGTGCTTGTGTTCAGATTACTGAAGGTGGCAGCTCAGATAGATAAGGTAGTGAAAAAGGCTTATGGTATGCTTGCCTTCATTGGAAGGGACATTGAGTATAACGATAGAGACAGTACGAACTGCCGATGCTGGAGCCTGAGATGACACAGCGTGGAGCTGGGGGATCACAGCAGGTCAGGTAGCATCAGAGGAGCAGGAAAGCTGATGTTTCAGGTCGGGACCCTTCTTCAGAAATGGGGTGCGGGAAGAGAGCTCTGAAATAAATAGAGAGAGGAGGGGTGGGGCAGGAGAAGGTAGGTGGGATGGTGATAGTTGAGTGCAGGTAGGCAGTGGTGGGGATTGGTCAGTGAGGTGGGAGGAGCGGATAGGTGGGAGAGAAGATGGACAGGTTGTGTCAGGTCAAGGAGGCAGGGATGAGAGGGAGGGTTGGTCATGGGTTGAGGCTGGGGTTGGGGAGATTTTGAAACTAGTATAGACAAGATATGCTGCAGCTTTATAGGACTTTGAACAGTTCTAGTCACCACACTACCAGAAAATGTGGATGCGTTGGAGAGGGTACAGAAAAGGTTTACCAGGATGTTGCCTTGTATGGGGGGTTTTAACTATGAAGAAAGGTTGGATATACTGGGTTTGTATTCACTGGAATGCAGGAGGTTGAGGGGTGACCTGATAGAAATTTATAAGATTGTGAACAGAATGGATAGATTGGAAAGTATGAGGCTTTTTCCCAGGGTGGAAGAGTCAATTACTAGGGGGACACAGGTTCAAGGTACGAGGGGGGAAATTTAAAAGAAATGTGTGAGGCATGTTTTTCACACAAAGGATGGAGAGTGCCTGGAATGTGCTGCCAGAGGAGGTGGTGGAAGCAGATACAATAGCAGCATGCAAGAAATATCTGGACGAAAATATGAATAGGAAGGGAATAGAGGGATACGGATCCTGTGAGTGAAGACAGTTTTAGTATGGAAGGGCTAAATGTGTTGGCACAGGCTCGGAGGGCCGAAGGGCCTGTTCCTGTGCTGTGTTGTTCTTTGTTCTATAATAGATATGATTGTTTTTATAAGAGCGCAAGTCTCTGTTTTTATACAGTCCCTCGATTGTGATAAAACTTTCCAAGGAACTTGAAACAGGAACAGGCTATTCAGCCCGTTGAGTCTGCACTGGTGTTTTCTCCAGTGCAAATGCCAACATTGTCAGACGTTACACTCCCATTTTCTCAATGCTCTTTATTCTGAGGTCATGCTCATCTCATTTTAAGAAATTTTAACCCATTAGTACATTCTCACAGCAGTCAGTACTAGGGAGCAGCGCTAGGATTAAATGGAAAGAAGTATAGCCATGAGCCACTCTACTCCTCCAACCCATGTAATCAGATGTTGGCTCCACTTACTTGCCTGTTATCCACAGCACAGAATTTCATACTCTTCATTGGCTGCATGGCAAGCTTGAGAGTACAAAATTCCTCAGAAGGCCTGTTGTACTTCCTTTACACAATCTCACCATATCACACAGGACTGATAAACTACATGTAGATTTGTTTGGAAGATTCCGCCATTTTTTGGCCTAGGATGTCTTCTGACTGACTTTATCCCACCTTGGGGAATGATGGAAGGATTCGCAGACTGTTCAGGCTATCAAAGACACCTTCAGCGGTCAACAAGTCCTTATGGAGAGCTTGAAACTTGAGCCTCTGATCCAGAGGTAGGAACACTGCCACTGTACCACTGACTCCAACTGATAAATATTTGCACTACAGCATGGCTGAGTGGACAGATACACTCCCGGGATTCAAAAACCATGACCAACAGCCATAGCAACAGCTGCAATTCCAATACTATAGGCTCCCTGCTGGTCACATGGGGCTTTACATCATTGGTCATTTACATATTCACTTAGAGTGAAATCACAACATCAATAACTTCTCACTTCGACAGGACAACCCCTCAACTTTGTAAACGGACTGGTGAGGCCTAGGCTGGCTGGTTCACCTTTGTTCTGGTTGAAGCCTGTAAGCGGCCAATTAATGACTCCTTAAAGGCTCTTCCCCCACAACCTCCACCCCCAGCACCACCACCCTCTGGTGTCTACAGGCGATTAGTGGGTGCAAAAGCTGGAGAGTGATCAGGTTCAGACCATGGGCATTAATTGCAGTGGAGGGGCAGTGCACCTCCATTCTTGATAAATGACCTCCTTTCCACATTGAGGCAGGCCTGTCCCCACAATGTCTCTCGCTCTCAGCCTCTCCATCAACACCTACAGCAGCCCCACCCCCTTTCCCTCACTTCCTGTACTCCTCAGCCCCTGATTTCACCTCCCCACCCTGCTCTGAGAACACCACCCCATCCCAAACTTAGCTTCTCCTGGCCTCCAGGGCTTAAACTCTGGGGTAAGCTTGTAATTCCAGTGCTCTCCACCTCAGCTTGTGTCCCTCCTGGGAATGATTAGCAAATAGCTCTCTGAGGTGGGACTTGCTCCTGACTGAGGGATTGAAGTCCCATCTCCAAGCAGTTCAGAATGTAATGGCTGAGGCACAACCAGTATCAATGGCAAAGGATTCTCCACCAATTCTTCTTATATCCTGGAATAAGAGTTTGGTGGAAGCAGGTTCAACTACACCATTAAGAGAGTGTTGAGTTTGATTTGATTTGATTCATTATTGTCACGTTTACCTAGGTACAGTGAAAAGTTTTGTTTTGCATGCAGTACAGGCAGATCATACCATACACAGTGCATTTGGGTAATAGAACAGAGCAAAGAATACAATGTTATGGCTACAGAACAGGTGCAAAGAGAGTGAGATCATCATCAAATTTAAAATTTGAGAGGTCTGTTCGAAGTCTAATACCAGCGAGGAAGAAGCTGTTCTTGAATCTGTTCGCACGTGTGTACAAACATGGAAGAGAGTATAACCGGGCTGGGAGGGGCCTTTGATTATGTTGGCTGCTTTCCCAAGATAGTGGGAAATATAGATGGAGTTAATGGAAGGAAGGCTGGTTTGCGTGTTGGACGGGGCTGCGTTCACATCTCTCTGTAGTTTCTTGCGGTTTTGGGAAGAACAGTTGCCATGTCAAGCTGTGATGCACGGGGATAGGATGCTTTCTATGATGCGTTTATAAAAATCGGCAAGAGTCCTTGCAGACATGCCTAAGGAAGTAGGGATGTTGTTGTGCTTTCTTGACCGTACCATCTTGGATGGCCCAGGACAGATTGTTGGCGATCATCGCTCCCAGGAACTTGACACTCTTGATCGTCTTCACCTCAGCACCATTGATACATTGATCCATTCTGCTTCCTGAAGTACGCGAAGGGAAGTAGCTGCATTGTTCCTTCAGAGAGCCAGGATAGACGCGATGGGTAGAATGGCTCTTCTGTGCTGTAACAATTTTGTGGTTCTGCATTCCATTGTTCTTCAATATCCTGACTTTCGAAAAATCTGCTGGAGATGTCCATGGTGCAAAATGAATATATTTGGTCCCTCGTTCCTGTACCAACTTCTATGAAAGCTCCTTGGAAATCTCTAATACCCCGATGCTGGGATTGCTTCTGGCTGCTAATCCAAACTGGCCCCCTCAGTTTTACAGGCCTTAACTACCCCCCCTCAAAACCCCTTCATTTCCTCCTTCCACCCTATCTCCTTAGAAACTGGGAAATCCCAGCCTCATCATGCTAACTGACCCTGCCCCTGCTACTGGGAACTATTGATTATATTTCAGATGACCCCAGCGCAGGAAAGAGAGTTGGGAGATTTTAGGCAGGTTTTTAATCGCTGAGGGAATTGAGGATTGTGGGGTAAAGGCGGGAATGTGGAGTTGATGATTATCAAATAGGCCATGATTCCATTGAGTGGGAGTGCAGCCTTGATAGGGCTTATTTTTATGGTGAGTGGAGAAAGATTTAAAAAGGACACCAAGGGCAACTTTTTTAACACAGAGAGTGGCTTGTGTGTGGAGTGAGTGATGGATCCAGGTACACTTACAACATTTAAAAGATGTTTGGAAAGTTCATGAATAGGAAAGGTTTGGAGGGATTTGGGCCAAATGCAGGCAGATGGGATGTTATTTTGGGAACAATGTCGGTGTGGACTGATTGGACAGAAGGGTCTGTTTACATGCTGTACGACTCTATGACTCTATAACCTAACTACGTCTGAGCTCCCCCACAGTCTTATCCCCTGTCATTTTCATGTTCTCTGACCGACATTGAGTAATGCTTGATTTTAAAATGTTCATCCTTATTTTCAAATCACTTCAGAGTCTGCTCCTACATCTTATAGTCTTATGCTCTGCGTGAAAAAGTGTTGCACTTACACGGCACCTCCATTGATCTTGACTGTCCCAACAGAGGAAATAGTCCAAGCCCCTTCGTCACTTTAGAAATGTTAAATAATCCTGCCACCTATAACAGAGCCCATTCTTCACTAATGAGGGGAGCCATCACAGTGTAACCTGAGATTCCCTGATACCTGGGAAAAAAAGTCAAATGTCAGCTTCCTTAGGACTTTAAAGCAAGAATTAGGTGAACCGCAAGCTTAACAGTTTGGCAATTGGCTGGGCGTAGGGTTGAGTCTGGTGGGGGGAAGCGAGTGGATTGGTCAAGGTGTCTGGATCACCAGGGAATGAGAGACGTGATGATGGCCAAGGAAAAGGTTCTGGTCGTTTGCAAAGCAAGGCCCCTTTCCAGCCTGCGAGGCTGAAAATGTTTAAATTCCACACTGCTCGCAGTGTCAGGTTACTGACAGAGTTCAAATCAATTAAAGTAACAAACTGCAACAGACCTGGTGGTGTTGCTGGTGCCGTCGTACTATATATAATAATCTCTGACCCTAGCAATGAGCAACCATGCATCACAGGGTTTGTTTTACTCAGTCTACCACAAAGCCAAAAAAAAAGCGTCCTCACTCTATCTTCTCTTCTTGTCAAACCAACCAAGCAATGCGAGGCAGGATGCTGTCAGTCAATGATCCCTGGGCTATCGTCACTGAGTCTGAAAAAGAAGCAAAAGGTGCTGGGGAAACTCCGCAGCTCTGGCAGAATCTATGGAGAGAAAAATAAGACATAACATTTCGAGTTGAAATTTTTTTCTTTCTTTATTCATTCACAGGATGAGGGGGTTGCTGGCTAGGCAGCATTTATTGCCCATCCCTAATTGCCCAGAGGGTAGTTAAGAGTCAACCACATTGCTGTGGGTCTGGAGTCACATGTAGGCCAGACCAGGTAAGGATGGCAGCTTCCTTCCCTAAAGGGCATTAGTGAACTCCCCCTCCCACTCCTTGGACGACATGTCCATCCTGGGCCGCCTCCTGCCACAACGATCCCACCCGAAGGCTGGAGGAACAGCACCTCATATTCTGCTTGGGAACCCTGCAGCCCAATGGTATCAATGTGGACTTCACAAGCTTCAAAATCTCCCCAACCCCGACCTCATCCCAAGACCAGCCCATTTCGTCCCCGCCTCCTTGACCTGTCCGTCTTCCCTCCCACCTACCCGCCCCTCCCTCCTCACTGACCAACCCCCATACCAACTCCCTACCTACACTCACCTTTTCTGGCCTCATCCCCGCCTCCTTGACCTGTCCGTCTTCTCTCCACCTATCTGCTCCTCTATCCAACTTCTATCATTGCCTCCCCCTTTCTCTATTAAATTCAGAACCCCCCTTCCCCTCTCCCATTTCTGAAGAAGGGTCCAGACTCGAAACGTCAGCTTTCCTGCTCCTCTGATGCTACCTGGCCTGCTATGTTCATCCAGCTTTACACCTTGTTATCTCAGACTCCAGCATCGGCAGTTCCTACTATCTCTGACATTTCTATAGTGACTTTCTTCACTCAACTTTCAGGAATTGAGACCAGCAGCATCTATTTGTTTGGCACCTTTAACTTAACGAAAGGCCTCAAGGCACTCCGGCAGGATGTTGTTAAACCAAGAGCGACATGTGTCACAAAAGATGATATCAAGTCATTGACCAAGAGGAGCAGAGAGAAGTTGAGAAACTGACAGAATTCCAGAATCTGAGGCCAAGACAAGTGAAAGTATCGCCACCAATAGGAGAACAACTTTTGGAATTCCTTGTTCAACCCTGTTATCGGAATGATGTTGTGAAACTTGAAAGGGTTCAGAAATGATTGATAAGGATGTTGCTGGGGTTGGAGGGTTTGAGATATAGAAAGAAGCTGAATAGGCCGGGGCTATTTTCCTTGGAGTGTCAGAGGCTGAGAGGTGACCTTATAGAGGTTTATAAAATCATGAGGGGCATGGATAGGGTGAATAGTGAAAGTCTTTTACCCAGAGTAGGAGAATTCAAAACTAGAGGGCATAGATTTCAAGTGAGAAAGGAAAGATTTCAAAGGGACCTAAGGGGCAACATTTTCATGCAGAAGGTGGTGCATGTATGGAATAAGCTGCCAGAAGAAGTGGTGGAGGCTGGTACAATTACAACATTTAAAAGGCACCTGGATGGGTTATGAATAGGAATAGGTTTACAGGAACAAGAACAAAGTTGCTGGAAAAGCTCAGCAGGTCTGGCAGCATCTGTGAAGAAAAATCAGAGTTAACGTTTTGGGTCCGGTGACCCTTCCTCAGAACTTCCACCGAGGAAGTTTCTTTAGAGATTGATTCCAGAGATGAGAGGTTTGTCTTTTGAAGAGAGATTGAACAGTTTAGGTCTATACTCTCTGGAGTTTAGAAGCATGAGAGGCAATCTAATTGAGGGATATATAGATGCTAAAGGGGATTGACAATATAAGTGTAAAGGGGATGTTACCTCATGTGGGGCAATCTAGAATCTAGTTTCAGAATAAGGGGTAACAGAATGAAACAGAGGTGAGGGGTAAAGTAAAACAATTATTTTCATTTTTAACTGCTTAAAAGTCTTCAACAATTATTATGTCCTTTAGCAGTGGAACTCCACACTTGTAAAGTTAAGTTTTTAGCGAAACTGATTGGCATTATCAAGACATGCCTTATCCTGCTGTTAAGAAATCATATTTACGAGGTCATTGCTGATCTGATAATCCTCAACTCCGTTTTCATGCCTTTTCCCAATAGCTCTGGATTCCCTTACCAATTAAAAATCTATCTCAGCCTTGAATATACTTAATAACCCAGCTTCGACAGCCCTCTGTGGTAAAGAATTTCACACACTCACTATGGAAGGTCAGTGCAGATCAGCAATTCCTGGTTTCTACATTTACCATGTATAGGTGACAATTTATGATAAGTAATAGTAACTGCAGTTAGGCTTACAATTAAAATTCTATCTCAAAATCCAGGTCAAATTAACTCACTACATTAAAACAAGTGCTTTGTCATAATTCCCCTAGCTTCTGTTGTCATTATCTTAACTCTGCTTTCTCGTGTTACTGATCCTTCTGTTTCATTTCACTCTTTAAGAGAAACAAACGGGTAGGTTAAAAAGTGAAGATACACTTTTAAGTGGTGCAGACTTGAAAGGCTTAGGTAAGTTGAGACATTTATTCTGTGTCTCTGTAATGGTTCATACTCTGTTACTAAGTTACCTGTATCTGAATCAGCTTCGTGCTCGGTGAAATTTCATTGCTATCACCGGCAACTTCCTCAAACATCTTATCAGGAGGGTGGTGAGGGGAAAGCAGGAATTGGGAATAGGGGCGGGGGTGAGGGGGTCTTGCAGCAAACATGAAATTGGCCTTTGAGGCAGGGATCATCCACCCAACATCAACAGTGGGGAGCTGGGTGCTGCATGTGCATGTCTCAGTGCAGATGAGGGGGCACACTCTTCCCTGTGTTGACAAAGGCCAGGCTTTGTTGATACAGGTAGGAGTGAAAGACTTACTGGTTAAGAAAAAATGATTGTCAATGTTAAGAATGGGGTGGAAGAGATTGAGCTCACCTCATGATACTTTCTCACCAAGACTCCCTCAAGTCCATGGGAATACAAAGAAGACTGTTACAATTAATCCATCTGTAATTTTCAAGATTGCTGAGGATAAATAGTCATTTGGTAGTATAGAACATGACTTTTGATGTTTAAAAAATCACATTTTGATTAATTTAATCACCTTGAACTCATCACAACAGTTGGCAAGAAATGACAATATAAAGAGAAAACAACATTTAAAAAGCATGAGAGGTGTGTGCTGATTGGTTAGCAAGTAGCCTACATTTGGTCAAAGCATTTACATAGAGAATACACCAGGTAATGATGATTGACAGGTAAATGCCAAGATCTTTCTAAAATTTTAAATCAGGCAGATTGACTCTGTTTGATTAAGTTCAGGAGGATATTTTCCTAATCAACTTGCTCAGGGGTGTTCTTACACACTCTTGGAGAAGCTGGGACTTGGACTCAGGCCTCAGAGATTGGGACACTATCACTGTGCTACAAGACCCCTATGAAGGTCCCAGAGAAATGAACAAGCAGATGGCTTTTTTTTGCTATTTTCTCTTGGAACACGGACATTTGCTGGCTGACTAGCATTTATTATTTGACCCTAGTTGCCTTGAGAAGGTGGTGGGGTGAGCTGCCTTCTTGAACTGTGGCAGTACATATGATGTAGGTAAGTGGTCATCTATTTTGTTAAGTTTCTCACTAGGTACAAGCAAGTTACCAATTACCAATGACAACAACTTGTTGATTTTTATTTATTTGTCCAGGGCAAGTAGATGTTGCTGGTTAGTCCCATACTTATTGCCCATCCTGAGGGCTGAGTCAAGCACATTGCTATGGGTCTGGAGTCACATGTATGCCTGGAATCACAAATTGGCCAGGCCAGATAAGGATGGAAGATCACTTTCCCTAAAGGACATCAGTGAACCAGATGGGTTTTTCAACAATTTCTAGTGGTTACATGGGCGCCATTAGGTTAGCTCTATATCCAAAATTTTTACCCAATTCAAAATTCACCCTCCATGCTGGTGGGATTCAAGCCCATGCCCCCAGCATAGTAACCTAGATTGTTAGTGAAGTGACATTATCACTACCCTACTGCCTCCCTGTGCCTTGTTGACACCACTCACCTCATAGATATTTAGCTTCGTATCTTACCAAATGTGCAAAAAAGTTAGGCGTTGAGAATTATCGTCATGGAAATCATAGTGGTGACCTGGCAACTTCCCCCCTCATCACTTGCTCCAAAGGACCTCCACGTTGGACACCAGGCACCAACACCTCCATGGGCACAAGCCATACGCATCCCATGTCCACGGACATTGGCATGCAACATGTACCCTTATGGGCCGTCTCCGATATACTGACAAGGCATTTCTACACTTCAATGCAGCAACCCAGGCCGCACCAGAAACTATCACTGAGACGTCTCAGCAAGGACACAGTGTGCTCAGGAACGTACACCTGGTTGATGGATTGGATCAGCCTGCGTCTCTAGGCTCTTTGCTTGCTCATGTGGCACTCAGTCACTCATGGTATAGAAAGGACAGTACTTTTGATCTCAACCACTTTCTTCAGCGAGAATTCCACAGGCTCACCACTTTCTGAATGAAGACACTTCTCCCCATTTCAGTCCTAAATGGCCTACCCCATTTCCTGAGACTGTGGCCTCTGGTTCTGGACTCCCTGGTCATCAGGGGCATCTTACCTGCATTTACTCTGTTAGAATTTTGTCCTAATAGAATTTTATAGATTTCTATCAGAGCCCCCCTCATTCACCTAAACTCCAGTGAATGGAGTCTTAACTGGTCTAATGTCTCTTCATACATCACTCCTGTCCCATAACGAATCAATCTGGCAAACATTTGTTGCACTCCCTCCATAATCAGAACATCCTTCCTCAGATAAACTGGGGAGGCGATGGCTGTGGTATTATTGTTGGACTGTTTAATCCAGAGACCCAGATAATATTCTGGGGACCTGGGTTTTACTCCAGGACATCCCAGATATCCTCTGATTTTAGGGACCATAATTTCCCCTCCTCTGTAATTAAGGATGCCCTCAACTGCATCTCCTCCATTTCCCACACTTCTGCCCACAAACCCCCTGCCCCCAACAGTAATAAGGATAGAGTCCCCTTAGTCCTCACGTACCACCCCGCCTACCTCCAAATCCGCGCCTCATCCTACGACATTGCCACCAGCTACTACCAGATGCCAACACCAAAAGGATATTTCCCTCTCCACCCTTGTCAGCTTTCCATAGGAACAGTTCATTCTGTGACTCCCTCATCAGTTCTACACTTCCTACCAATTTCCCCACCACACCCGGTAGCTTTCCCTGCACCCACAAGAGGTGTAACACCTGCCCCTACACCTCCCCTCTCACGTCCGTCCAAGGTCCCAAACAATCCTTCCACATCCGGCAGAGATGCACCTACACTTCATCCAACCTGATCTATTATATCCGTTATTCCTGATGTGGTCTCCTCTATATCAGGCTGACCAAACGCAAACATCGATGCGTGGAGCATCTGCGCTCTACATGCATCAACCAACCGAACTTCCAGTTGCCATCCATTTTAATTCCCCCTCCCACTCCCCTAACAACATGTCCATCCTTGGCCTCCTCCCCTGTCAGAGTGAGGCCAAACGTAAACTGAAGGAACAACACCTGATATTTCGCCTCTGGAGCTTACAGCCCAATGGCCTCAACATTGACTTCACCAGCTTCAAAATCCCTCCACCTTATCCGATGTCCAGTCCTCCCCCTCCTGACCTGACCTAACCTGTCCATCTTCCTACTCACCAATCCGCTCCACCCTTCCCACTGACCAATCACAATAACCTCCTATCTGCATCTACCTATCACCATCTCTCCTACCTTTCCCCGAAGCCCTATCCCCCTCCCTTTATTTATTTTTGGGCTCCCCTCTCCCTCCCCAGTCCTGACAAAGGGTTTTGGACCGAAATGTTGACTTTTCTGTTCCTCTGATGCTGTCTGACCTGCTGTGCTTTTCCAGCCTCACACCTATAGACTCTGGTTTCCAGCAACTGCAGTCCTTATTGTCTCCAACAAAGGCACCCAGATCTGTTTGTACCTCCCCCTTTCCCAATATACCATCATTCGGGTAATAATCTATGTTCTGGTTTTTGTGACCAAGGTGGCTTATATCCACCTTACACTTAATCTGCCATGTATTTGCCCACTCATACAACTTGTGTGACCCTCAACAATCCTAGAGGACTGGTAACCCAAATCCATACAAAAGCTGAGACAACAAGGTGCAGGGTTGGATGAACACAGCAGGCCAAGCAGCATCATAGGAGCAGAGAGGCTGACGTTTCGGGCCTAGACCCTTCCAGCATCTGCAGTTCCTACTATCTCCATACAAAAGCTGGTTCGGCCACATCTGGAATATTGTGTCCAGTTCTGGTCGCCTCATTATAGGAAAGATGTGGAAGTGTTGGAAAAGGTGCAGAGGAGATTTACCAGGATGTTGCCTGGAATGGAGGGAAGGTCTTACGAGGAAAGGTTGAGAGATCTAGGGCTTTTCACTTTAGAACGACAAAGCATGAGAGGTGACTTGATAGAGGTGTACAAAATGATCAGAATTATGGATAGAGTGGACAGCCAGAGACTTTTTCCTAGGGTGGAGGTAGCTATTATGAGGGGACATAGTTTTAAAATGAGTGGAGGTAGATATATGGGAGACGTCAGAGGTAGGTTCTTTACTCAGAGAGTGGTAGGGGCGTGGAATGCATTGCCGGAGAGGGTAGTGGAGTTGGCCTCATTCGGGGCATTTAAGCGGCTATTAGATAGGCATATGGATGATAGTATAAGGTAGGGGTGGAGGTTAGATAGACCTTAGGCTTAGGGTAAAAGTTTGGCACAACATGGTGGGCCGAAGGGCCTGTACTGTGCTGTATTGTTCTATGTTCTATGTTCTTGTGCTCTCTGGTGACAGAACATTCAGCTGTAATGGCCTTGAGCTCCAGAGCTCCCATCTCATGCCTCTCATCTTCACAAAGAAAACACTCCTCAGATTCTCAAAACCCCACATGTTAACAATGCCTGTAAACCTTCCCGCGTTATTGAACCCTTGGGCTAGTTTTCTTTCATCTCGCACCCTTAGTCTTTGTAAGTACCATGAGCTGTTCCACAACATTAGACTTGCAAGGTGGCTACGAGTCACATTTCAAATTGACAGTAATCTATCAGTACAAATCTGCTTCATAAGGAACAAAGAGGAGTTACAGGGGAGATGTAAACTGCTGGTGATAAAAGGATCATCTGGTAGAAGTCTACAGTAGCCTCAGGGCTTCAGTGCTTAATTAAACATAAGGGCATCTGCTTTGTGTTCATTTTGGGTCCAGGTTCTCTTCTGAATTTAATAAGCATTTCACAAAAAGAAAGGGGCACCTAAACAGTTAGGTAACGAATACATGAATAATTGATACTACTTAAACATTGACTTAAATAATTGAAATAAATAGTCTAGTGTTTGAAGAGAGCATTGTCAAAGTCTTTGTGCATCATTAGTCAATTATTCCTACCTTTTAAAACAGCACCTTTCATTTGGATGAATACAATGGCAGCTGCTGGTCAACGTCGTTCATAAACCTTACAATGTAAACATTTGAGATTATTGATTGTCATTGAGGGGAGGCATCTACATTATGCTGATGTAATTACACTAGCAATTCAGAGACCCGGACGGATGTTTTTGTGTTTAAATCTCAACAGGGCAGAGTGTAAATTCAGATAACAAGGTGTAGAGCTGGATGAACACAGCAGGCCAAGCAGCATCAGAGGAGCAGGAAGGCTGACGTTTCGGGCCTAGACAATTCAGTTCATGAATCTGGAATTAAAATGCAGCCCAATAGTGTCCCTGAAACAACAGTTATCTCAGGATTGCATTTACTAAAGAGAAGGAAACCTGCCATCATCATCTGGCCTGGTCTATACATAACTCCAGACCCACAGCAATGTGGTTCATTCTTAAATATGCTCTGAAATAGTCTGGCAATCCATTCAATTATTTCCAGATTTTTCACCAGCATTCCCACTTCTGACTTTATGATGGAGGGAAGGTCATTGATGAAGCAGTTGAAGATGGTATAATGAGGACATTATCTTGAGGAACGTCTGCAGAGATGTCCTGGAGCTGAGATGATTGACATCCTACGACTGTGGAATGCCGTGGTGCAGTGATAATGTCACCAGAAAAGCAATTCATAAATGACCAATAATCTCAGCTCCAGGACATCTCTGCAGGAGTTCCTCAGGGTAGTGTCCTAGGCCCAACCATCTTCAGCTGCTTCATCAATGACCTTTCCTCCATCATAAGGTCAGAGGTGGGGATGTTCACTGATGATTGCACAATGTTCAGCACCATTCACGAATCTTCAGATACTGAAGCAGACCATGTTCAAAGCAACAAGATCTGGACAATATCTAGGCTTGAGCTGACAAGTGGCAAGTGATATTAGTACCTCATCTACTGTCAGGCTATGAGCATCTCAAATAAGAGACAATCTAACCACCACCCTTTGACATTCAATGGTGTTACCATCACTTAGTTCCCCCCTATCAACATCCTGGGTGTTATCTTTGACCAGAAGCTCAACTGGTCTCACCACATAAACACAGCTGCTACAAGAAAAGGTCAGAAGCTAGAATTAATTCACCCTTGACTTCCCAAAGCCTGTCCTCCATTGATAAGGCACAAATCAGGAATGTGATGCAATGAGCACAGGCCAGGAATACTGTGGTGAGTAATTCACCTTCTGACTCCCCAAAGTCTGGACTGTCCACCATCTACAAGGCACAAGTCAGGAGTGTGATGGAATACTCCCCACTTGCCTGGATGGGTGCAGCCCCAATAACACTCAAGAAGCTTGACACCATCCAGGACAAAGCAGCCCGCTTGATTGGCTCCACATCCACAAGCATCCACTCCCTCCACCACCAACACTCAGTAGCAGCAGGGTGTACTATCTACAAGATGCTCTGCAGAAATTTACCAAAGATGCTTAGACTTGATAGAGGTGTACAAAATGATCAGAGGTATAGATAGAGTGGACAACCAGAGACTTTTTCCTAGGGTAAAGGTAGCTATTATGAGGGGGCATAGTTTGAAATTGAGTGGAGGTAGATGTAGGGGAGACGTCAGAGGTAGGTTCTTTACTCAGAGAGTGATAGGGACCTGGAATGCATTGCCGCAGAGGGTAGTGGAATCGGCCTCATTAGAGGCATTTAAGTGGCTATTAGATAGGCATATGGATGATAGTATAAGGTAGGGGTGGAGGTTAGATAGACCTTAGGTTTAGGGTAAAAGTTCGGCACAACGTCGTGGGCCGAAGGGCCTGTACTGTGCTGTACTGTTCTATGTTCTATGTTCTAGACAACTCCTTCCAAACCCATGACGACTTCCATCTAGAAGGACAAGGGCAGCAGATACATGGGAACACCACCACCTTCAAGGTTCCCTCCAAACTACTTACTGTGCTGACTTGGAAATATATCATTGTTACTTCACTGTTGAACAAAGAACAAGAACAAAGAAAATTACAGCACAGGAACAGGCCCTTCGGCCCTCTAAGCCTGCGCCGATCCAGATCCTCTATCTAAACCTGTCGCCTATTTTCCAAGGATCTGTATCCCTCTGCTCCCTGCCCATTCATGTTGCTGGGTCAAAATCCTACAGCACATAGACAACAGCAATTCAAGAAGGCAGCTCACCACCACCTTCTCAAGGACTAATTAGGACAAGCAATAAATGTTGGCCATCCAGCGATGCCTATGTCCCACAAGTGTACGAAAAGGATCCCCAGGCTAATATCGTGAGGGCATATGTTTGAATTCTATCATAAGAAATGGTGAACTTAGAATTTGATAAAATCATGAATGGTAAGCTTTCTTCGTGGTGACCATGTAATCATAGCTGATTGTTGTATAAACCTATCTGATTGACTAATGTCCTTTAGGGAAGGAAATCTGCCATCCTTACCTGGACTGGCCCATATGTGACTCCAGACCCACAGTAGTTAGATTGACTTCTGACCGTTCTCAGGGCATTTAGAGACTGGCAAAAAATGTTGGCCTCGTCAGTGATGCCCACACCTTGTGAATGAATATAACACATACAATCTGTTCCCTTTGTGCCAGGTATGACTCCAACCAGCGGAGAGTTTTCTGCCACTGACGTCTATTTTGTTGGAGATTCTTGTTGCCATACTCGGTCAAATACTGCCACCCAAACTAATCTCCTCAAATAGAACTCTTTGTCCATGTTTGGACCAAAGATGTAATGAGCTGAGTCATCAGAGCTGATGGAATCGATCTGAACATCAGCGAGCAGGTTATTGTAGATTAAATTCCATTTGATAGCACTGTCGATGACACCTTCTATCACTTTGCCTTGATTCCATTGGTTACCTCTATGGCTTGTGTTGCCCATTCCTGTGTGAGGATTCCCTGGGAAAACTCACCTAGAGGTATCAGGATGCATCAGGTAGCCATTGCAATGGGGCATTCTGCAACTAACGTTCCCCCACCACTCCACACCTCCAAAAGTCCTCCAAGTGGCTGGGGAGATTTTGGTAATGGTTAATGGTAAAGTCAAGGTGAGTATTTTGGTGGCAGTGTGAAGGTTCTTCCTGGCTGTATAAGACTAAATTGAGTGTGTTATGAAATGTACGGGTATTAACTACAGTATATGGTTTAAATGTGTAAGTTAATGACCATATCAAATTTGATTGTGTGTAAGAACTCAGCTAGAGACACCTTCCATAGCTCTTCAGAGAATTGGGGGTAGATAGTCGAAACAGAGATAGCTATATAGCAAAATATCATGTTGTGAGATTGGCAAGAAATAGAATCAATAGACTGAATACCTGGGTGATTTTTCTCTGACAGACTAGCATGAAAATTCATTGAAAGAAATGCGCTGACTCATACAAAACATAGAAAAAAGAGAATTTCAACTCCCCCTCCCATTCCTCAGACGACATGTCAAAAAAAAATCCCCACTACCAAAGACATTTTTCCCTCCCCACCCTTATCTGCTTTCCGGAGGGACCACTCTCTCCGTGACTCCCTTGTCCGCTCCACACTCCCCTCCAGCCCCACCACACCTGGCACTTTTCCCTGCAACTGCAGGAAGCGCTACACCTACCCCCACACCTCCTCCCTCACTCCCATCCCAGGCCCCAAGAAGACTTTCCACATCAGCAGATGTTCACCTGCACATCTGCTAATGTGGTATACTGCATCCGCTGTACCCGTTGTGGCCTCCTCTACATCGGGGAAACCAAACGGAGGCTTGGGGACCGCTTTGCAGAACACCTACGCTTGATTCGCAATAAACAACTGCACCTCCCAGTCGCGAACCATTTCGACTCCCCCTCCCATTCCTCAGACGACATGTCCATCCTGGGCCTCCTGCAGTGCCACAACGATGCCACCCGAAGGTTGCAGGAACAGCAACTCATATTCTGCTTGGGAACCCTGCAGCCCAATGGTATCAATGTGGATTTCACAAGCTTCAAAATCTCCCCTCCCCCTACCGCACCCAAAACCAGCCCAGCTCGTCCCCGCCTCCCTAACCTGTTCTTCCTCCCACCTATCCCCTCCTCCCACTTCAAGCCGCACCCCCATTTCCTACCTACTCACCTCATCCCGCCCCCTTGACCTGTCCGTCCTCCCTGGACTGACCTATCTCCTCCCTACTTCCCCACCTACACTCACCTTTACTGGCTCCATCCCCGCTCTTTGACCTGTCTGTTTCCTCTCCACCTATCTTCTCCTCTATCCATCTTCTATCTGCCTCCCCCTCTCTCCCTATTTATTTCAGAACCCCCTTCCCCTCCCCCATTTCTGATGAAGGGTCTAGGCCCGAAACGTCAGCCTTCCTGCTCTAATGATGCTGCTTGGCCTGCTGTGTTCATCCAGCTCTCCACCTTGTTATCTCAGATTTTCCAGCATCTGCAGTTCCTACTATCTATGGTAACACTCCTGATTTTCCTCATGAAGAGTATCATTGGGAAAATGTACCATTTCATTGCATTGATCAATCCACTCTGTTAAATGCAATTGCAACGATTGCGAAGTTTATTTCATGCACATCTGCAGGGACATGCATTGGAGTGTGAGAGTGAGAGACAGAGTAAGAGAGAGGACAACGTAAAAACATTAGAAATTGGAACAGCTTATTTAACTCTTCGAAGATACCCTTCCATTCAGTAAGATCACGGTTGATGATCTACCTCACATCCATTTCCCAAGGCTATCCCAATATCCTTTAGTTCCCTTAGAACACAAAAATCTATCGATCTCAGTCATGAATGTGTTCAACAACTGAACTTCCACAAATCTCTGGGGTACAGAATTCCAAAGCAGATGGTGAAATTTAAAGAGAGAAAGAGAAAGAAAAACAGTAAAATGTCAGAAAAATGAAGGGATGGCAGAAAGAGATGGACAGAGTGAGATGAGAGATAGGGTGAGATAAAGAGAGAGATATGGACAGAGTGTGAGTGAGACAGAAGGAGACATAGACAGATGGGTCTGAACGCAACGTTTGAACCATAAATAAACATAAATAAACCAGAACCCATTCAGTAGACAAGTACCTGGAAGCATCATAAAGACTTATCTTGATGTAGGAGCAATTAAATACAGTGAATGAACAATGAGTAAGTGGAAGTCTCACCATAATTTAGTTATAATAAGCCCTGACTCCTGCAGGCACCGATAGAAGCTCTGGCTAATTACTGTTGCTGTAGCATCTACTTTTCACTAACAAAAGTAATTGACCTCAAAACAACTACAGCTGGGTACTTTTTCTGATAGTTTAGAAGGTAAATGCAATCCAGGCTGCTTTTCCGGTATCATCATTATCACTGGCGGTCCCTCACAGATGAGGATGACTCTCTTCCACTCTCAGGAAATGTCTGTAGGTGGCTATACAGATGGATGTGGCTATTACAGGCTCCGTTACACTTGGGGCAGGTGGTGGCCGCGGGAAGGGGTGCAAAGGGCAATGGTTTGGCAGCACGCTCTTTTCACTGTTTTCGCCTAGCTTCTACTTTTTCCTGATGGCAAGTGTTGAGGAACTGGACACCTCCGCCGATGCTCCTCCTCCACTGTGGACAGTCTTGGGCCAGTGATTCCCAGGTGTCTGTGGGAATGCTGCACTTTGCCAGTGAGGTCTTGTGGGTATCCCTGAAGCGCTTCCTTTGTCCACCTGGGGCTCCCCTGCCATTTCGGAGCTAGCAGTAGAGCAGCTGCTTGGGGGAGTCTGGTATCGGTCGTGCGGATGATGTGCCCAGCCCATCATAGCCGATCAAGGGCAGTCAGTGCCTCAGTGCTGGGGGTGTTGACCTGGTCGAGGTGTTGATGCGTCTTTCTTCCCAGTAGATTCGCAGAAACTTACGCAGGCAGCGTTGGCGGCCTGCTACAGTACCTTGAGGGAGTGCTGCACTGTCAGTGGTGCTGCCTGCTCAATGTGATGTTAAACAATGGTCCTCTCTGACCTTTCAGGTGGACACAAAATGTTCAGGGCCACGTTCAAAAAAGAGACAGTCACTTTGAAACGTTAGCCCTGCTTCATTCTCCACAGATGTGGCCAGACCTGCTGAGTTTACCCCACACTTTCCACTTTCATTTCACAGAGTAATAGAGATGTACAGCACGGAAACAGACCTTTCGGTCCAACTCATCCATACCGACCAGATGTCCTAAATATATCTTGTCCCATTTACCAGCATTTGGGCCATATCCTTCCAAACCCTTCCTATTCATGTACAAATCCAGATGCCTTTCAAATGTTGTAATTGTACCAGCCTCCACCACTTCCTCTGGCAGTTTATTCCATACACGCACTACCCTCTGTGTGAAAAAGTTGCCCCTTAGGGCCTTTTAGATCTTTCCCTTCTCACCTTAAATCTATGCCCTCTAGTTTTGGTATAAAAGGAAGTATTTTATCCCTTATGCCTGCCAGAGAAACATGTAATTATCGGCTTGCTACCTATTCTATAACACACATGACCCAAAGAGGAAACAATGTGTTGGCTAGGGGACGGGTAAAGGACATGGTGTGGTGGTTAAACAGTGTCAAGGATTAGAGAATAGAATGATGTGAGGGACTGACAGCCTTGTTGGCTGTGAGCAGTGTAGATTCACAGCTGTAGGGTAATGACATTGTGGGTCACCACTGGAATGCCATTGTTTGTCCAGTGTCCTTACAACTGCCTTACAACAATGGCAGAGGTACAAGATGTGCCAGTCTCTGGGCGGATATCCACTGAACAGTGAGTTGTTCCAGGAATGGCACATGGTAACTTGGGCAAAAATCAGATGTGAGAAATGCCATTGGGAGGAGGGCTGGGTCGGGTGGTAGGAAATTAATGCAGTAATGATGGGATAGGGCATGAAATCCCATTAGGCCTCATGACAAAAACCCTCCAAAGAACTCAATGCAACTCCAATGTGGCCAAAACTACAATAGATTCAGCTCTTAGTCTTTAAAGCTTGTTTGGATGGGGACCAAGGAGGAAAGCGAGGTAGAGAGATGTAGAGGCATAGGGACAACATAAGGAGCTTAAGGGTCTAGACAGCTATATAGTCACATATCCTCGTGGTATTATTGCAAAGCTCTCAGCAATATTCTGGGGATCCAGGTCCAAATTCTGTTATGGCAGATGCTTGCACCGGCCCAATTATCTAGCATATATCTCTTGCCTTTTATACATTAAATTAAAATGCAATACAAAAAGGTGTGGAATTAAAAGTCTACTGGTGATCAAGAAACCATTGTCGATTGTTGGGGGTAACCCGTCTGGTTCATTAATATCCTTTCGGAAAAGAAAGCTGCCATCCTTACATAGTATGGCCTACAAGTGACTCCAGACTCAGAGCAGCATGGTGAACAACCCTCTGGGAAATTAGGGATGGGTAATAAATGCTGGCCTAGCCAACAATGCTCACATCCTGTGAATGAATACAAAAAACTGAAGGTATGGGAGTAATGGTGGAACAATTAAAATCCACTCGGAAACATCGTGTCCAATTATTTCTCAAATGATTCTTGGGTTTTCACCTCTGGTGGTCAAACAGAATATTGCTCTACAGCCACACACACTCCCTCCACCCTACCTCCAACCCCTCTTGACACCATGTGCTCTTAACATTTATTCTGACTTAGGTAGATCCACAATGTCATTAGGAAGAGAGTTCTAGAATTTTGACACAGTGACGCTGAAGGAACGATGATGATATTTCCAAGTCAGGATCGTGAGTGACTCGGAGGGATCCTTGTAGGGTGTTCCCATGTACCTGCTGCCCTTATCTTTCCAGATGGAAGCAGCTGTGGGTTTGGAAGGTGCCTGGGGAGATTGGGAAACACACAAGAAAATATGGAAAATATGCATGATTATATTTGGTTCTCTCACATCTGAGGCAGCATGTTGACTCACTGGTTAGTACTGCTACCTCACAGCACCAGGGGCCCCGATTCAATTCCATGTGGAGTTTACACATTCTCTCCATATCTATGTTGGTGTCCCCGGGGTGCTCTGGTTTTCTCCCAAAGTCCAAAGGTGTGCAGGTTAGGTGGATTGGCCAAGCCAAATTGCTCATAGTGTTCAGGGATGTGCAGGCTAGGTGGATCAGCCATGGAAAATGCAGGATTACAGGGATAGGGTAGAGAGTAGATCGGGGTTGGATGCTCTTCGGAAGGTCAGTGGGAACTCAGTGGGCCGAATGGCCTCCTTTCACACTGTAGGAATTCTATGATTTTTGCCCCATCTTAGCATGCATCATTGCCTGAACAACTCACCATTCAGCAGATATCTGCCCAGTGACTGCTACCCCTTGCGTGACTGCCATCTTTGTGAGGATGTTGTGCATTTGGACAAACATTGACTTTCCAGCATTGACCCTCACCCATAACGTCATTACCCTGCAGCACAAATCCAAACTGCTCACAGCACATGTTCAACATGGCTGACAGTCACTCGCATAACCCCAGTCTCTAATACTAATCACTGTTTAACTACCATGACACACACTTTACCTGTCCCTAGAGATGACCCATCTGAACACCTTCGAAGTCAGTGTTACCCTCTCTCCAAAGGCCACTGGAGACCCGCAAATTATCATAGTCCAGTCGGGCACATGTCACACAGGCAAGCAACTGGACAGACACAAACACAAAAGTGAGCTTTTATTTACAGAGAAGAAAAGGGATCAGAAATGAAACTAACAGAGACTGAACTGCAACCTCTCAATGCCAACCAAATTCCATCATCATGACCAAAGTATGTGATAGCCATTGATTCTGTTCTCATTTCCATCTGATGAAGGGTCTAGGCCAGAAACATCAGCCTTTCTGCTCCTATGATGCTGCTTTTCCCAGCCACCATCAGTTCTGAGGAAGGGTCACCGGACCCGAAATGTTAACTCTGTTTTTTCCTACACAGATGCTGCCAGACCTGCTGAGCTTTTCCAGCAACTTTGATTTTGTTCCTGATTTACAGCATCCGCAGTTCTTCTGGTTTTTACTAACTCACTCATGTTGTAGTAAACAACAGTCCAAAAAAAAACTCTTCACTTTGAATCATGGATATTGGCTGTAGGGAGATAAGAACCAGTGGGGCCAGAGGATAAAAGGGTTCCCTCAGGATTGTGCTAGTGCTTTTCCATCTACCTCCTCCATCCCTGAAACCCCAGACAGGTTTGGGAAGCTCTGCTGTAAACCTCCATAACAATGATGCAGACAGGCAACATCCTTGATGATAACCAGACCTAGCATGCGGATGAGAGCTGGACAGCTGCTACCCTTCCCCCCACCCCACCTCCCTGATTGATGACCGGCTTTCCATTCCCGCCCCTGAGTCAGATAACAAAAAGGGTCAGAGAGCAACCATCGCAATCAGCAACCTGCTCTGAGGTCAAGTTTATCGGGACCTTGTGGTGGATTCCACAGTCTGCTGGTGTTATCTTTCTGGTCTGTCTTTGCCAATTGTGCTCTGGACTGTAATACATAGTGCAAATGTGTGATCGGATTCAATAGGTGCTAACTTCACCTGAGCATCTATCCCTTACCGCATGGTGTTACCAGCTGAATGTTTAGCTGCTTTGGGAAGAGACCAGCTGGCCCCATTAACCAAAGTGTTAACTTTCATCACTATTTTGTACGACTCTTCTTTGGTCTTATTTGGAATTCCAAGGACGAGTCATATCAGATTCAAGACATTCCAATTGTTTCTCTCTCTCTCTTGACAGATGTTGCCGAGTTTCTCTAGCACTGCCTGTTTTTATTTCAGCTCTTCTGAATACTCAGTCCTGTGCTTTTATTTTGGTCTCCTTCTATGATGTTAAGTGGCTCTATGAGACTTCCAAGATCAAAGTTAGAAATCACACGACACCAGGTTATAGTCCAACAGTAGAATCACACAAGCTTTCAGAGCGCAGCCCCTTTGTCAGGTGCAGTGAGAGAGTAGGGCACACAGACACAGAGCTTACAAGCAGAGAGATCAAGGGCAGAGAGATCATATAATTGGTGTGAGTGGAGTGTGCAGGTGACCAAGACAATTAGACAGCATGTAAAGTGTTTATAAAGTCAATGCCAGTGCTGTGTTGTCATGACAATCAGAGTGATGGGAATATACAAAAGGTGACATCTCAGGTCAGACACTAAATTGTAGGCGTGAGGCTTTGTTCAGAATCTGCCTCCGAGTATTAACCTGGGATCAGGCTGGTTTTATTTCGAAAGTGGAAATTTATAAGATGCCACACTGACTGACTGTGACTACAAATTGTGTGTTTTTTGAACAAACTAAAATGTATCTGCAAATAAACAAACATCTTGGATGAAATGATTCACCCCATACGTGTGTGTGTGTGTGTGTGTGTGTGTGTGTGTGTGTGTGTGTGAATGAGACAGTGTGAGTGTGAGAATGTGTGCGTGTGAGAGAGTAATAAGTAATTCAAAACTGTAGAAACTAATTAAGGTAGAGAGATCAGAACAATTTATCAAGGTGATGGTGTCGAAACAAGAAAGTAAGGGGGATTTTACAGATACAGAACAGTGTAATGGGGTTCACCCGTAGCACGGCACAAACCCAGGATCACGTTTGAGGCTGTCTTCATTGATATGAAACTTGGCTATCAGTTTCTGCTCAGCGATTGTGTGTTGTTGTGCATTGCGAAGTCTGCCTTGGAGGAAGTTTACCCAAAGATCCAGGGTCGAATGTCCTTGACCGCTGAAGTGTTCCTGGACTGGAAGGGAACACTCCTGCCTGGCAATTGTTGTGCGGTGTCCATTCATCCGTTGTTGTGGCATCTGCATGGTCTCGCCAATATACCATGCCTTGGGTCATCCTTGCCTGCAGCAAATGAGGTAGACAGCATTGGCCAAGTCACATGATATCTGCTGTGAACGTGGTGGGTGGTGTTCCCACGTGTGATAGTAGTATCCAAGTTGATGATCTGAAGTGTCTTGCAGAGGATACCATGACAGGTTGTATAGTGCTGTGGCCAATGTTGTCCTGAAGGCTGGGTAGTTTACTGCAAACAATGGTTTGTTTAAGGTTTGGTGGTTGTTTGGAAGCAAGAAATGGAGGCTTAGGGAAGATCCTGGCGAGATGCTCATGGTCATTGATTTTTTTTTTTCTATTCATTTGTGGGATGTGGGCGTTGCTGGCTGGCCAGCATTTCTTGCCCATCCCTAGTTGCCCTTTAGAAGGTGGTGACGAGCTGCCTTCTTGAACCGCTGCAGTGCTCCTGCTGTGGGTTGACCCACAATGCTATTATTCCAGGATTTCGACCCAGCGGCAGTGAAGGAACGGCGAGATATTTCCAAGTCAGGATGGTGAGTTGCTTGGAGTGGAACTTAGAGGTGGTGGTGTTTCCATGTGTCTGATGCCCTTGTCCTTCTAGATGGAAGCGGTCGTGGGTTTGGAAGGTGCTGTCTGAGGATCTTTGGTGAATTTCTGCAGTGTACCTTGTAGATAGCACACACTGCTGCGACTGAGCGTCGATGGTGGAGGGAGTGAATGTTTGTGGATGTGGTGCCGATCAAGTGGGTTGCTTTGTCATGGGTCGTATCAAGCTTTTTGAGTGTTGTTGGGGCTGCACTCATCCAGGCAAGTGAGCAGTATTCCATTACACTCCTGACTTGTGCCTTGTAGATGGTGGACAAGCTTTGAGGAGTCAGGAAGTGAGTTACTCGCTGCAGTATTCCTAGCTTCTGGCCTGCTCTTGTAGCCACTGTGTTTATGTGGTGAGTCCAGTTGAGTTTCTGGTCAATGATAACCCCCAGGATGTTGATAGTGGGGGATTCAGTGATAGTAACATTGTTGAATGCCAAGGTGTGGTGGTTAGATTGTCTCTTATTGGTGATGGTCATAGCCTGGCATTTATGTGGTGCGAATGTCACTTGATGACATGTTAAAGACTATGAAGGACATGGCATAGTTTCCCTGCTCCATAGTTTCTCTGGACTGCAAAGGGTACTCTACTGGTCTTATCCCGTGTTGCTTTCTGAGGAGGTCGTTGTGGTTTTTTGCTGTGGCACATCAGAACTGGCAATTGATTAGTTGAGCAGCGTATCCCATTCTTGTGAGGTCATCTTCCAAAACCTTCAGGGGTCCATTGCATTCCTCCTCATCTGAGCAGATTCTGTGTATGTGTAGGGCTTGTCCATAGGGGATGACTTCTTTAATATGTTTAGTGTGGAAGCTAGAGAAGAGCAGCATCATGAGGTTATCCGTGGGCTTGCAGTAGAGTGATGTACTGAGGTGTCCATCCTTGATGGAGATGCATGTGTCCAAGAATGAGACTGATTCTAAAGAGTGGTCCATGCAAGTCTAATGGTGGGATAAAACTTGTTGATATCGCTATGTCGTCGTTTCAGTGATTCCTTGCCATGAGTCCAAAGGAAGAAAATGTCGTCAATGTACCTGGTGTATAGCGTTGGTCAGAGATCCTGCGCAACAAAAAAGTCTTGGTTTGAACTTGTGCATGAAAATGTTGGCGTATTGGGGTGCAAATATGGTCCCCGAGCCTGTTCTGCATGTCTGGATGAAGAACTGGTTGTCGAAAGTGAAGAGGCTGTGGTCGAGGATGAAGTGGATGTTGTAGGATGGCGTCTGGAAATTAGCAGTTGTTGATATTGAGTACTGAGGCTGTTGCAGCGATGCGTTGTCAAGGGAGATGCAGGTGTAGAGTGCTGAAACGTCCATTGTGACGAGGAATGTTCCTGTTTGGATTGGCCCGTGGGTGCTGAGTTTCTGTAAGAAATCTGTAGTGTCGCAACAGAAGCTGGGTGTTCCTCGTACAATGGGTTTCAAGATGCCCTCAACATAGCCAGAGAGATTCTCACGCAGGTTCCCACTGCTTGATTTATGGCTCGTCCAGGTGTGTTGGTTTTGTATGTATTCGGAAGGCAGTAGAAGTCTCCTATGCAAGAAGTACATGGGATGAGAGTACATAGGATACTCTAAAGGTCTGGATCAAAGGTCTTAATCAGTCTGAGATGTTGATGGATGTGTTCTTTGGTTGGATTGACAGGTAGTTGTCTGTAATGTTCCTGGTTGTTCAGTTGCTGGTACATGTCTTTGCAGTAGTCCATGCTTTTCTGTATGACAATGGACCCTCCTTTATCTGCTGGTTTGATGACGATGTTGCTGTTTGTCTTGAGAGCACGGGTGGTGTTGCGTTGTGCCTGAGTGACGTTCTGCGCTACCTCGTGAGTGGGGCTGATTAATCTGGTGTTAATGCATCTCCTGACAGCTTGAGCACACATGTCGAGCCTAGGGCAGCGTCCTTCTGGAGGGGTCCAATTCAACTCTCTCTTCTTTGGTCGCTGCACTATGGATCTCCTTGTCGACTGTTCTGGTTCTTTGGTTGTCCCATTGGGCTCGCAGTTAACACCTTGACGTTTGTGGAAGAATTCCCGGATCCCCTTTCGCCTGATAAATTCCTCTGTGTCTGCTGCGAGAGCAATGGGGTCCATTTTGATAGTGGGGCATAAACTGAGATCTCGGCTGAGAATTTCGACTTTGTCCGGTTGAAGGGTGTGGTCAGACAATGGATGGATTTTCCAATGGCGGTACCTCTTTCCACAGTGGTACCAGAGAAGGCTTGGTTACTGCTGGTGGTGATGCCAAGTTTCTCCAGTTTCTTGCGCTTGTTGTGTATGTAGGTGGCGTAGCTCCATTGCCTCACCTGCTTGGCAGTGTCTCGTAACTGTGCTGCTGTATCTTGCGCACAAGCTGAGAATATGGGCTCTATCTCGATTTCAAGGTTGCAGTGCATGTTGTAGAGTTGGTGTATGAGATGATTGAGGAGTTTGTGAGAGGTGTGACAGCAGAGTCTGTCAGTGTAATCAGTGTTGTAGGTCGACTTGAGTGGGTTTATGATCTGCAGTCCTTTTGGGGTCTTCTCTGCTTTCTTGCACTTCTGCAAGAACTTGATGTCTGTGTCGATATGCACGATCTTCTTGGAGATTCCCACCACTTTGAGCCGGCAGTTTGTGGTCCACATGGTAGCCATGATGTGGAGGTGCCGGTGTAGGACTGGGGTGGACAAGGTCAGAAGTCCCATGACATCAGGTTATAGTCCAACAGGTTTCACACTCACACACACACACACAGTCATACACACAAACACACACTCTCATACACACGCTCTTTCACACACATGCACACACACTCTCTCTCTCACACATACACACACACACATACACACACTCTCATACACACGCTCTTTCACACATACGCACATGTACACACACTCTCTCTCTCTCACACACACACACACACATGCACACACACACTGTCTCTCTCACACATACACACACACACATACAGACAAACACACACACTCATACACACACTCTTTCACACACACACCCACACTCTCATACACACACTCTTTCACACACATGCACATGCACACACACTCTCTCTGTCACACAAACATACTCACACACTGACACTCACACACACACAGTCTCTCACACACATACAGTCTCTGATACTCACATACGCTGACTCTCCGGGCACGCGCACACACATACACACACACACACACACACTCACACACACATACACACACACACACACACATACACACACACACACACTCACACACACACACACTCACACACACACACATCTATGGGGTGGATCATTTCATCCAAGATGTTTGGTTAATTGCAGATACATTCT
Organism: Rhincodon typus; assembly: GCF_021869965.1. Classification (NCBI taxonomy): domain Eukaryota; kingdom Metazoa; phylum Chordata; class Chondrichthyes; order Orectolobiformes; family Rhincodontidae; genus Rhincodon; species Rhincodon typus. The sequence goes on from NC_063332.1 coordinate 8,196,226, forward strand.
ATTATGTTCAAAAAACACACATAATTTGTAAGCACAGTCAGTCAGTGTGGCATCTTATAAATTCCAGCTTTCAGAATAAAACCAGCCTGATCCCAAGTTAAAACTTTGAGGCAAATTCTGAACAAAGCCTCACACCTACAATTTAGTGTCTGACCTGAGATGTCACCTTTTGTATATTCCTACAGCTCTGTCTGATTGTCATGACAACACAGCACTGGCATTGACTTTATAAACACTTTACACACCGTTTAACACTCTTGGTCACCTGTAGAGACTAATCATCTGACACTCCGCTCGCACCAATTTTATGATCCTTTGAACTCTCTGTCCTGATCTCTCTGCCAATAAACTGTGTGCCTGTGTGCCCTACTCTGTCACTGCACCTGACGAAGGGGTTGCGCTCCGAAAGCTTGTGTGATTCCTAATAAACCTGTTGGGCTATAACCTGGTGTCATGTGACTTCTGACTGTCGACCCTAGTCCAACACCAGCACCTCCACATCATGACTTCAGAGATCAGCTCAAGTAAACTTGGTGAAATCTGAGTGAGGAAGCATACAGCGATTTTGAGATGTCATGTTATGGATGTGCAGGGCTTTGGTTAGGCCACTTTTCGAATATTGTGTTCAATTCTGATCATCCTACTACAGGAAAGATGCTGTTAGACTTGAAAGGGTGCAGAAAAGCTTAACAAGGATGTTGCCAGGATTGGAGGGTTTGAGTTTTAGGAAGAGGCTGAATAAGCTGCGGCTATTTTCCCTGGAGTGTTGGAGGCTGAGAGGTGACCTTATAGAGGTATATAAAATCATGAGGGGCATGGATAGCAGGAACACACAAGGTCTTTTCCCCAGGGTAGGGGAATTCAAAACTAGAGGGCATAAGTTTCAAGTGAGAAAGGAAAAATTTAAAAAGGACCTAAGGGACAACTTTTTCACACAGAGGGTGGTGTATGTATGGAATGAACTGCCAGAAGAAATGATGGAGGCTGGTATAATTACAACATTTAAAAGGCATCTGGATGGGAGTATGAATGGTAAGGATTTAGAGGGATATGAATTGAATTGAATCATTTATTGTCTCATGTATTCAATGGAAAAAATACAGTTGGATATGTGCCAAATGCTGGCAAATGGGACTAGATTAATTTAAAAACTGAAAGAACTGTGGATGCTGTAAATCAGGAACAAAAACAGAAGATGCTGGAAAAGCTCAGCAGGCCTGGAAGCATCTGTGAAGATAAAAATCAGAATTAACATTTCGGGTCCAGTGACTCTTCCTCAGAACTCTGCGCTCTGGTATTTGTGTGGTGCAAATAAATTACAATCGTAGAGCTAGGAATGATGTCTGCGGAGAGAGTTTGATGAGTTAAGTCTAAATTAAAATGCAAAATCTCAAAGTTAATCATCGTCAAATTGTTACCTGAACTATGCGCTGACTGACATAGAGTCAAGCACGTTAGAGAATTAAATGAGTGGCTCAAGGACTGAAGTTGAAGGAGGGGGTCTTGATTTCTCAGTCACTAGCACCAACCCTCAGCAAAGGAGGCCTGCCCCAAAGGATGGTTTCCACTTCAAATGGGCCGGGATTGGTGCCCTGGCCGGTTGGTATAAACCTGTGGATAGAAGTTGAACCTAGAATTGGTGTCAGGATGAGGTTCAGATTAAAGAATGTTCACAGCTCCTAAGAGAACGGTCTAGACAAATGTAATTTCAGTAAGGAAGAATGGTACAGCAAGGGACAGAATTTATTGATAATAATGCACCAGTGGATAAGGACCAGGTAAATAACAGTAGTAATAAATAAAAATAAAGACTCTGTATCTGAACACTTGAACCATTTGCAATGTGATCAATGAAATAATAGCACAAATGGAGATAAATGCAATTTAATTTCAGCTGCAGAGACAAGATTTCATGTTGACTAAGTTTTGTAAATAATTATTCTGGTGCACAAAATTTTTCAAGGAGACAGACTAAATGACAAAGGAAGAAGGGTAACCCTTTTAGTAAAGATGTCATAAAGTCCGAATTGAGAAAGGATCTTGGCTCAGAAGATTTGGAGATAAAATCACTGTGGGTAAAGATGAGGAATAACAAGGGTCACAGAACAGGAGTGGGGCTAGTCTGTAGACTCATTAATAGGAGTTGTGTGGTTGCACAAAATTCTAAGAAATTTTTGGAGCTTTTTTTTCCTTTATTCATTCACAGGATGAAGGCATTGCTGGTTAGGGTAGAATTCATCACCCATCCCTAATTGCCTAGAGGGCATTTAAGAATCAATCACACTGCTATTGATCTGGAGTCCTACGTAGGTCAGACCAGGTAAAGGATGGCAGATTCCTTCCCTAAAGGACATTTGTAAACCAGATGGGTTTTTGAAACAATCAGCAATGGATTTATGGTGATCATTAGACTCTCAATTCCAGATTTGTTTTTCGTCTTTGAATTTAATTCAAATCCCACCATCTGCCATGGCAGGCTTTGAACTGAGATCCCCAGAACACTACCTAGGTCTCTGGATTAATAGTCTGGCAATAATATCACTAGGCCATCACCTCCCCAGCATATGATAATGGCAATGTAATAATTGGGAGGAATTTTAATCATTTAAAGAACTGGACCGATCAACTTAATAATTGGAAGTACGATTCCTTTCACACATTTTCCCAGAAAAAATACATTCTGGAACAAACCTAAAGCTATTTCATATCCAATATTGAACAATGGGGCAGGGCTAATGACTAATCTCATGGTAAAAGATTCACTGAGAATTACTGGTCATAATATAACCAAGTGTGAGATCCCAATCACAAAAAAAAATTAAACAAAACCTGTAACATGAGCGAAGAACTGACTCAGGTTAATTCAATAATTTAATTTAAAAGCATAGTGGCAATTAAACAGTGGAAAGCATTCTCAGAATGTTCCACAGAAAAATGTTCTACTGAAAAACAAAAACTTAATAAGAAAGAAACATTCATGGGTCTCTCAGGGAAAAAAAGAAAGTGCTGCATTAGATTAAATGGAAGAGGATTATAACATTGCAATGACACATAGTAAGTCAGAGAATTGTAAATGTTTTAGACAGCGTCACAGGGCTACCAAAGAGGTAATGAAAAAGGCAAAAAAAGGTGAGATATAAGAGTAAACCAACCAGGAATACAAAACAGCTTAAAAAAATCTTTTATAACTGTAAAAAAAAGATAGATTCCTTCTAACAGGTACAGAAATAATTATCAAAGCGAATAAGGAAATGGCAGAGACATTGAACAAATATTTTTGTCTGTCTTCACTGTAGATAACAGTAGTTGGAAGCTATAAATAGCTGGATACGTAGGGGCTAATAAAATGCAGAAGTTAAGGTGATTAATATCAATAGATAAAAAGTACCGAAGAAACTTAAAGAACTGAAATCTGACAAATCCTTAAGAACGGATGGTCTACAACTTAGTATTCTAAAAGAGATAGCTGTAAAGATAATGGTTACAGTGTATATATTCTTTCAGACTCCAAGGAATGAAGGCCTGTGTATTAATGTATGTAACATCCACAGCATAATTCTTCACACATTTAGGGTTATCTTGCAAATGTTGTCTAATTGCAAAATCACATCTGACATCATCAAACAGTATCTTAAGGGAATCAAGTTCATTTGAGAAATTAGCTAGAGAAGTTATAGAATACCTACAGTGCAGAAAGAGGCCATTCACCCCATCAAGCATGCACTGACCCCCTGCCAGACCTAACCCCCACCCCATCCCCATAACCCTCATGGGATTTTTACCATGGCTAACCCACCTAACCTGCACATCCCTGGGCACTAAAGGACAAGTTAGTATGGTCAATTCATCTAACCTACACATCGTTGGACTGCAGGAGGCCCACACAACATGGGGAGAACATGAGAACTCCACACAGTCACCCAAGGCTGGATTTGAACCCTGGCACTGTGAGGCAGGAGAGCTAACCACACTGTCGTTACCTGCTACTGTCTACTGCAAACCAATTGTTTGTGTGTTGTAAATGGTGAAGCCGCATCTATCTGCAACTTATGTTGACAACTTAGACAAAGAAACAGAGTGTAATGCAGTTAAACTTGCTGACAATGAAAAATTAGGTGGGAAGGTTAGTTGTGAGCAGGATGCAGGCTGCAAAGAGATACAGATATGCTTGACTGAGTAGGTGGCAGATAGAGTATAACACAGGGAATTATAACTTGAGGACATTTGATAGTTCAAAAAGCAGGAATTCTTTCGAAAGAGATGAAATTTGTAAATGATGATATTGAGAAGGATTTGTAGAAGGAACACAAAAAAATGAGCATGGAGGGATTGCAAGCAATCAGGGAGACAGCTAGTGTTTTGGCCTTTTATTGCACAAAAACACAAGAATTACGTGAAGGAATAGGCCGTAAGTTTCCTTAAGGCCATTCCACCATTTTATAAGACCATTGTTAATCTGTTTGTAGCCTCAACTCCACATTCCTGTCTGCCCTACAAAACCAAAAGACCCAGCTTCCACTGCTCTCTGAGGGTTAAATACTAGATCAGAAACCCAAATCACTTATAGCTATTTGTACTTTGATTCCAAAATGTGGTTTTGCTACATTTGTAATTTCAATGATTGTCTGTCAAAGCCCTGTGTGAATGTTGGATCTATAAAATGTCAGGCAAATGTAAAATACAGAGAGAGTTAACAATAGCATAAGAACAGGAGTAGGCCATTCAGCCCCTTGAGCCAGTTCCACCATTCAATGAGATCATGGCTGTTCTGTGACCTAAATCCATATATCTGCCCTTTGGCCCCTATCCTTTAAAGCCTTTGCTTAACAAAAATTTATCTATCCCAGGTTTAAAATTTTCGTTATCTTGAACACCTCGATCAGATCACCCCTTAATTGACTAAATTCTAGAGAAACAAGCCTAATTTGTATAAATGTGTAATTTGTATAATCTCTCCTCATAAATTAATCCCTGAAATTCAGGTCACATTCTTTGATTTAATTTGATTTGATTGATTGTCATGTGTACCAGAGTACAGTGAAAAGCTTTGTTTACAAGCAGTACAGGCAGATTATAGTAAGCAAGGGCATACAGCTCATAGGGTGAAAAAAAAACTTAGACAGAGGTATATGGTTACATTGCACAGGGCATGCGCTAGGTAATATCAACATTAGCGAGATCAGCATTATTTGAAGCTAGAGACTTCATTCATCAGTCTACTAACAGCCAGGAAGAAGCTGTTCTCGAATCTGTTGGTGCATGTGTTCAACCTTCTGTATCTTCTGCCTGATGGAAGAGGTTGTAGGACAGCATTACCGGAGTGCAATGGGTTTTGATGATGCTGGCATCTTTTCCACAGCAATGAGCTGCGTAAATGGAGTCCATGGATGGAAGATTGACTTCCGTGATGGTCTGGGCTGTGCACACCACCTTCTGTAGTTTCTTACAGTTCTGGGCAGAGCAGTTGCCATACCAGGCTGTTGTGCACCCGGACAGTGTGCTTTCAATGGTGCATAACAAATTTCCTGATCCACCTGAGGAAGAAGGGGCGTTGTTATGTCTTCTTGGCCATCGCATCTACATGAGAAGTCCAGAATGGGTTATCGGTTATCATCACTCCTAATCAACCTGTCTGTCAACCTATGTTGCGCTCCCTCAAAGGTCAATGTATCCTTCCTAAGGTATGGTGCCCAGATCTGCTCACTGTACTCCAAAGAAATAAGTAACGGACTGACTGTATCCCGCTCTCAGAAGAAAGTCACTTCTTACAGTCAGGTTTACAGTCCAGGAATATACATTCAGAAGGGGTTAAAACACTATTAATGGGGCACATGCCCTATTGTGTGTGGGCTAGGGTGTTGTGATGGCACAGCTTTGAGAACAACCACTTGAAACATCCCTGCTCAGCAGGCAAAAGAAAAATTCTCTCTGAAAATCAGAATTTGGCCACTATCAAAAGAAATCAGGAAAACAGATTTCTGCAAAATCAGAATCTCGAATTAACTGCTAACACCAATGGTACCAGTGCTGTCTATTAGATAGTTGTCCCCCACTGTCTGTGGTCAACTAAAGATGTGAAAGAAATCAGTAAACTCCAGGAAAAGCACATAATTGAGAATTTGAACAGAATATAAAGAACTGCAGAGAATAACAAAAGGATTAATCAAAAGAAAGAAATTACAGTATGGCAGGAAGCTATTTGCAAATGTAAAAATGGGTATTAAAAGTTTCTACATGTATTTAAAAAGTAAAAGTTTAAGTAAAGTGAGTGTTGGTCTGCCAGAGAGTGAAAAGCAATGGCCTAGTGGTATTACTGCTGTATTGTTAATCCAGAGGCCTAGACAATGTTCCGGGGACCTGGATTTGAATCCCACCATGGCAGAATTTGAATTCAATAAATATCTGGAATTAAGAGTCTAATGATGGCCATGAATCCATTGTCAGTTGTTGGGGAAAAAGCCCATGTGGTTCATTAATGTTCTTTAGGGATGGGCAATAAATCCTGGCCTAGCCAGAGATGTCCCCAACCTGTGAATTAAAAACAGAGTAGGCAATAATGATGAAATGACAGGTATTTTGCCTCTGTCTTTACTATAGAGAATTCCACTAATGTTTATAAGTCAGGAGGTGGAAGGGAGAAATGAACATAGTAAAATTACAATCACCAGGGACGCAGTACTAAGCAAACCTTTGGATTTGCAGACTGACTAATTTCCAGGTCTAGATGGGCTTCATTCTAGAGTCTCTAAAGAAGTGGCTAATCAGGTAATAGTTACGCAGGTGTTAGTTTTCCAACATTCTCTAGGTTTTGGAAAGGTTCCATTGAACTGGAAAGCAGCAAAAATAACACCTTTATGGCAGGAGGGAGTCAGAAAACAGACAACTTTAGCCCAGTTCACTTGATATCTGTTGTGGAGAATGTGTTAGACTTCATCATTAGGGAAGTTACAGCTGAGCTTTTGTAAGAAAATTAAGGTAATCAGAAAAAGCCATGCACGGTTTTGTGAAAGGCAAAGCATGTTTAACCAACCTATTGGAATTCTTTGAAGGAGCAACAAATGCTGTGGATAAGGGAAAACCCATTTATGTATTGTACTCGAATTTCTAGAAGGCATTTGATGACATGTCATGCAAAAGGCTATTGTGTGAAGTAGAAGCACATGGCATGGGGTAACATATGAACAGTGATAGAAGATTGACTGGCAAGCATAAAACAGAGCACATGCATAAATAGGAGTTTTTCTGATTGGTTATTTTGGATGAGTGGGACTTTTTATTCATTTACTGGATGAGGGTGTCACTGGCTAGGCAGTATTTATTGCCCATCCCGAATTGCCCACAGGGTCAACCACATTGCTGTGCGTCTGGAGTCACATGTAGGCCAGACCAGGTAAGGATGGCAGTTTCCTTCCCTAAAGGAGATTAGTTAACCAGATGGGTTTTTCCGACAATCAACAATGGATTCACGGTCATCATTAGTTCTTAATTCCAGATATTTATTGACAGTTATAACCCAGAGTATTATCTGGGTCTCTGGAATAACAGTCCAGTGATAATAACACTAGGCCATCGCCTAACCTGACTCCACATGGGTCAATGACTTAGCTGACAGGAGTGAAGAGATGGTTGCTAGATTTGCAGATTACCCAAATAGTGGTGGGTCTTGAATCATTCTGACAAGGTGGACATGGAAGTTAAGGCTGATGGTCTGTAAAATTTCCTTAATGGTCACGCAGATTTGGCAGGCGTAATGGACTGGCCCTGTTCCTATCTCTTTTATTCTGATGACATCTGCCTTCACTGCCTGTGCACCATGAGGTTAACTCTTGTCATGTTAAATAAAATATACTCAAGACAAATCAGCAGGTAACAGCTGCCATAGGTCAACCCATTCTCTTACTCATCACTGCAGAGGAGTTTTAAAACAACTGACTCATTCTAAACCAGCCCTGATTACCCTTGTTAGTACAGCCAGCTTTGCTTCAAACAATTTACAGGCACTGTGATTGCCATAGGTTTTCTAAAAGTACTGTGACTTAGATTTGTTGACCAGAGCAGATTGTGGATTTGAGTCATAAGCTTTTTGCTTATTTCCATAGTTCAATTTCATGTCTAATGATATTTTTTGCAATCTATCAGCTAGAGTACAGTTAATGTTAAATACATTCTAAGTGAGGTTTCATGTCCTACAAATATATGAACAATGAGTATGAATAGGCCATTCAGGCCATCGAACCTGCTCCACCATTCAATAAGATCACGGTTGGATTCCTGTCTACCCCAGCTAATGTTCCATCCCTTTGCTTATCAAGAAACTGCCTTAAAAATATTCAACAATTCCGCTTCCACTGTCTTTCAGGAAGAGAGTTCATGGGCTCACAACACTCAGAGAGAATGTTTTCTTTGCCTAATCTCTGCTTTTAAAAGGGCAAATCCCAATTTCTATGATCTGTATGTCCTTGTTTGCTATGATCTGCCTGTACTTACAAAACTTTTCAATGTGCTTGGGTACATGTGACAACACTAACTCAAATCAAATCAAATAAGCACTCACCCTAAGGTGATTACGGTGTGGAGTTCAATGAACAAGTTATGTTGTCAGAGGGATGTGTATGGATGATGAATATATAGGGGTGTATTTCAATGGTGAATTCGAGCATGAGGAGGTGAACTTTGTCGAATTACAAAAGTACTCTTCAATAATACTTCATTACCTGAAGCATGTCAGTTGGAATGTCTTGAGTGCATTAAAAGGTGCTATATCTCTCCTTGATGAATAAATCATTGTCTTCAATGAAGGCAATTTGATGAGAGAAATAGGGAATTAAGGGAGGAACAATTGATAGAAAATTTTGAGAATGAGAGGGATGCAGTTTGATGAGGATTTGTGGTACCACTGATTAAGCTTGGATAGGGAAAGGTTTCGATGGATGAATTAGGGCACTGACGTTTGATGCACAGTGAGCCAAATGACCTTTGACTTCTCACGACTATGCTTTGGGCTTCTTCTTGTCAACATTTGAAAGAAATACTTCCCATTGTTTTTAGATTGTTAGTTTGATTTGTTTGGGGGCATTTCGACAACGGTTTGAGTTTCCCAGGTCACAAATATGTCATCTAGGCTGGAATAATCTAGGACTCTACAGTCAGAGTGAAGCTACGAAACGACATGTAGCTTTCATCCTTTCTGGTGTATCAAGCACATTTGAACAGTTCCAGGATATTATTTGACAAAAGTGCATTGGGTGTTGTGTCCTAGTGTCTGAATAAATACTGTTCTCACAACCAGCCCTGCAAAAGTTAATTAATTGTTTTTGTTCATTTCCTTCTCATTTGCAGATGGTGTTGTCGACATGTTTGCCTGTACACTAGCAATCATTCAACTTGAAAGCAACTCATTGTATGTGAACTCATTCAAATGTTTCTATATGACGCAATGTAAAAATGCATTTTCACTCTATTTATAACTAACTTATACAAATCAGCAAGGTTGTTGGCTTAGAGCATTCCACTCAAGTTTGACTCTCTCCAGATGTCTTGATGCCCAATTGAAACTCATTTCTCATGATCATTAAAATGCTTCCTACTCATTTCAACTAGACAGGTCAAAACTCTATTTGTGCCTGGTCCATTGACCTGTCCACTCAAGAATACATGGTCAATAGCCATGGGTTTAAACAAACATTTCAGTTTGTTGTGCTGCCAAAGTATTAATGGAGAATCCAGGGAATAACACCCAGAGTCAACTTCCCATGTCAGGCTCAGCACGGGTTTGGTAATGTTTCCTCTAAACGCCATCGCCAAGTAGTTTCTGAAAAGGTAACTCCCTTTATTCAGCTCTATAAATTAATCAGATTCAGGTTATCTCCATGTATAGGTTAGCAGCGATTAAAAAAAACTGCATTTATATAGCACGTTTAAAATAGTGAAGCATGCCAAAGTACATGTCATCCAACAACATTTGACACCGAGTTGCAGAAAGAATAAAGCTTCCATTTCCATGACGCCATTCACAATTTCAGGCACCTTACAAACAAGGAAGTACTGTTACTGGGAAATATGACAGTCAACTGAGCACAGCAACCTCTCACAACCAGCAATATGATAACAATCAGATAAGCATTGGTTAAGTGATAAGTATCAAACAAGTCAGTTTGGAGAATTTTGCAGTTCTTGAAAATACAATAATGAGATTTTCAGTTTCAATTTCTACCCCTATAAAGAATCACTGAAGAGACAGATCCCATTAAGCACCACATTGTGCAAAGATTTTCAATCTTGCATAATTTCCTGTGGCACTTTCACGTTGAGATGTGGAGAATGTCAAGTTATCAAGTAGAGTTCAGGCATGATGTTTGCTATAACTTTCAGTACAGTGAATGCCAAAACGTGGGAAATCCAGAATCTGGGAATGAAGCTTAATGCCAACTCAATAAGGAGTATCTCTTCAAGGATGGAGATGGAGGATGTCAGTGCATTAGATAAGACCGAAAACTTCATCACAATCTTCATCAATAAAAACCCAACTCTGCCTCATCCAGACGTTCCCAGCATCACAGATTTCAGTCTTCAGCCAGTTCAATTTAGTCTGCGTGATATCAAACAATGGTGGGAGGCACTGGAAAGACTATGGGCCCTGACAACATTCTTGCAACGAAGACTTGTGCTCCAGAACTGACCATGCCCACAGTCAAGCTCTTCCAGTACAGGTACAACACTCGCATCAACCCGACAACGTGGGAAATTATCTAGGTATGTCCTATATAAAAAAAGCAGGTCAAATCCAACTCAGTCAATTACTGCCCCATCTGTCTACTCTTGATCATCAGTAAAGTGATGGAAGGTGTCATCAACTGTGCTATCAAGCAGCACCTGCTCAGAAATAACCTACTCAGTGACGCCCAGTTTGGGTTCCGCCAGGGTCACTCAGGTCCTGACCTTATTACAGCCTTGGTTCAAACATGGACAGGAGAGCAAAATTCCAGAGGGGAGATGAGAGTGACAGCCCTTGACATAAAGGAACCCTAGCAAAATTAGAATCAGAAAGTGGGGAAGTTCACTGATGATTACAGAATGTTCTGTACCATTTATGACTCCTCAGATACTGAAGCAGTCCATATTCAAATACAACAAGACCTGGACAATATCAGCCTTGGATTGACATGTGGCAATTAATATTCGCACCATACAAGTTTCAGGCATTGACATCTCCAACAAGAGAGAATCTAACCATTGTCCCCAACATTAAATGGCATTACTATCATTGCTTCCTATTCTATCAACATTTTGGGGGTTACCATTGATCAGAAACAGAACTGGATGAGCTATATAAATACAGCAGCTACAGAGTCATAAAGCCATACGACATGGAAACAAACCCTTCAGTCCAACTTGTCCATGCTGCCCAACTATTCCCATTTGCCTGCTTTTGGCCCATATCCCTTTAAATCTTTCCTACACATGTACCTGCCCAAATGTCTTTTAAACATTGTAACTGTACCTGCACCTACCTCTTCCTCTGGCAGCTCATTCCACATATGAACCACCCTCTGTGTGAAAATGCTGTCCCCTCAGGTCTCTTATACTGTTAATGGTAGGGCCCTGAGTAGTGTTATCAAAAAGGGAGACCCAGGGATTCAGGTACATTGTTCTTTGAAAGTTGTGTCACAGGTGGACAAGGTGGTTAAGAAGGCATTTAGCACAGTTGCTTTTGTTGCTCAGATCATTGAGTATGGGAGTTGGAACATTATGTTGAGGTTGTACAAGATATTGGTGGGACCATTTTTGGAGTGCTGTGTACAGTTCCGGTCGACCCAATATCGTAACGATATTATTAAATTGGAGAGGGTTCAGGAAAGATTTACCAGGAGGTTGCTGGGACTCGAGTGTTTGAGTTATAAGAGGCTAGATAGGCTGGGACTTCTTTCGCTGGAGGGGCAAGGTGTGGCCTTATAGAGGTTTATAAAATCATGAGGGGTATAGATAAGGTGAATCACAAAGGTCTTTTCCCTGGGGTGGGGGAATTCAAAAGTAGGGGGCATATTTTAAGGTGCGAAGAGAAAGATTTAATTAAGCAGGTCAGAGGCTAGGAATCCTGTATCAAGTTACTCACCTCCTGACTCTCCAAAGCCTGTCCGCCATCTACAAGACACAAGTCAGGAATGTGATGGAATACTCTCCACTTGTCTGGATGAGTGCCCCAACAACACTCAAGAAGCTGGACGCCATCCAGGACAAAGCAGCCTACTTGATTGACACCACATCCAAAAAATCCAATCCCTCCACCACCTCAGTAGCAGCAGTGTGTACTATCTGCAAGATGTGCTGCAGAAATTGATCAATGATCCTCAGATAGCACCTTCCAAACCCACGTCCACTTTCATCTAGAAGGACAAGGGCAGCAGATACATGGAAACACCATCACCTTCAAGTTCCCCTTCCAAGTCACTCATCATCCTGACTTGGAAATATGTCTCTGTTGCTTCAGTGTTACTGGGTCAAAATCCTGGAATTCCCTCCCTAACAGCATTGTGGATCAATCCACAGCAAATGGTTCAAGAAGGCAGCTCACCACAACCTTTTCAAGGGCAACATTGGATGGTCAATAGAGACAATAGGGACTGCAAATGCCGGAAGCCATAGTCTATAGGCATGAAGCTGGAAAAGCACAGCAGGTCAGTCAGCATCCAAGGACCAGCTAAGTCAACATTTTGGGCTGAAAACCCCTGACCACCTGAAACATTGAGTCACCTGCTCCTTGGATGTTGTCTAACCTGTTGTGCTTTTCCAGCCTCACACTTATAGACCACAGTTGGTCAATAAGCACTGGCCCAGCCAGCAATGTCCACGTCCCCTGAATTAAAAGAAAAACTACAAACAAAGCTTTAGGTTACAAGTGACAGAGAATCTCTTAAAAAAAGTGAAATTCTTTTTTCGTTCTTCTATTTCTTATGTTCATAATTTTGGAAACAACTGCTCCGATCATGGGGTAGGAAGGGCACTGCCGAGGAGAGAGTATTAGGGGAGGATCTGTGAGTAATCCCTCAGGAAACCAGCCTGGGCACTGTACACATTTGTGGAATTCCCAGAGTTACATCGGAATTGATTTAGGGCCACTTTACCTCCCTCTTCTCTGACTTCAGGCCCTTGGCCCATCAATTGCTGGTTATTCCTATGGGACCTCAGGCAATAACTGGGAATCGATGTCTGCATCTGTCGGCTGTATATAACATTACTGGAAAACTGGTTGACGGAAAGTGAGGGCACGAGAATCTTTCCCAGAGGCAGCTTTTAGCAAAGTGGTTAATTCCCTTTTATCCATTTTCTCACTCGCAGTCCCACTTAAGAAATGTGCCCTATGGTACACAGATTGAGCTGCACAGACCCAATCGATTTCTGTCTAAGTCAGCATCTCTTACCAAGGGACATGCAAGGAAAGAGCACATCCAGCAGAGCTAGCAAAGCCCTCCATGCTTACAGGGCCACAGACTGGTCACAGCACAGGAGGCAATATGGCCCATTATGTCTGTTCTCGCCCCCAGTACGTTGTTTTGATTCTGCACCGTTTCCAGGAGTGTGAAGGTACGAACCAATTAGCCACGGATGTAGCTACGCCCTCTTTTTCAGATGTCTCTTAAAGCTACCTCTTTGACCAAACTTTCGTTCACCTGCCCTTATTTCTCTTTATGTGTCAAATTTTGTTCGGTAAGCAGGGCAGCACGGTGGCTCAGTGGTTAGCGCTGTTGCCTCATAGAAACAAGGACCTGGGTTTGTTTCCAGCCTTGGGCGACTGTCTGTGTGGAGCTTGTAAGTTCTTTGCATGTCTGAGTTTCCTCCGGGTGCTCTGGTTTTCTCTCACAGACCAAAGATGTGCAGGTTGGCAGATTAGCTATGGAGAATGCAGGGTGAAAGGGTAGTGGGGTGGGTCTGGGTCTGGGTGGGATGATCTTCAGAGGGTCAGTATGGACACGATGGGTTAAATGGCCTGCTTCCACACTGTAAGGATTCTAATCGCCCTTGTGAAACATCTTTGTGATGTTTTAATGTATCTACATTGTACATTAATTAGAGACAGATCTGAAGAGGTTCATTAGATTGTTACCTGGAATAAGCAGACTATTTTACAAGGGTGGGTTGGACAGACTATGGTTGCCACTGGTGTTTAGAGGAGTGATTTGATTTGATTTGGTTTATTTTATATATTGTCATGTATACCAGAGTACAGTGAATAGCTTTGATTGTGAGCAGTACAGGCAGATCATGGTAAGCAAGGACATCCAGATCACAAAGCAAAAAAAAACATTCATCAGTCTAATAATGGCCAGGAAGAAGCTGTTCCTGAACCTGCTGGTGCGTGTGTTCAGGCTTCTGTATCTTCTGCTTGATGGAAGAGGTTGTAGGAGAGCATTACCGGGGTGCGATGGGTTTTTGATGATGTTGACCATTTTTTTGCAGCAGTGAGCTATGTAAATAGAGTCCATGGATGGAAGATTGGCCTCCATGATGGTCTGGGCTGTGCACACCACCATCTGTAGTTTCTTAGGGTCCTGAGCAGAGCAGTTGCCGTACCAGGACGTTATGCACCTGGACAGTTTGCTTTCAATGGTGCATCTGTAGAAGTTGGTGAGGAACCTCATGGACATGCCAAATTTCCTGAGCCGCCTGAGGAAGAAGAGGCATTGTTGTGCCTTCTTGACCATTGCATCTAAGGAAGTCAAGGACAGGTCATCAGTTATCATCACTCTGAGGAACTTGATGCTCTCTCCCCTCTTGACTTCAGCTCTGTTGATGTAAATGGGGGTGTGTTCTCCTTTTTTTTCAGAAGTCAATGATTAAATCTTTAGTTTTGCCGACGTTGAGAGACAGGTTGTTCTCACTGCACCACGTCACCAAGCCCTCTATCTCCCTTCTGCCTTGTGACTCGTCATTGTTAGATATCCATCCTGCCACGGTGGTATTGTCAGTGAACTTGTAGATAGTGTTCATTTGGAATTTGGCAACACAGTCGTGGGCGTACAAGGAGTGCAGTAGAGGGCTGAGGACACATCCTTGGAGTGCTCCAGTGTTGAGTGATATTGAGGAGGAGGTGCAGTTACCTCTGATCTTCAGTTTCACTGATCTTCACTGCCTGTGGGTCAGAAAGCTGAGGATTCAGTTGCAGAGGGTGGAGCCAAGACCAAGGTCATGCAGTATTGAGACCAATCTGGAGGGGATAATGGTGTTGAAGGCATAGCTGCAGCCACTGATCAGGAGTCTGATATCGGTGTCCTCATTGTCCAGATGTTTCAGGAATGAGCGCAAGGCTAAGGAAATGGCATCTGCTGTGGATCTGCTACACCGGTAGGCAAACTGTAGGGGATCAAAGGAGGCTGGAAGACTGGAGTTGATGTGGGTCATGACCAGCCTCTCGAAGCACTTCATGATTATGGAGGTCAGAGCGACTGGGCGCTAATCATTAAGTCACGTGAGGGGTGGCTTGTTAAAATGTATTAGAGCCCGAATGTTCCTGTCAAGGTGGGAACAGAAAGGATGTTTCCTCATGTGGGTGACTCCAGAACTATTGGACTGTGTTTTAAAATGAGAAGTTACTCTTTCAGGTGAGAGATAAGAAGAATGTTTTTTTTCTCACAGACGGTTGTGTGAATTGGGAACTCTCTGTCTCAGTAGACTGTGGAGGTGCGATCATTTAATACTTTTAAGACAGAGATAGATAGGTTTTATTAGGCAGGGGAACCAAAGGTTATTGGGGGCAGATGAATAAGCGGCCTTCAACAAACAGAAAGATCAGCCACAATCTTATTGGATAGTGGAGCAAGTTCGATGGCCTGAATGTTCTGGTTCTGTTCCTATTTCATATGTTTACATGTACAGAACTGGATGAGCCATGTGAATACTTTGAGTAACAGGGCAGGTCAGAGATTAGGAATTCTGCAGTGAGTTACTCATCTCCCATCTCCACCTACCTGTTCACCATGGACAAGGCATAAATCAGGAAATACAGTTTACTCGTGTATTCCAATGCCTGGCATCATTGTTTTACTCTGCAGGAGACTTTTATTTCAGGACCTGAAGTTTTCAGGAAGGCGTAAATCAAAAATAGGAGACAAGCCTGACTGAGTGTCACTGCTTTTTGAGAAAATGGTAATTTGGCTTTGTCTTTGTTTATTTCACACGGAGTTTAGTTCAGCCTAGGTTCTGCTGATCACTGCAGCCCTTTTCATTCAGTGTTTTCTCCTTTTCTTTATTAAAATCAGATGATGGGAGTGGAAAATTGATTGCCCATATCTTACTGCTGTCATGACAAATCTTAAATTACATGAGATTATCTGGGCAGTATCAACGTGAGCTGCCTTCCATTTATCATAATCTAAATCTGACATTGAACCCATCACTTTTCTTCTCCATCATCTGCTTGTCTAACTTCCCTTTAAATGCAACTCAAACTAGTTGCTTTAACATCTCCCTGTGGTTGTAATTAAAAGGGAAGCCGGGGGGTGCTTCTGGGGTTAACATCTTTTCTGAAATACAGCGACTCTGACTGTTCGATGCTACTTCAGGTCAGCTGAGTGATGTTACTGGAGTGCTGGCTGAACATACAAACAAATGATGTGTACATTTAGAGATAGTAGGAACTGCAGATGCTGGAGAATCTGAGATAACAAGGTGTAGAGCTGGATGAACACAGCAGGCCAAGCAGCATCAGAGGAGCAGGAAGGCTGACGTTTTGGGCCTAGACCCTTCTTCAGAAATGGGGGAGGGGAAGGGGGTTCTGAAATAAATAGGGAGAGAGTGGGAGGCGGATAGAAGATGGATAGAGGAGAGGATCGGTGGAGAGGAGACAGACAGGTCAAAGAGGCGGGGATGGAGCCGGTAAAGGTGAGTGTAGGTGGGGAATTAGGGAGGAGATAGGTCAGTCCAGGGAGGACGGACAGGTCGAGGGGGCAGGATGAGACTAGTAGGTAGGAGATGGGGGTGGGGCTTGAGGTGGGAGGAGGGGATAAGGTGGGAGGAAGGACAGTTTAGGGACATTTAAAAGGGATAGGCAGGTAGAGTAAATCAGCCGTTAAGTTATTGAATGGCAGAGAGACCGAGTGGCCTGACCTGCTCCTAATTTGTATATTTGGATGAGAAGGCAATTGAATACAGACTTTGTGTTACAAATAAATCATGGGATGCGCATGTTTTTGGCTCGGTCAGCATATTTGTTGCTGGTCTCTAATGCTCCCTGAGAGAGTGGCGTTATAGCCCAAATGGTGCAGGTATCATACAGTACAGAGGAGGCCCTCAGCCCATCAAGTCTGTCCCACCAAAAATAAACTCCTACCTACAACAGCAACACTTTCCCCCATTAAGCTATTATCCATGAATGTTATGACATTTCAAGTGCCCCCTTCCTATTGACCCTTTGATTAACGGGAACAAGCTGCTTTCTATTCACACTGTTCATGCCCCTTGTAATCTCATACACCTCAATAAGATCTCCTGTCAACTTTCTTCAAAGAAAACAACCTGACATTATCCAGCCTCTAGATGCACCCTAGTTACACATACACACTCTAGATACACCCATAGTGTCATCAGAGAGGGAAGTCTAAGATTTTGGCTGCGATAGCATTAGGGTTAGTGAAGGGCGATGAAGGAACAGTGATATAATTTCAAGTCAGAATGGTGCATGACTTAGAGGGGAGGTTTTTCCCATGCATCATCTCCTCTAGTCCTTCCAGATGGTAGTTGTTCGCGGTTTGGAAGGTACTGTCGAAGGGGTCTTGATCAGTTGTGAGTTATCGCAAGCCCTTGATTGATTTACATAAGAGTAATGCAAACGTCGACACTCAAGTCAAGTTCCAATTTGAAAGCCCTCGTGCAGTACTGAAGGGCTGGCCTTGCTTTGTGAGAACGATATTTTATTGAACACTGTGGTCAATTCACGGAACTGGCTCCTGAGGGAGACAGTATTGATTTGTACAAATGAAAATTTGAGAGATTTCTTTCAAAGAATAACAATTTAAGTTATAATGCTCAAAGGCAATTCAGGATGACTAACAAATGCTCAGTCACTCAGATCTCTTGAAACAATAAAAAAAACTAGTGATTTGCAAAAGCAATCCAAGTGTTCACAACCTGTCTGCCAAATGCGAATAAGAACAGTATTGGTAAAGATTGAACACTGCCCACCTTGAGCATTCTCCATCATGCTCTGTGGAATGCCCACCCTGCTAATTGGCATAGATTCAGAACTGATCTAGCAGTTCAAAGTTAAGCATCTGTCCTCCTTACCACTCTACCATTACCAACGAACCAAAGAGGCAACCCCAGGTCAATGGAGAGTACAGGGGGGTAGGCCAGGAGCAGCACCAAGCATATCTTAAAATGAGATGTCAAACTGGTAAAAATACTGAACAGGATTGCTTGTGTGCCAAACAGCACAAGCAGTAAGTGATAGACAGAACTGAGCAATGGCACAACTAATGGATCAGATCTAAGCTCTACATTCTCTGTACTATTACTTGTTCTAGAAACTTTAATAACATCTGCTGAGCCCTCCCTGCCTTTAACTTTTTCCATTAAACTGAACACAGTCCTCCACTATTAAGTTTAAAGCCCTATCCACAGCCCTAGGTATACGATTCCCCAGGATTCTGGTCCAGCATGATTCAGGTGTAGTCAATCCCATCATAACAGCTCCCTCCTTCCCCAGTACTGGTGCCAATATCCCATGAATTTGAACCCATTTTTCCCACACCAGTCTTTGAGCCACACATTTATGTCATGGCTCAGGTAGTAATCCAGAGATTATTACCTTTTTGCTTTTCAATTTAGCCCCTAGCTGCTCATATTCCCTCAGCAGAACGTCTTTCCTCTTTCTATCTGTATCATTGGTACCTACGTGGACCACGACAACTGGATCTTTCTCCTCCCACTCCAAGTTCCTCTGCAGCCCAGATGAGATATCCTGAACTTGGGCACAGGCAAGCAATACAGCCTTTGGGACTCTCGATCCAAGCAACAGAGAACAGTGTCTATTCCCCTGACTATACTATCCCCAATTTCCATTTCTCTTTTCTCCACCTCCTGAAGGGCTCCCTGTATGACGGTGCTCATCCTCCCTATGGCCTACAATCTCATCCACACAGGGAGGAACAATCTCAAACCTGTTAGACAACTCAAGGACTGAGACCCTTCAGCACTACCTCCTGGATTGCTCTACCTGCTTCACTCATAGCCATACCCTCCTGTCACTGAGGACTGACCAAATTTGAGGTATTTAATCCAAGGGGTGTGTCTGCCTCCTGAAACAGAGTAGCCTAGTAATTTTCCTCCTCCCTGATGTGTCACAATGCTTGTAGTTTAGATTCTACCTCATCAGCTCTGAGTTGGAGCTCCTCAAGCAACCAACACTTGCTACAGACGTGGTCTCAATGAACCAATGGGGTCCATCAGCTCCTACATCATACAGGTACAATACATTGCCTGGTCTTGATCTCTGTTTTAATTAGTTATTTCTTAAAATTAGAGTTTTCAAAAATTTTTACTGTTCATTTTGATTGTAGCCTGTAAACATTTCCCCTTTACTGGCATCATTGGAGGAGACAAAACAAAGTAAGGACTCAGATTTCCTTCCCTAAAGGACTTTAGTAAACTAGTTGGCTTTTCTACAACAATTGATGATGGTGTCAGGGTCACCATTATTAAGATTAATTTTCCATTCTTAACTTAATGGATGAATTTGAATTCCACAGCAGAATTTTTTATTAATATTCTCAAAACTTGAGCTTAGGCTTTCGGAGTACCCAACCTGTGAGATTGCCAACACATCACTGTATCCCCAAAAATTTGGGAGGTCAACTAGAGGTTGGGAATTCTGCAGTGAGGAACACATCTTCTGACTTCCCAAAGCCGGTCCAGCATCTATGAGGCACAAGTCAGGGGTGTGATGGAATAGTCCCCATTTGCCTGGATGGGTGCAGCTCCAACAACACTCATGAAGCTTGATATCATCCAAGACAAAGCAGCCCGCTTGATTGGCACTGCATCCACAAACACTCACTCTCTACACCACCGATCCACAGTAGCAGCAGTGTTTTCTATCTACAAGATGCAATGCAGAAATTCATCAAAGATTCAAACCTCCAGCCACTTACAACTAGAATGACGATGGCAGCAGAAACATGGGAACACCACTACCAACAATTTCCCCTCCAATTCAGTCACTAATATTTGGAGTGGCATGGTGGCTCAGTGGTTAGCACAGCTGCCTCACAGTGCCGGGGCCTTGGCTCAATTCCACTCTCAGGTGACTGTCTGTGTGGAGTTTGCACATTCTCCCCGTGTCTGCGTGGGTTTCCTCCGGGTGCTCCAGTTTCCTCCCACAGTCCAAAGATGTGCAGGTTAGGTGGATTGGCCAGGCTAAATTGCCCGTAGTATTCAGGGATGTGTAGAATAGGTGGGTTATAGGGGAATGCTTTGAGGGTCAGTGTGGACTTGTTGGACCGAAGGACCTGTTTCCACACTGTAGGGATTCTATAATATGACTGTCCCTTCACCGTTGCTGGGTCAAACTCTCTCCCTAACACCATTGTGGACCTACCAACAGCACATGGGCTGCAGTTGTTCAAGGAAGCATCTCACCTCCAACTTCTCAAGTGCAACTGGGGACAAGCAATAAATGCTGGGCCAGCCAGTGATGCTGATATCCTGTGAGTGAATAAAATAAACACAAGGGATTGGCAATAAATGCAGGCTCAGCCAGCAATAACCTTGCCCATGGAATGAATTGGAAAAAAATAATACAGAGCCTGCAGAGACATGATGCCTTCTTTTTGAAAGTTTGTTTATAGGGTTGTGTTATGCCAAACCTGCAGAGAAGGGATAAGGCATAACCTCACACAATTATAGGGCAGGCTGTGCTGATGGCTTGCTTGGTAAAAAGGTGATTAATCAGGAGCGAATACATCTTGTGCCTGTCTGATAAAACAGCATTTGGCGCTGTTTTCCTTGGCTTCAGTTCTGCGGGGTGAATGCAGTGTATAAACGCCCGAGGAGCAACTACAGGCAGATAGAACAGTTCAGAATGTAAATGGAGTTCATGGGAGTTGCTGCAAAGTACAATTTGTAGGCTAATGTATCATTGTCAATTCGAAAATAAATATCCAAAAGAAGTTTAAATCTCGCTGACAACATTCTACCCACATTAAGAGAGAAGTAGGCAATTAATCAACACCAGTTCTACCTCCCCCCCACCCCTCCTGTAGATGTGACTAATATCTGCATGCCCCATTCTCCTCAAGTTCCTGGATGTGTCATTGATCTGGACTGCAAATGAGTTGGGAAGGTAGATCTGAGTTGGGGAAGGGAAACTGAAGAGATGCTACATTTATACAATGACCAATTTGTCTCCTTATGGTTTGGATGGAGGGGCAGTCAATGAAGCAAGGTGCCATTGTGGAAAATGGCAACTTGTGAACACCCAAAAAATATTTCTTTACTGCTGAGTTGAGTCATTCAACTGCTTAGATTTTGAACTTCTCTCTAATATGACCAGTGATATTCTGAACTTTTCTCACCAAACTGTTTGAGCCATACCCATTCTGCTTTCTGCATCCTCTATATGTTGAAGTGAAGACAGGTCATAGAGTCTCTAAATCCACCACTTTGCCAATATGGTTCCATGCAGCAAGTATACCATATGGATGACAGAAGGAATTGACAGATTTTAAAGTATTGCTGGTAAGGATAATAATGCACCCCAACAATATGCAGTGCCATTAGTCATAAAAAAGGACTACAAGTGTGCAGATGAACAATGAGTGCACCAGTTCTAAGGCCAGTTCTGGTTGTTCAGTTACAGGGAGGATATTATTAATCTGGAGAGGGTTCAGAAGAGATTTACCAGGATGCTACTAGGTATTGAAGGTTTCAGTTACAAGAAAAGCCTGGATAGGCTGGGACTTTGTTCACTGGAGAGTAGAAGGTTGAGAGGTGACATGATAGAAGTTTATAAAATAATGAGAAGTATAAATAAAGTTAATGGTAGTTGTCTTTATCCCAGGATGGGAGATTTCAAGAACACGAAGCACATTTTTAAGGTGAGAGGAGAGAGATTTGTAAAAGACAGAAGAGGCAAATGTTTTACACAGAGAATGGTTTGCATTTGAAATAAGTCCCAGTCCACAAACAGAATAACCAATACACTATGGAACCTACACAGAACAGGATAGATAACAAAAACAGAATTGCAAAGGATGAAACCAGAAGGCAACAACACTCCAAGATTCTATGGACTGGTTAAGGTACACAAGCCTGACATACCCCTCAGACCAATCGTAGCTCTACCAGGATGCCCATCACATAAATTAGCAAAGGAACTACAACAAAAGCTTAAACATCTAAACGGTAGTTCAAGACACTCCATATAACCAACACAAGAATTCCTGGGCGGCATCAAGAACACAAAAATAAACAAAGAAGAAGTGATTGTCTCATTTGATGTAACAGCATTGTTTATATCAATCGACAGAAACCTGGCCAAAGTAACCATATCCAACCTACTAGACAAACACAACATGACAGAATGAGGAACAGTTCAACAAACACGACATATGTCAGCTTTCCTGCTCCTCTGATGCTGCTTGGCCTGCTGTGTTCATCCAGCTCTACACCTTGTTATCTCAGATTCTCCAGCATCTGCAGATCCTACTATCTCTGATACTCAAACTACTGGACTTATGCTTAACAACACACTTTACACTTAATGGCAAGATATATGAGCAGATCAAGGGGACTCCCATGGGCTCACCCATCTCCAGACTGATAGCTGAGGCAGTCATGCAAAGACTGGAACAAATAGCCCTCCCACAGAGACAGCCCAACCTCTGGATCAGATACGTGGACGACACTTTTGTAATTATGAAAAGAACAGAAATTGAGAATGCCCACCGACTCATCAACACCGTACTCACAGAGATTAAATTAACAAGAGAGGAGGAAAACAACAACAAACTCCCATTCCTGGACATGATGGTAGGAAGAAAAGAGAATGGTGATCTCATTACAAACGTATACAGGCAATTCACACATACTGACCAGGTCTTAAACTATCACAGCAACCACCCCAACTCAAACAAGGGGAGCTGCATTAGGACCTTGTTCAAAAGGGCCACTACACACTGCAGCACACCCGATCTGCAGAAGGAGGAAGAAGAACACCTCTACAAGGTCTTTACCAGGAATGAATACTCCCGCAGCTTTATCCACAGATACCTAGCCAACAGACAACAGAACCAGGACACACCAAAATCCAAAACAATAACCACCATAACATGTATAAAAAAACACCTCAGAACTTACAGCCAGACTGCTCAGACCGCTAGGAATCATAACAGCAACACAAACCGGCAGGCACACTAAGGCAGCCACAGACCAGGGTTAAAGACCCAATAGATACCATGGACAGGATGAATGTGGTTTATAAGATACCATGCAGAGACTGCACAAAACACTACGTGGGACAAACAGGCAGACAACTAGCAACCCGTATCCACAAACACCAGCAAGCCACTAAACGACACAACCAGATGTCCTTGGTTTCATACACACAGACGAAAAAAAAACACATTTTCAACTGGGCCAATACTACTATCATAGGACAAGCCAACAATAAGTGGGGAGGTGATGACCTAGTGGTATTATCACTGGATTATTATTTCAGAGACCCCAGATAATGTTCCGGGGACCCAGGTTCAAATCCCAACAGAGCAGCTGGTGAAATTTGAATTTAATAAAATATCTGGAATTAAGAATCTAATGATGAATCAATTGTCAGGAAAAACCCATCTGGCTCACATTAGGGAAGGAAATAGCACTCCTCACCTGGTCTAGCCTACATGTGATTCTAGAGCCACAGCAATGTGGTTGACTCTTAACTGCCCTGTGGGCAATAAATGATGCCCACATCCTGTGAATGAATTTTTTAAAATTCTTGCCAAGTTTAAAACTGCTTGGCAAGAATTTTTTAAAATTAATTCACAGGATGTGGACATCATTGTCTAGGCAAGCATTTATTGCCCACAGGGCAGTTAAGAGTCAATTTCACAAATCGCTGCTTTTTTTTTGGATAGTTGGGTTTGAGATACAGTTCTTGTATAGCAGCCTAGAGTACATAGAACATAGAACAGTACAGCACAGTACAGGCCCTTCAGCCCACGATGTTGTGCCGAACTTTCACCCTAAACCTAACCTCCACCCCTACCTTATACTATCATCCATATGCCTATCTAATAGCCGCTTAAATGCCCCTAATGAGGCTGACTCCACTACCCTCCCCGGCAATGCATTCCACCCCCCTACCATTCTCTGAGTAAAGAACTTACCTCTGATGTCTCCTCTATATCTACCTCCATTCACTTTAAAACTATGCCCTCTCGTAATAGCTACCTCCACCCTAGGAAAAAATCTCTGATTGTCCACTCTATCTATACCTCTGATCATTTTGTACACCTCTATCAAGTCACCTCTCATCCTTCGTCGTTCTAAAGAGAAAAGCCCGAGCTCTCTCA
This sequence comes from Rhincodon typus, assembly GCF_021869965.1. Lineage (NCBI taxonomy): Eukaryota > Metazoa > Chordata > Chondrichthyes > Orectolobiformes > Rhincodontidae > Rhincodon > Rhincodon typus. The sequence goes on from NC_063332.1 coordinate 8,220,780, forward strand.
ACCTTTCCTCATAAGACCTTCCCTCCATTCCAGGCAACATCCTGGTAAATCTCCTCTGCATCTTTTCCAATGCTTCCACATCTTTCCTGTAATGAGGTGACCAGAACTGGACACAATACTCCAGATGTGGCTGAATCAGGCTTTTGTACAGCTTTTGTAGCTTAAACTATCAAACTGTATATGTGGTGGGGAACATGGGGTGCTGGCAAAGGAACTTGAGATGGATCAGGGTTGTGCAAGGCTGCATTCCTCCTGCCTTCGGCAAGGACAGTGCAAATCAGTAATTCTCAAAATGTTGTAGCTGCTGGAAATCAGGTGGTTTATAAAGCTTGCGATCAATGTTTTGCAAATGGGTTATCAAGTCCGTAGATCAGAGGCACTTAAATGGAATTCATGTACAGATTAGCCATAATCTAATTGAATGGTGGAGTAGGTAGGAGGGAAGCCTCCTCCCCACTGTACATTGTTTGGACTGCACTTCTCAAATTTTGAATTTAATGTTGATCACTCTCTTTGTGCACCTTCTCTGCAACCATAACGTTGTATTCCTTGCTCTGTTCTACTACCCTAATGAACATTGTATGGTACAAATTGCCTGTACTGCACACAAAACAAATCTTTTCACTGTACCTTGGTACATGTGACAATAATCAATCAGTCAATCAATAAGCCACACTGAAAAACTGTTGATATTTTCCGAGCTCATGTTCAGAGCTATACTTGAAGCCATTGAGAAGACATCAGAATGAAATGCCTCTAAGGAATAAAATCATCCCAACCAACAGCATGAAGGACAATAATGTAAGGTTCTACATTCTGCTCACAAAAAAGACCTTGAACTACCTGTTGCCTGCCACTTCAATGCACCACCTTGCTCCCTGGCCAACATCTCTGTCTCCGGCTTGCTACAGTGTTCCAGTAAAGCCCAACGCAAGCTGGAGGAACAACACCTCATTTTCTGCTTGGAAGCAGCCCTCCGGACTCAATATTGAGTCCAATAATTTTAGGGCCTAAACTCTCCCATGTCCCAGCCCCCTATCCCACATACCAGGCCTTGTTACCACATAGCCTGCCATTACACACCCCCTGTTGTTAGTCACTAACAGTCCCCATTAACAACTATTCACCCTCCCAGCCTGATCGTTAGCAACTCCTTTGTCTGTCCAACTGTCTTTCTCTCTCTTCGGGCTTTATCCTATCGTTTACTCCCTACCTCACCCACCTCCCTATTTTCTGCATATAAACTGACGTTTTCCCAGCCACCATCAGTTCTGAGGAAGGGTCACTGGACCCGAAATGTTAACTCTGTTTTCCCAGCCACAGATGCTGCCAGACCTGCTGAGCTTTTCCAGCAACTTTGTTTTTGTTCCTGATTTACAGAATCCGCAGTTCTTTTGGTTTTTATTTAGTATTTAACTCACTGCCACATCTCTTCCAGGCATGCCCACCTTGAAGAAGTTCTGCTCCTCTCTCCGACGGGATTTCCGTTCCAATCTCTCTTCTTGCCCACCGACTTTAATATCACTGTCACTCCTGGTGTTTGACCAGGTATTTGCTAAAACTCGTTTCCAAAGCCATATCACATTCCTCAGTCACTGCCTCTGGCTCAGACTCACCCCACGTGGATTCCAACTGAAGTTTCATCCCTCATGTTTTGAATCCTCCCAGGATCACAGATATCTCCGTGATGTTCAATGTTCCACAGACAGCTGCTCTCGCTGCATCCTGAGACCCACACTCAGTGCCACGCGGCGCCACATGCACACTCTCAACCTTTCTCTCCCACAGCATCGCAACGCGCTGGCTCAGGGCTGCACCACTCCACAGTTCCACTTCGTCCTCCGGCTCATTCGTCGTGCTAACAAGAAACTTTTTCTTTTCCTTTCAGGCATCAAGGCCCACAAGATGCACCAACTCAAAAATACCCATGGCCCTCTGGAACCTACCTCCCCTGCCCTCCCCTCTGACTCTATCCCCTCCCCCAACACTCCCACCTCCTGTCGGGTATTCACCATCCCTCCTAACCTTCCGCTGTCCAATGCTGAACACTCCGTACTCAGCAAAGGCCTCAACTTTATCCCTCTGTGTCCCCACCTTAACGAATTTCGGGCACAACATGACGCCAAACTGTTCTTCCGCTGTCGTCGCCTCCGTGCTCATTTCTTTGGACAAGAGTCCACTCCCCATCCCACAGACCCCTTTGCCCAACTCCAACACTCTCCCTCCACCTGGACCCCCCCCCTCCGGCCTTTTACCTGCTCTCGATCTTTTCATTGAGAACTGTCGACGTGACATCAGTTGCCTCAATTTCTCTGTCCCTCTCAACAAATCCAACCTATCTCCCTCTGAGCTGACTGCACTCAGTGCATTCAGATCTAACCCTGACTTTGTCATCAAGCCTGCCGATAAGGGTGGTGCTGTTGTAGTCTGGCGTACTGACCTCTACCTTGCAGAGGCTGAGCGCCAGCTCTCAGATACCTCCTCCTACCTTTCCCTGGACCATGACCTCACCATGGCGCATCAGGCCATTGTATCCACTATGGTTACAGATCTCA
>NC_063332.1:8223344-8273475 GCF_021869965.1 Rhincodon typus
CACCATGGCGCATCAGGCCATTGTATCCACTATGGTTACAGATCTCATTTCATCCGGTGATCTCCCCGCATCAGCTTCCAAGCTAATAGTCCCCCAACCCCGCACAGCTCGTTTCTACCTCCCACCAAAAATCCACAAACAGGACTGTCCAGGTAGACCCATTGTTTCAGCCTGCTCATGCCCCACAGAACTCATCTCTTCCTACCTTGACTCAGTCTTCTCCACCCGGTCCAATCCCTACCCATATACATCCGTGATTCATCTGATGCCTTACGCCGCTTTCAAAGCTTCCAGTTTACCGGCTCCAGCCACCTCCTCTTTACCATGGATGTGCAATCCCTTTACATGTCCATTCCCCACCAGGAGGGTCTTAGGGCTCTCCGCTTCTTCCCGGAACAAAGACCTGAACTATCCCCAACCACCACCACCCTCCTCCGCTTGGCTGAGCTTGTCCTTCCCCTCAACAACTTCTCTTTCAACTCCTCTCATTTTTTTCAGGTAAGAGGGGTTGCCATGAGAACCCGCATGGGCCCTAGTTATGCCTGTCTCTTCGTGGGGTACGTGGAACATTCCTTGTTCCAATCCTATTCCGGCCCCCACCCACAACTCTTTCTCTGATACATCGATGATATCATCGGTACTGCTTCCCTCTCTCGTCGAGAATTGGAAAACTTCATCAATTTTGCCTCCAATTTCCACTCTACCCTCACTTTCACCTGGTCTATCTCTGACTCCTCCCTTCCCTTCCTCGACATTTCTGTTTCCATTTCTAGGGATAGACTGGCCACTAATATCCATTACAAACCCACCGACTCCCACAGCTACCTGGACCATACATCCTCACACCCCACTTCCTGTAAAGACTCCATCCCATTCTCTCAGTTCCGCCGTCTCTGTCGCATATGTTCAGATGAGGCCAACTTTGACAAGGGAGCCTCCGAAATGTCCACATTCTTCCTCAACCGAGGATTCCCCAGCTCCGTTGTCGACAGGGTCCTCAATCGGGTCCGACCCATCTCCTGCACTTCTGCCCTCATCACTTCTCTTCCCTCCCACAACAGCGATAGGGTTCCCCTTATCCTCACCGACCATCTTACCAGCATCCACATGCAGAAGATCATCAGACGCCATTTCCGCCACCTCCAGCAAGATATCACCACCAGACACATATTCCCCTCCCCTCCCTTGTCCGCCTTCTGCAGGGACCGTTCCCTCAGGAACACCCTGGTCCACACTTCCTTCACCCCCAACACCTCCTCACAGCCCTACGGCACCATTCCCTGTAACCGGCGAAGGTGCAACACCTGCGCGTTTACCTCCTCCCTCCCCAATATCCAAGGGCCCAAACATACCTTCCAGGTGAAGCAACACTTCACCTGCACTTCCAAGAATCTAGTCTACTGCATTCGCTGCTCACAATGTGGTCTCCTCTACATTGGGGAAACAAAGCGTAGACTTGGCGACCGCTTCGCAGAACATCTACGTTCTGCTCGCAAAAAAGACCCTGAACTACCTGTTGCCTGCCACTTCAATGCACCACCCTGCTCCCTGGCCAACATCTCTGTCTCTGGCTTGCTACATTGTTCCAGTGAAGCCCAATGCAAGGTGGAGAAACAACAGCTTATTTTCCACTTGAGGACCCTACAGCCCTCCGGACTCAATATTGAGTTCAATCATTTTATGGCCTAAACTCTCCCATGTCCCAGCCCCCCACCCCACACACCAGGCCTTGTTACCACATAGCCTGCCATTACACACCCCCTGTTGTTAGTCACTAACAGTCCCCATTAACAACTATTCACCCTCCCAGCCTGATCGTTAGCAACTCCTTTGTCTGTCCAACTGTCTTTCTCTCTCTTCAGGCTCTATCCTATCGTTTACTCCCTACCCCACTCACCTCCCTCTTTTCTGCATATAAACTGACGTTTTCCCAGCCACCATCAGTTCTGAGGAAGGGTCACCGGACCCGAAACGTTAACTCTGTTTTCTCCTCCACAGATGCTGCCAGACCTGCTGAGCTTTTCCAGCAACTTTGTTTTTGTTCCTGACTTACAGCATCTGCAGTTCTTTTGGTTTTAATAATGTAAGGTTGCCTTTTTGACATAAAACATCACGTCTCACCCATCGTTGACTTGTATCAACCTCTAACCCTCCAAGTTTCTGTGTTGACATATGAGTGGGTGTACTGGGTGCTGTCCAAAGACTTTCATCAGTAGGCTTGCAACAAGAACTGTTAAACCTTTGTGCCGGGGGCAAAAGCAATATAACTTAAAAGGCAGGTGCTCTTAAAGCAGACACACCTATTACAGCAATGTAATAGCTGGTATCCGCACCCACATGAAAAACCCTTCACTTGTTTCATGATTTTGCACAGTTCCAGTCAATCACCCCCCCACCCAAGTATCAATCTTAAGATTCTCATTTCTAGGTTCCTCCGTCGCTTCACTCCATCTGAGTGAACAACTGGGACCCAAGTCGGCATCGAGGGTGTGCTGCACTGTCCAAGGTGTCATATTTCACATGAGACATTAAACCTGAGCCCCTGTCGAGAGACGTGAGCAATCCCATGCTGGGTTAGCTCAATTGGCTGGTTTGTGATGCAGAGTGATAACAACAGTGTGGGTTAAATCCCTGCACCAGCTGAGGTAATCATGAAGGTGCTGCTTTCTCAACCTGGTCCTTCTCCTGAGGTGGGGTGACCCTGAGGTAAATCCATCACCAGCTGTCTCTCTCAATGTGATTTTGACTTTTACTTTGAAGAAGAACTAGGGGATGCCTTTCATTCCTCTAGCAATATTTGTCCCTCAAATAAAATCCGTAAAGCCGATGATTGGTGGTATAGTGCAATGTCATTGGGCTAGTATTAGCTGCAAGGTGATAGCATGGATAGAAGATGGGCTGCCTGGCAGAAAGCAGAAAGTAGGGATAAAAGGGTCTTTCTCAGGATGGCAGCCAGTGACAAGTCGTGTTCCACAAGGATCAGTGTTGGGACCACAACTTTTCACTTTATACATTAATGATCTAGATGCAGGAACTGATGGCATTCTGGCTAAGTTTGCAGATGATACAAAGATAAGTAGAGGGATTTGTAGTATTGAGGATGTGGGGAGGCTGCAGAAGGATTTGGATAGGTTAGGAGAGTGGGCAAAGAAATGACTGATGGAGTACCATCTGGGAAAGTGTGAGGTCATGCACTTTGGTGAGAAGAATAGAAGCATGGATTATTTTCTAAATGGGGAGAAAATTTAGAAGTCTGAAGTGCAAAAAGATTTGGGAGTTCTAGTCCAGGGTTCTCTCGAGGTAAACTTGCAGGTTGAGTCAGTAGGGAGGAATGCAAATGCAACTTTGGCATTTATTTTGAGAGGACTTGAATATAAAGCAGGGATGTACTTCTGAGGCTCTGTAATGCATTTGTCATGCCACATTTGAAGTATTGTGAGCAGTTTTGGGCCCCATGTCTCAGGAAAGATGTCCTGGCCCTGGAGTGGGTTCACAGGAGGTTCATGAGAATGGTCCTAGGAATGAAAAGCTTAACATATGAGGAATGTTTGAGGACTCTGGGAGTATACTCATTGGAGTTTAGAGGGATGAGGAGGGATCTAATTGAAACTTACAGAATACTGAATGGCCTGGACAGAGTGGATGTTGGGAAGATGCTTCCATTGGTAGGAGAGACTAGAACGCGAGGGCACAGCCTTAGAGCAAAGGGAAGACCTTTTGGAATGGAGGTAAGGAGAAACTTCTTCAGCCAGAGAGTGGTGAATCTATGAAATTCACTGCCACAGAAGGCTGTGGAGGGCAGGTCATTGAGTATATTTAAGACAGAGATACATATGTTCTTGATTGTCAAGGGGATCAAGGGTTACGAGAAGAAAGTGAGAGAATGGAGTTGAGAAACTTATCAACCATGATTGAATGGTGGAGCAGACTCGATGGGCTGAATGGTCTAATTTCTGCTCCTATGTCTTATGGTCTTATAGTATTTCAGAGGCCCAGACTAAAACTGTGGAAATGTGGGTTTAAACCCCACCTGGAGTGCTGCTGGAGTTTATTAACATATAATTGGAGCAGAAATAAATGCTCCAGACTGCTCTGCCATTCATTAAGATTGCAGTGGATCAGGAGCCAAAAAAACTTCCAGCAATTTCATTGAACAGAATTTCCCATTTAAAAATCTACATTGATTCTTCCTGATATGTACCTTTTGCCATGTAACTACTCCTTCTATTCTGAATGATTGTGTCTAGAAGCTTCTCCACTATGGAAGTTAGGCTGAACAATCCTGTCAATAACTTGACCCTTACATTTAATCCCCTTTCATAGAGAATGTGCATACAAACGTGTCATGGATTCTATACTATTTATTCCAAATAGAGGGTGGGGTTTACACCAATAAATATGTTCGTAGTTGACCAACAGCTCACCCCACAAAACTCTTCCAGTGCTTGTTCAATCCCCTGTTTGAAGGTGACCTATTCCCCTTTCTGCTTCTACACCAATACTGACTTGAATTTATCACAAAACCCACAAAGCATTCTAACTTTCCCTCCAGTATTCCTGCCTTCCTACAAATGAGCAGCACAGGGATGTAGTGGTTAGCGCTGCAGCCTCACAATGTCAGGGACCTGAGTTTGATTCCAGCCTTAGGGGACTGTATGGAGTTTGCACGTTCTCCCCGTGTCTGTGTGGGTTTCCTCCGGGTGCTCTGGTTTCCTCCCACAGTCCAAAGATGTGTAGGTTAGGTAGATTGCCCATGGGAAATGCAGGGCTACAGGGATAGTGGTAGTGGTGGTGGTGGTGGTGGGGGTTCAATGGGCTGAATGGCCTGCTTCCACGCTGTAGAGATTCTATGAAATGCCAGGCTTTTAAAGTCTAAGTCCTTTTAGCTATAGCTTCTTGATTTGTTTCATCCTCTCTCAGATCTTTTACAACTGTCATGAATTCCTGACCTTCATATTGTGTTGCTACAAAGATTCTAGATAGACAGTGTACCTTTAAAATAGTTAGACAACATCATGGCATGTGGCACTCTGGTATTTAGGTGTTTGTTTCCACCCCATTCAGTGCAGTGTGTTCATGCAGTTAGGTATGTACATGTAATGCAACAGTAATAGCTAGTAAGTGCAGAATCCAGACTGTGTGCAAGACTCAAATATCATAGCAGTTTAAATAGTGATGTGATTTCTACCTCAGCAGCTTGTATTACGTGATGTAGAAATGCTTATATTTTCACCTATAACAAAATAATCTGGGTCTGGATATCATGGTATTGAAGAATCAAACAGATAACGATAAATTACAACCATGAGAGCCACAAGCCTGGTCACATGCTATGATGCAGTTTATTAACAACTTTAGCTGTTGTGTTATCCTGGATGATGAGTATGTCAGTCTACCTTCAAGAGGGATGTCTAACAAACTTCAAGACTTCTACCTCAAAAAGGAATCAGTTTTTGTGGTGTTTGTGAGCTAACAATTAGAGGAACACTGGCAGTGCCATATGACCCACATCACCTTTGATCTTTGGTTTTCTAAATGGGTCTTGTGATGCAATGAGTTGCATTCCAACTTCTGGGCCAAAAACTCTGAGTTCAAATCCCACCTTAGATCTTAAGAGAGTCAAACTGGTCGAATGTCTTTCTGTAAATCCTTCTGAAATGTCTATGGCAGTGTGGGATAGTTTCCTGGTCAGCCAGTCTCCCCACTGTGAAAAGACGCTGTGCATAAGTACTTGCCATGAGCAAGTGTCATCTCCGTGCTGAGGGGCTACCACATAGCACCTTGACTTGGCTGATATCAGTCTCAAAATCTTCATTCTGTTTACTATCTCACATCTGCAAACAAAATGTCTTAACCAAAGAAGAGAAGGGCACAGGTTTTACATTTCAGATGAAGCAGCATCTACAGTTTACCTACAGTAAATGTGAGGTCATCCATTTTGGTAGGAGTAACAGCAATATGGAAAATTATTCAAACGATGAAAAATTGCAGCATGCTGCTGTGCAGGGGGATCTTGGTGTCCTTGTGCATTAATCACAAAAAGTGATGGGTGAAACTAGAACTAGGGGGCATAGCCTCAAAATAAAGGGAAGCAGATGTAGGACTGAGTTCAGGAGGAACTTCTTCACCCAAAGGGTTGTGAATCTGTGGAATTCCCCGCCCAGTGAAGCAGTTGAGGCTACCTCGTTGAATGTTTTTAAGGCGAAGACAGATAGAGTTTTGAACAGTAAGAGTCATGGTGAGCTGGTGGGTCAGTGGAGCTGAGTCCACAAAAAATCAGGCCGGATCTTATTGGATGGCAAAGCAGGCTCGATGGGCCAGATGGCCTACTCCTGCTCCTGTTTCTTAGGTTCTTATGTTCTTCTGTTCAGTCATAATCCTGGCATGAAATCTAATATCGCTTGAAGCAGGCTTTAAAAAATACATGCTCCAATTTACCCCAGAGAGCCGATTTTATGTTCCTCTTTTATATTCACAGCATACGGTGAGATTGACGATGACTTTTATGTAACTGCAAGCGTTCATCATCTATTCAATCAACAGACATCTCGACTGGCTGAGGGATAGCACTTTTAAAATGGTTTGATTTAGTCACATGCTCCCGGACTTGGAAGAAACTAAAGTTGAGAGTTCACATTGCTTACTTATAGATCATGGATACCCTTGATTGAGTTGTAGGCAGGAATCTAATCAAAGCATTGGAAAGGGAATAGATGCATATGTTTACAATATACCAATACTCCGGGAATGACTTACACATTGGAAGGTAATTAAGGCATTGAAGGAGAGGGCTATAATTGGAATAATGCATACTCAGAATTAGTTGCATCTTGGAGACTAATTGAGGCCCAAAGAAGTTGGGAGTGGGTGAGGGTGGTGAGGGGCGTGAGTGATTATATTTAGATTAACAGACACACGAGTGTGAGTTATATATTGGAATCCAATCAAGGGGTTCAGGATGGTTTACATTTAAAATAATGTCTTAGAGATCTGTTGAGAGTGAGAGCAAATTACAGGCTTGATTCCAATTAAGAGGTTTGAGTAATTTATGTGTAGAATAATAGAGACCTGAAAGTGAGTACAGCCTCGATTCTAATCGAGAAGTTTTAAATGGTTTATAGATATCCGGGGGCTGGTGAGTTACAGTCTGGATAGTGATTAAGGGATTTGACTGATTTATGCAAAGAATAATGGGTACTTGAGATTGAGCTACAGGTTGGATAGTAATTGAGAGTATTTCAGGTGGTTTACTCAAAGAGAGATGGATACCAAGGAATGTGATACTGCTGGATTTTAATCAAGAGGATCAGGTGGTTTATATAGCAAATACTGGATACCTGAGAGTAAGGTACTGGCTGAAATCTGCAACATGTTAAGATGGTTAATAAAGAGTATACTAGACGCCCAGGAGTATGTCACAGGCCAGAATCCAGGCAAGGGGTTCTTATGGTTTCTACATTGCATGTTTCAGTTTATCATTAAGTACATTTTGAAGCGTTGTCAATGTTGTCATGAAGGGAACAAAGCAACTAATAACCAAAGTAAAGCTGCAAAAACAGTGCAATAGTGAGCGGGTCATTTGTGTTCATTGTTTTTTTGTGATCAGCAGGGAACTGAGGGGGGAGCTCTCCCTTGTCTTCTAAAAACACCAAATGATGTTTTGACATAGAGTCAGAGAGATGTACAGAATGGAAACAGACCCTTCGGTCCAACTCATCCATGCCGACCAAATATTCTGGATTAATCCAGCCCCATTTGCCAGCATTTGGCCCTAGAAGGGTTCTTCTAAACACTTCCTATGTATCTACTTACCCAGATGCCTTTTAAATGTTATAATTGTACCAGCCTCCACCACTTCCTCTGGAAGCTCATTCCATACACGCACCACCCTCTGTTTGAAAAAGTTGCCCCTTAGGTCCCTTTTAAATCTTTTCCCTCTCACTTTAAACCTATGCCCCTCTAGTTTTGAACTCCCTGATTCTGGGGAAGACATGGCAGCCTTAATGTAAGAATTTATGCAGAATATTGTATTTCACATGGAATAGCACTCCGTCAGTGTGGCATTCGATGTGTCAGCTCGATTAGGCAACTCCAAGCCTTAGGTGGGATCTTGACCAGGTGCTGAACCCAGGCTTCGATCTCATGATAGATTCCTTAAAATAGTTAAGCTCTCAAAATATGTGACACACTATCTTAAAATGCCACGAAGGAGAGTCTTCAACCCAGCAGCTCTGAAGGAACTGTGATGTATTTCCAAATCAGGATAGTAAGTGGCTTTGAAGGGAGCTTGCAGGTGGTGTTGTTCCCATCTCTCTGTTGGCCTTGCAGCCACAGTACTTATGGTAACACCCCCAATAGTGGAAGATTCAGTGATGTTAATGTCACAAAACCAAGTCAACCATGGATGGACAATAAGTGCTGGCCTAGCGAGCAATACCCACATCTCAAGAATTAATAATAAACAATGCCATAAATAATAAACATTACCCAACCTGCCATCACTATTGTGTTTAATTTAATTTATTAATTAATCACCGGTTTCCAGTAAGATGGCTATGGAAAAACAAACCGAGAGAACTGCGGATGTTGTAAATCAGGAACAAAAACAAAGTTGCTGGAAAAGCTCAGCAGGTCTGGCAGCATCTGTGGAGGAAAAAACAGAGTTAACGTTTCGGGTCCAGTGACCCTTCCTCAGAAAGATGTCTATGGAGTAGGGTTTCTGAGCCCTGGGGCTGATCCTCTCTGTCTGCTTTTTTTTTTGTTTCTTTCTCTCTTTTCTTGTACTTTTTTTTTCTCTTACCTGCCTCTTGTTGAAGCACTCAGGCACTGTGATGGTATCAGTGGCAGCAAGTAGGCCCAGTGTGGTCTGGTGGTGGTCTTTCCTTTCAATTAGCATGGCCATCGTTAAATTCTTGATTCCACATTATTATCAAAGTTAAATTCCACAATCCACTGCAATGTGGAAATGTTTTACAGCCAATTTGCACACAGCAAGGCCCCACTGTCAATAAGGTGATCATGAGCAGATCATCCGATTTTGTGATGTTGATTGAGGGTTAAATGTTGACCAAGGCACCAGGAGCAACAATTTACCTCCTGTTCGAAATGATTCCATTGGATCCTTTACTTACTAATCTGAGAGGGCAGTCAGATCTAACATCTCGTGAGAAAAGGTATCATTTCTGAAAGATCAGTGCTGCCTCATTGCTGGACTAGAGGGTCAGCTTTGTTTTTTTTGGCGCTCATGTTGCAGAGTGGGCCTTGTGGTGTCAAAATTCAGTATCTTTAAACATGAACTGGAAGATTAAAAATAATTTGACGGTAAACTTTTAAGAGAGAAGAAATATTTTGAGAGGAGAAAGGTTTAAAAAAGACTCGAGGGCCAACCCTTTTTACAAAGAGAGTGGTTGGTGTGTGGAATGAACAGCCAGAGGAAGTGGTGGATGCGGGTACAGTTACAATGTTTAAAAGGTGTTTAGATAAGTACACGAATAAGAAAGGTTTGGAGGGATGTAGGCCAAGTCCAGGCAGGTGGAACTAGTTTAGTTTGGGATTATGGTCAGCATGGACTGGTTGGACCGAAGGGTCTGTATATATGCTGTACAACTCTATGACTCTAAATAACAGTCAAAATCAATAACAGTGCTCAAAAGCATAGGCCTGTAGTGAGGATTACAGTCAATGTCTGGAGAAAGATGGGAATGTCAGACGCAACGTTTGATGTGTAAATAATGACGGAACTCAGGACAAGTGTTGGCCAAAGGTGCTCATCAAGCGCACTTGACCAACCTCGCTCCAGTTCTCTGAGTGGCTACCTTCATCACTGTTAATATTAGACGGTTCCTTCTGTTCTTGGCTATTTACCTGGGAGGACTACACGTATTCTTCTGCCCTGCAGAGTCAGAATGAGCCATGTCATCAGTAGCAATAACAGCAAACTGCATTTATACGGCAACTTTACTGTGGCCAAACATCCCAAGGAGCTTTGCGGGAGTATTACATGACAAGATAAGTCATTGACCCACATAAAGAAATAATGGGACAAGTGAAGATCGCGCAAAGTGGCAGGAATTAATGACAGTCTTTAAGAAAAATCCTGTTTGGTTGAAAGGTTGGACAAGAATACAGAGAAAGGGAGCGGTGGGGTCAAGGGATTCAAAGGCAATGGTGAAATCTTTAAATTCAAGCCATTAATGGAGTGGGAGCAAACGATAGGAGGTTTGACCTTGGTGCGAGTTAGGACAAAATTCAGAGAGTCAAGCGATGCTTTCTGGCTAACTTTTGATGTGATCCTCACGATTACAGGTCAGTAAGACTCCATTGTTATTGTTCAAGTAAATTGCATGACCCAGAGTTTAGCCTGGTGTTCTGCATGTAGTCAATAAGCAGCTCCCCGCAATGAGCTGTTCGAATGAGACATGTTGTGACAAGGAGCCATGTACACTTAACAAGAATCTCATGCCACAACATGGGCTGCCGGTGATTAATGACGGGATGTTTCGGTTGGCTGACAAGATCAAGTGGACTGTGATGGATGAAAAAATGCCGCCCGTCTGACTTGACACTGGAGGAACCAGCTCTCCAGGATTTCTCACAGATTCCACTGCCCAACTTCAGCAGGGCTCAAGCTAGTTTGCTGGAGGCCAAGTGTCTTAAGCAAATAGATCAAAGGTAGCGTCTAATGGTAATTGTCTCCAGTGATACGTGTCACAGATTCCCCTCTGGGTACATTTCAGATCCATTCTTTGAGAACGAGGCACTGGGAAAGGGAAACCTTTTAGGCTGTCACAAAAATCAAGTGCAAACACATTAGACAGCCTGTAGTTTCTGGATTGCCTCAAGTGTCGGTTAAGGTCAAGCAAATCAGTTGAACTTGCTCCAGAGTTGGAGCCCTGATGATGTATCACACAGATCACTGACCCAGATAATGCACTGCTCAAAGGGACTCAGGTATTTGATGCAGAACTGGGATTTACTTTCCACTTCCAAGCAGGCTAAACCAATGTCCACTCTTTTGCCAACCCTGAAGTGGATTTTACTGATATCTGTATCTGCTTAATAACACGGAAGAGGAAACAAAGGAAGTTCTTTAGATCTTTACAGTACCACAGTGATACAACGTATGAGGAAAGAGGCCATTCATGTCTTCATATGTTGGCTCGCTGAAAAACTATTCAGCTCTAGTATGCTTGCTCCCCCTTTCAAAATCAAGTTCTTTTTTAAAGTTATGAATAAATATACTTCCACCATTCTTTCAGGCTTTTTAAAAAATTTATTAATTTGTGGGATGTGGGTGTCCCTGGCTGGCCAGCATTTATTGCCCGTCCCTAGTTGCCCTTGAGAAGGTGGTGGTGAGCTGCCTTCTTTAACCACTGCAGTCCTCCCGCTGTGGGTTGACCCACGATTCCATTAGGAAGGGTATTCCAGGATTTTGACCCAGTGACAGTGAAGGAACAGCAATATATTTCCAAGTCAGGATGGTGAGTATCTTGGAGGTGGTGGTGTTCCCATGTATCTGCTGCCCTTCTCCTTCTGGATGGAAGTAGTCATGGATTTGGAAGGTGCTGTCTGAGGATCTTTGGTGAATTTCTGCAGGGCATTTTGTAGATAGTACACACTGCTGCTACTGAGCGTCGATGGTGGGGGGAGTGGATGCTTGTGGATGTGGAGCCAATCAAGCGTCTGCTTTGTCCTGGATGGTGTCAAGCATCTTTGAGTGTTGTTGGGGCTGCACCCATCCAGGCAAGAGGGGGGTATTCCATCACACTCCTGACTTGTGCCTGTAGATGGTGAACAGGCTTTGGGGAGTCAGGAGGTGAGTTACTTGTCACAGTATTCCTAGCCTCTGACCTGCTCTTGTAGCCACTGTGTTTATATGGTGAGTCCAGTTGCATTCCAGATTGTAACAACTCGCTGCATAAAGCATTAAAAAAAAACACTCAGGGGCTGGATAAGTGGCTGAAGGAGATGACAAAATCATTCAGAGTGTAACACAGGCTGTTAGTTTGTTACTACCCACCTCATGTTACTGCTGAAGACCAATTACATCCCTAAAGAGGCCTGAATCCAGATCTGTGATAAGGAAGCAAACTATGTAGAGATGGAATCATAAGTAAACAGCAAAAGACCCAGACATGACTGAAGAGCACTGACTGATTGACTTATGAACTAGGTGTATCTGTGAACATTAATCATCAAGGGATAATTGAGAGCAAGAGTTAATGATGGCATGTGCTCACGGGAATTTAGAAGAATGAGGGGAAGACCTCATAGAAACATATAATCCTGATGGAGCAGGACAGGCTAGATGCAGGAAAAATGTTCCTGATGTTGGGGAATTCCAGAACAAATGGGTCACAGTGTAAGAATAAGGGGTAAGCCATTCAGGACTGAAATGAGGGAGAATTTCTTCACTCAGAGAGCTGTGAACGTGTAGAATGCTCTCCCACAGAAAGTTGTCGGGGCCAGTTCATTAGATATATTTGAGAGGGGGCTCAATGTCAGTAGGATTGATTGATTTTATTGTCACATGTACTGAAATGCAGTGAAAAGCTTTGTTTATGAGCTGTACAGGCAGATCACAGCAAGCAAAGGATGTACAGATCAAAAAGACTTAGAGGCATACAGGTTACATTGCAGGTTACATTATTTGAGGCTAGAGTCCATTCAACAGTCTGATAACGGCTGGAAAGAAGCACTTCCTGAAACTAGGGAAGGAAACTGCCATGCTTACCTGGTCTGGACTACATGTAACTCCAGACCCACAGTATTGTGTTTGACTCTTAACTGCCCGCTGGGCAATAAATGCTGGTTTAGTCAGTGACACCCACATCCCACGAACGAAAATTTTAATTTGTACTCGTCCTTGCCCAACCGTGTAAAAGATTGCATGGTTGCTATTCAAACAAGAGAAGTTCTCCACTGATCAATATCGATGCCTCAATTGACAGCAATGAAATATTTGGTCTGGTCACCATTATATTTTCAGGGAGCTTAATTTGTGAATGGATTAGTTTCTATATTTTTCTCCAGCTCAAGGGTTCAAAAGAACCTCATAGATTGTAAGTTACTTTTGGAAAATACTACGGTTGTGAAAGTAGCTGTGGAAATGCAAATGATTTCAATTCAATTCAATTCATTTTTACATAGATCTTTTTCAAAAATCAGGAAAACTTCTTTCTTCTCAAGTCAATCCTAGAACACAGCTTTCCTGTATTTTTCTGATTTAGCGGAACACAAATTAAACTTGAAACCTGGTGTCCTAATGTATTTTTTTAAAAAGAAGCTAAGTGTTTTCTTTCAACCCTCCCTTATAACTCAACACCACAGACTGACAATGACAAACGAGAGTAGGCAGCCAAAGAAAACCTGACCCTCACCTTCAAAAGGCTTGTTGCCATTGGGAAAGTATACCTGTTCTCACAAAATCTGCACCTTGTTGAGATTATTCTGGCGCTCAATCGTGTCTGCTTCTCATCTCCAAGTGGCTCAACAAGAAAGAACAAAATGCAAGTGTTGTTAACTCATTGGCATCTTGCAAACCATTTGTTCCTCATGTGCTCCTTTGATTCAAAAAAGTCGTCAGTAAAATAAGACACTGCTGATGGGGCTAACATTGCACTGGGCATCATTGAGAATGAACAGAATGTTATCTATCGCTCGTAATGCGGCTAACTGAATACAAAAGTAGTGAGGTGCACAGGGAATTGGTTAGGCTGCATTTGTGCAATATTGCTGTCCTTATTTAAGAGAGGATGTGATGTGTTGGAAGCAATTCAGAGAAAGTTTTCCAGACTAACAGGAAGATGCAGGTTGTCGAATGAGAAAACGTTGGACAGGCTAGGCCTGTACTTATTAGAGCTTAGAAGAGCTAGATTCTTGAACTAAGAGACGCATAACCAAAACCGAAAGAACTGCGGATGCTGGAAATCAGAAATGAGAACAGAAATTGCTGGAAAAGCTCAGCAGGTCTTGCAGCATCAGTGGAAACAAATCAGAGTTAACGTTTCGAGTCCAGTAACCCTTCAGAACAGGTCTGAAGAAGATTATTGGACCTGAAGAGTTACCTCTGATTTCTCTCCACAGATACTGACAGACCTGCTGAATTTTTCCAACAATTTCTGTTTTTATTACTAAGGGACACACTTTCAATTTAGGGGAGGTATTGGAGCAGTGGTAAGATCAGTGGTCTAATGATTTCAAACCAATGATCTGGGGATAGGAGTTTCGCTGCTGCAAATAGAGAATTTTGAGTAAAAAGTTTAAAACAAAATCTGGACTGAAAAGATAGTCTAATGGGAACTTTGGAATCACCGATAATTGCATTAAAAACCCATCTGGTTCACTAATGTCCTTCATGGAAGGAAATCTGCTAACTTTACCTGGTATGGCTTCCATGTGACTCCAGAAACACAGTGATGTAGTCGACTCTTAATTGCCCCAAGTGGGCAACTAGGAAGGGCAATAAATGCTGGTCTAGCAAGCAATGCCCAGATCCTGTGAATGGATATGAAAAACAAGGAGCTGCTCATTTAAGACTGAGATGGAAAAATGTTTTTCACACAGAGGAACACGAATCTTTCGTTACCCCTTTTCAAAAAGGCAGATCCTTTCTTGATAAGGAAATAGGTGAAAAGTTATTGGCGATGGTTGGAATGTGAGGTAATCAGATCAGCCATGATCATATTGAATGGCAGACCAGACTCAAGGAGGCTTCTATTTCACATGTTTGTATGTTCACTCAAGGAGGACACGCGCTTCATTGTTCTTATACTATCTCTACCCCCTGCTATTTCCCATAGCTCTGAACTTTGTTTCTTCTTTAAGTATTCATCCAGACAACATTGAGCAAGATATTATTTGAGTCTTTTTCCAGCACCCTTTCCAGTGGTATATTCCAGGTCACAAATGGGGGAGGTAATGGTGTAGTGGTATTATCACTGGACTGTTAATCCAGAGATCCAGGTGGTGTTTTGGGGACCTGAGTTTGAATCCTGCCATGGCAGACGATGGAATTTGAATTAAATTTGGAAGAAAAGACCTGGAATTAAGAGTCTCATGATGACCATAAATGTCAATTGGTTCACTAACGTCCTTACAAGGTCTGGACTACATGTGACTCCAGACCCACAGCAACATGGTTGACTCTTAACTGCCCTCTGGGTAATTAGGGATAGGCAATAAATGCTGGCCCAGCTAGTGATGACACAGTGTGGAGCTAGAGGAACACAGCAGACCAGGCACCTTCAGAGGAGCAGGAAAGCTGACTGCTCCTATGATGCTGCTTGGCCTGCTGTGTTCATCCAGCCCTGCACCTTGTTGTTTTGGGTTGGGATCCTTCTTCAGAAATTTCTGAAGAAGGGTCCTGACCCGAAACATCAGCTTTCCTGCTCCTCTGATGCTGCCTGGCCTGCTGTGTTCATCCAGCTCCACACTGTATTATCTCTGATTTCAGCATCAGCAGTTCTTACTGTCTCTGGCCTAGCTAGTGATGCTCTTGTCTCATGAATGAATTTTAAAAAAAACTGTGTAAAATAAAAACTCATATCCTTTCTAAATTTTTTGCCAATTTTTTTTTTGTATAAGTCTCTTCCACGTCCTTTCTCAATATCTTTATAAAGCATGGTGCCCAGAATTAAACTCAATACTCTAGCTGAAGCCTAAACAGTACCTCTGTCCATCTCCAAACGAAAAATAAAACAAAAAAATGTGGATGCTTGAAATCAGAAACACAAACAGAAATTGTTGGAGAAACTCAGCAAGTCTGGCAGCGTCCATGGAGATAGAAACAGACTTAACGTTTTTGAGTCCAGTGACCCTTTTTCAGAACATGCTGCTTGATCTGTGATCTATGGTCTATGACCTACTGAGTTTTTCCAGCAGTTTCTATTTGTGTTCCCTCTCCATCTCCATCAGCTTTACAAACTCTAGAGATCTCACTGTGCAGCCAGTTCTGACCTCTTGAGAATTCCAATTTTGATTGCTCCCACATTGGTTGCCAAAGTCCTAAACTCCGGAAACCTTAACATGAACATCTCTTGTCTGCGTCGTGATTATCGTTAAAAGCTAGCCCTATACCTCTTTGTGTAGCTCAGTATCACATTTCATAGAATCCCTACACTGTGGAAACAGGCCTTTCGGCCCAACAAGTCCACATTGAACCTCAGACCATCCCACCATAACCCAACTAATCTACACATCCCTGAACACTACGGGCAATTTAGCATGGCCAATCCACCGAGCCTGCACATCTTCGGACTGTGGGAGGAAACCGGAGCACCCAGGGTAAATTCTCGCAGGCACAGGGAGAAGGTGCAAACTCCACACAGACAGACACCCGAGGCTGGAATCGAACCTGGGTCCCTGGCGCTGTGAGGCAGCAGTGCTAACCACCGTGCCACCCCTGAAAATTTCATTTTAAAACAATCCTTGTGATGTTAAACCTAGGCCCCAACTGGCCTCTCAGGTGGATGTGAAGACCACATACTGCAAAGAAGGGCAACACAGTGCTTCCTAGTATCCAGGTTAATACCTATCCTTTACGCTGCCTGTGCAAGATCTTGCTAATCTGCTGGGAAGAAAGATATACCGACACCAGCACCCTCGACCAGGCATACATCCCCAGCATCACGGCACTGACCATCCTTGATCGGGTACGATGGGCTGGGCATTTCATCTGCATGACCGACATGAGACTCCCCAAGCAGCTGCTCTACTCCCAGCTCCGAAACAGGTGGACAGAGGAAGCGCTTCAGTGACACCCACAAGGCCTCACTGGCGAAGTGCAGCATTTCTACAGACTCCTGGGAATCACTGACACAAGACCGTCCAAAACGGAGGAGGAGCATCGGGAAGGAGTCAAGCACCTCGAGACTTGATGTCGGGGAAAACATGGAAGCCAGGCAAAAACAGGGAAAGGAGCTCGCTGCGACACCAACGCCCCACCCCCCCCCCTTCCCGTGCCCACCTTCTGCCCGAGTGTAACAGAGCCTGCGGTAGCCACATTGGGCTGTACAGCCCCCTACAGACTCACCCTGAGAGTGGAAAAGAGTCATCTTTGTCTGCAAGGGACTGCCGATGAGATCCTCTACCAAAGTCTCCCAAATAAATCCTGGGATTTTGCTGTGCTTGGGGTGAGAATTTGGACCATGACAGGTACACATTACTTCATAAAGCCACATTGTAAACTTCAAGGCAGGAAGCAGAAAGTGATGATGTACTGAGGAGTCTACTCTTTAACTCGGAGTTCTGTTTACTCAAGGAGCATTAATCCAAGGAGTCACTGCAATGTTTGAAGTGCTATCTTTTAGATAAGGCCTGATCCATCCTTTCTGCTGCAAGTTAGAATTCCCACCATCCCTATTTGGAAAAAGCATAACTTGGTTCTCCAGAATATCCTGATCATGACCCCATATTGTTTACGATGAGTCTTCACTGGGTGCAAATTGGCTGCTATATTTCTTGCATTGTGAAAATTTGGGAAGTGATGGCCTAGTGGTATTATTGCCGGACTGTTAACCCTGAAACCCAGCTAGTATTCTGGGGACTGAAAAGGAAATGCTGGAAAAGGTCAGCAGGTCTAGCAGCATCTGTGGAGAGAAATCAGAGTTAACTCAGTTCTGAGGCAGGGTCACTTGACCCAAAACGTTAGCTATGATTTCTCTCCACAGGTGCTGCCAGACCTACATAAGAACATAAGAACACAAGAGCTAGGAGCAGGAGTAGGCCATCCGTCCCCTCGAGCCTGCCCCGCCATTTAATAAGATCATGGCTGATCTTTTTGAGACTCAGCTCCACTTACCCGCCCACTCACCATAACCCTTAATTCCTTTACTGTTCAAAAATTTATCTAGCCTTGCCTTAAAAACATTCAGCGAGGTAGCTTCAACCGCTTCAATGGGCAGGGAATTCCACAGATTCACAACCCTTTGGGTGAAGAAGTTCCTCCTGACCTCAGTCCTACATCTGCTCCCGTTTATTTTGAGGCTATGCCCCCTAGTCCTAGTTTCACCTGCTAGCGGAAACAACCTCCCTGTCTCCACCTTATCTATTCCTTTCATAATCTTATATGTTTTTATAAGATTTCCCCGCATTCTTCTGAATTCCAATGAGTATAATCCCAGTATACTCAGTCTCTCCTCATAATCCAACCCTCTCAACTCTGGAATCAACCGAGTGAATCTCCTCTGCACCCCCTCCAGTGCTAGTATATCCCTTCTCAAGTAAGGAGACCAAAACTGCACACAGCACTCCAGGTGTGGCCTCACCAGGACCCTATACAGCTGCAGCATAGCCTCCCTGTTTTTAAACTCCATCCCGCGAGCAATGACAGACAAAATTCCATTTGCCTTTTTAATTACCTGCTGCATCTGCAATCCTACTTTTAGCGATTCATGCACAAGAACACCCAAGTCCCTCTGCACAGCAGCGTGCTGCAATTTTTTACCATTTAAAACATAGTCCATTTTCCTGTTATTCCTTCCAAAATGGATGACCTCACACTTATCAACATTGTACTCCATCTGCCAGACCTTTGCCCAGGTACATACTTCTTTGAAAGTTGCATCACAGGTAGACAGATTGTTTAAGATGGTATTTAGCACACCCTTCTTCAATGCTCAGACTGTTGAGTATAGGGATTGGGACATCATATTGAGGTTGTTCCGAATGTTGGTGAGGCCACTTTGGAGCACTGTGTACAGTTCTGGTCACCCTGCCAAAGGAAGGATATTATTAAATTAGAGAGGGTTCTGAAAAGATTTACCAGGATGTTTGATTTGATTTGATTTGTTTTTTATTGTCACATGTACCTAGGTACAGTGAAAAGTTTTGTTTAGCGTGCAGTACTGGCAGATCATAACATATAAAGATCATAGGGTGATTGAACAGAGTGAGGAATACAAAGTTACAGCTGCAGAGAAGGTGCACAAAAAGCAAGATCAACCTTAAATTTGAATTTTGAGAGGTCCATTCAGAAGTCTAATAAGAGTGGTGAAGAAGCTGTTCTTGAACCTATTGGAATGTGTGTTTAAGCTTTTGTATCTTCTGCCTGATGGAAGAGTTTGAAAGAGATTATAACTGGGGTGGGAGGGCTCTTTGATGATGTTGGCCGCCTTTCCAAGGCAGCGAGAAGTATAGGTGGAGTCAATGGATGATGGTCTGGCCTGAGTTCACAATTCTTTGTAGTTTCTTATGGTCCTGGGCAGAGCAGTTGCCGTATCAAGCCGTGATGCATGGAGATAGTATGCTTTCTATGGTGCATCTATAAAAGTTGGTAAGAGTCCTTATGAACATGCCGAATTTCCTTAGCGTCCTGAGGAGGAAGAGGTGTTGTTGTGCCTTCTTGACCACCACATCAGTGTGGTCAGGACAGATTGTTGGTGATCATCGGAGATAGCAAGAACTGGAGATGCTGGAGTCAGACGCGATACAGTGTGGAGCTGGAGGAACACAGCAGGTCAAGCAGCATCAGAGGAGCATGAGAGTCAATGGTTTGGGCCTGGGTCCTGATGAAGGGTCTAGGCCCAAACCATTGACTCTCATGCTCCTCTGATGCTACCTGACCTGCTGTGTTCCTCCAGCTCCACACTGTATCAACTTGGTGGTGATCATCATGCCTAGGAACTTGACACTCTCGACCCTCTCCACCTCAGCTCCATTGATGTAGACAGGTTCGTGCCCTCCTCCTTGCTTCCTGAAGTCGGTGATCAGCACTTTAGCTTTGCTGATGTTGAGGGAGAAATTGCCACCTTTACATGATAGGGAGGCAATGGCCTAATGGTATTGTTGCTGGATTGTTAACTCAGAGACCCAGATAACGTTCTGCGCACCCGGGTTCGAATCCCACCACAGCAGATGTTGGAATTTGAATTCAATAAAAATATCTGGAATTAAGAATCTAATGATGACCATGAATCCATTGCTGATTGTTGGGGAAAAACCCATCTGGTTCACTAATGCCCTTTAGGGAAGGAAATTGCCATCCTTACCTGGTCTGGCCTACATGTGACTCCAGACCCACTTAGACTATCTATATCCCTCTGCAGACTTTCAGTGTCTTCTGCACATTTTGCTCTACCACTCATCTAAGTGTCATCTGCAAATTTTGACCACCACACTTAGTCCCCAACTCCAAATCATCTGTGTAAATTGTGAACAATTGCGGTCACAACACTGATCCCTGAAGCACACCACTAGCCACTGACTGCCTACCAGAAAAACACCCATTTACCCCTACTCTTTGTTTTCTACTAATCAACCAATCCTCTATCCATGCCAATACATTACCTGTATTACCGTGCAACTATATCTTATGTAGCAGCCTTTGGTGTGACACCTTGTCAAATGCCTTCTGGAAATGCAGATACACCACATTCACAGGTTCCCCATTGTCCACCATGCAAGTAATGTCCTCAAAGAATTCCACCAAATTAGTTAAACATGACCCCCCTTCATGAACCCATGCTGCGTGTTCCCAATGGGATAATTTATAACCAGATGTTTTGCTATTTCTTCCTTAATGATAGATTCAAGCATTTTCCCCACTACTGAAGTTAAGCTAATTAGCCTATAGTTATGGGACCGACACTCTTGGTCTACCTGCTTTTTGTCTAATTCCTATTTTAAATCTCTCACTGAGCTTTTCCGGCAATTTTTCTGTTTATTCCTAATATTCTGGGGACCTGTATTTGAATCCCTACCACAGCAGATGGTGGAATTTAAATCCAATAAAAATCAGGAATTAAGAGTCCAATGATGACCATGAATCCATTGTCAATTGTCAGAAGAACCCATCTGGTTCACTAATGTCCTTCAGGGAAGGAAACTGCCGTCCTTACCTGGTCTGGCCTATATGTGACTCCAGGCCCACAGCAATGTGATTGACACTAAACTGCCCTCTGGGCAATTAGGGCAATTAATGATGGCCTAGCCAGTGACACCCTCATCTGATCAGTGAATAAAAAGAAACTTCATTGGCTGTAAAATGCATTGAGGGGTGGGAGGGGATGCCCTGCAGTCACAAAGGGTGCTATATAAATGTAAGTTCTTCATTATCTCACTCATCTCAATCCGGACCAATGTCATTTTAAATTGCCAGTGACAAGGAAACCAGAATCGCACGCACACCTTCTGGGATTCAAAATGAAAACAGCGGCAATATTAAAAAATCAATTCCGTTTCTCCCTCCAAACATCAGTAAGTGTAAAGTGATTTATCACTTGCCTGCCTTCCACTTAAATGGAATGTGGATGCGACTGTCAGATGCCCCAGAGTGTGGTAATGTGTCAGTGACATTTGATCCACTTTGAGTCATCAAGATGCTTTCAGTTGTTTGCATGAACCGTGATCTACTGTCTGGGATGTCACGGCAAAACGCTTCATCACTGCTGCTTAGATTAATGAGATAACTTGTAAATCTGACGCCTGTGTTTCAGACATCATAACAAAAGCAACTTCAGGAAAGAAAACAAATCTCTCAGCGACCGAAGGAGTTGCTTTCAGTTTAAACCTGTCACCCTTATTGTACAGGATCTGTAGCCAAACTCAAAGTGGGCACCAGCAGGGCTCCCATCTCTCAGGGATTGTTCCGCAGTCTCCAAGAATAGATTCCTAATTTCCCGAATGCACCTTCAAGCAAACCTGAGAGGAGGAGTAAAAATAAATTATTGCAGACGCTGTAAGTCTGAAATAAAGATAGACAGCGCTGGAAAAGCTCAGCAGGTCTGGCAACTTCTGTGTAGACAGAAACAGAGTTAACATTTTGAGATAACAAGGTGTAGAGCTGGATGAACACAACAGGCCAAGCAGCATCAGAGGAGCAGGAAAGCTGGTGTTTCGGGTCGGGACTTTTCTTCAGAAATGGGGGAGGGGAAGGGGGCAACCATTAACATTTTGAGGCTGATGTACCTGAAGTAAAGTCATTCTGGGCTCAAACATAATTAGCCCTAACTGACTAACCCTAGCATTTAAACTCACTCTAACCCCGACCCCAAAGCTAGCCATGATCCTCATTTTAAACCGTACTGTAACCTGACACCTAACCCTTACTCTACCTTGAACCAGTATTAACAGTAACGCTAACCTTAACAAAACAGAAATTGCTGGTAAAACACTGCAGGTCTGGCAGCATCTGTGAAGAGAAATCAGAGTTAACGTTTAGGGTTCTGTGATCCTTTTTCAAAATTGACTGACCCCAACTTTAACCCTGTCACTAACTATAAGTAGCATTACTACAATACTAACCCTAACACCATCCGCTCCCAAAATGCTTTCTATCTTTTTTCTTTCTTTTTACTTCTTTTTTTAACTTACATGGGGAGGCGAAGGCCTAGTGGTATGTTAATCCAAAGACCCAGGTAATGTTCTGGGGACCTGGGTTTGAATCCCACCACGGCAAATGGTGGAATTTGAATTCAATAAAATTATCTGGAATTAAGAATCTAATGATGACGAGGAATCCATTGTTGATTTTTGAGGAAAAACCCATAGTAGTAATGGGAAGGGTTGATGAAGGTAGTGCAGTGGATGCTATATACAATTGACATAATATTTCATGAAATCATGGAATGGTTATAGCATAAAAAGAGACCATTTGACCCTTTTTTCCATGCTGGCTCTCTACAAAAGTACCTTAGCTTGAGCCGTCCTCTGCCTTTTCCCCAAACTTCTTCAAATTTTTAATCTGCAAATGCTTATCTAATTCCCTTTTAAAAGCCACTATTACATCTGAATTCACCACACTCTCAGGCGGTTAAATCCAAATCCCAGTTACACTCACATCCCAGTTTGGGTTCTGACAGGTCCACTCAGCTCTTGACCTCATGACAGCCTTGGTTCAAATATGGACAAATGAGCTGGATTCCAGAGGGGAGGTGAGAGTGACAACCCTTGACATCAAAGCTGCATTCAACTGAGTGTAGCATCAAGGAGCCAGAGCAAATCTGGAATCAATAGGTATCGGGGGCAAATTCTCCACTGGTTGGAGTCATACCTGGCTCATAGGTAGATGGTTGTGGTTGTTGAAGGTCAGTCATCTCAGCTCCAAGACATCTCTGCAGGAGTTCCTCAGGGTAGTGTCCTCGGCCCACCCATCTTCAGCTGCTTCATCAATGACCTTGCCTCCATCATAAGGTTGGAAGTGGGGATGTTCACTGATGATTACACAATGTTCAGTCCCTTCATGACTCCTCAGATACTAAAGCAGTCCATGTTCAAATGCAACAAGATCTGGACAATATCCAGGCTTGGGCTGACAAGTGGCAAATAACATTCACACCATAGAAATTCCAGGCTATGACCTCACCAATAAGAGACAATCTAGCCACTACCATTTGACATTCAGTGGTATTACCATTACTGAAACCCTTACCGTCAATATTATTGGGACTACCATTGACAGAAACTGAACTGCTCATGCCACGTAAACACAGTGGCTACAAGAGCAGGTCAGAGGCTAGGAATACTGCAGCGAATAGCTCATTTCCTGAATCTCCAAAGCCTGTCCATCATCTACAAGGCACAAGTCAGGAGTGTGATACACCAACAGCCTGGATGAGTGCAGTCCCAACAACATTCTAGAAGCTTGACATCATCCAGGACAAAGGAGCCACTTGATTGGTATCACATCCACAAACATCCATCCCCTCCACCACTGATGTTCCATAGCAACAGTGTGGAATATCTACAAGATGCACTGCAGCAACTCTCCAAAGAATGTTAGACAGCATCGTCCAATGCCATGACCACTTCTCTCTAAAAGGAATTAGGCAACCGGTACATAGGAACACCACTACCTACATGTTTCCCCTCCAAGCCATTCACCTTCCTCACTCGGAAATATATAGCTGTTCCTTCACTGTTGCTGGGTCAAAATCCTAGAATTCCCTCCCTAATGGCATTGTAGACCAACCCTCAGCATGTGGACTGCAGCGGTTCAAGAAGGCAGCTCACCACCACCTTCTCAAGGGCAGCTAGGGACAGGCAATAAAATCCTGGCCTAGCCAGAGATGCCCACATCCCATGAGTGCATTAATAAAAATTCTCATCATGTTATCTCTGATACTGAGATAACAAGGTGTAAAGCTGGAGGAACACAGCAGGCCAAGCAGCATCAGAGGAGCAGGAAAGCTGACGTTTCGGGTCTGGACCCTTCTTCAGAAATCTTTGATACTTATGCCTTTCACTTAAATAGTTGCTCTACTCCACCAGCTCTGTTAATACCACTAATGATTTTCAACACCTCTAACAAATCATCTCTTAACTGTCACAACTTCTCCTTTCAATCCACATAACTGAAGGCCCCATCACAAAGAAATGGAGTCTGGAGAATGTAGAGAAATAAACTTTGATGTTTTAAAAACAGTTCACATTACAGAAGAGGAAGTTTGGGGAGGTCTTAGAGAATATAAATGTGGATAAGCCCCCAGGACCTGATCTAATGTATCCCAGAACATTCTGGGAAGTAAGGGAGGAAATTACGAGACCACTATAAGATCACCCCTCAGTCTTCTACGGTCCAGGGAAAAAAAAGTCACAGCCTATCCAACCTGTCCTTATAACTCAAACCTTCCAGTCCAGGTAGCTGTGAGGAAAAAAAGTTTTTCATGGTGGGAACTCACTTCCCGTGAGGTTTGTAGAGGCAGAAACCCTCATAATATTAAGTATTTAGATTTGCAGGTACAGGGCCGAGACATACAAGGCTATGGTAAAGCGATGGAAACTGGGATTAGAATATCTAGGTGGTTGTTATTGATTGGCATGAAGTTGATGGGCCCAAGGGCCTTTTCCTGTGCTGTAAATCCCTATGGCTCTATGATTTGAACCGCTTTCCCAGTCTTCCTCCAAAGCCCTGATCCTGCTGATCCTGCTGTTGTACGATGGACTCAGCTCTGGTTGCACTCTCCAGTGGAAGTGGATGGTGCGATGCATTCAGCGTAGAACTGCACCATCTTCCTGGCGCCATTCTCCCTCTGCACGCAGCCCCAATTATATACAGTGGGATCACGTCCAGAAACATGCCGTCTGTGAAACTCGCAGCCTCACGGGTGAACCACGGAGAGGCTGGCGGCATATCAACCTCTGAAACCTGTAACTCGAGCTGATGACATCTCCTGCATTTGTGGTTGTCCAGAATACATGAGCATTCTGTTTTTCTCACAGGCCACAGGATATGAACACCATGGGGCCAGTATGCCTTGCATACTTCAATTTATTAAACTGAAATAAACTTAAGATTTTAAGAAATTGAGATTCATCAAATAACTACTTTTCTTGTGCAGGAGTTACTCCACTTAAAGGGAGAAAACTGAATTATTTTTGTTTGACTCTAATTACCAATAAATCTCATATTTTAATCTAATGAAAATTTCAGAACCTTTTAGTGTTACCATCCTTTGTTATTCAATTAAAAATTTATCCTCCTAGATCTGATTAACTAATTGAACACTGTAAGTATATCATATGTTAGAGTACAAACTTACGTTTTCATAATAATTAATTAATCTAATCTTATCTCATAGTGACTAGTTTAAATTAAATGGAAAGCCAACAAGAATATTCCCCAGCAATGAGGAGGTATGGAAGAGACTGGGAAACGAAAGGGAACCCTGAGATAACCATTTGAAATTATGAAAATATTGGAGCACAAGGCTTAGGAGCAGGATTTGGCCATTTGACACTGATGTTGCTTCACCATTCGATAAAGTCATAGCTAATCCATTTGTTGTTTCAACTTTGCTAGGTCTACTCACTCAAACAAAAGAGCATTTTCCAGGGTCCACCCTCTGCCCCCATCAGCACCTTGTATGTTTCAATTAGACCACCTCTCATTCTTCTTATTCCCAATTGATAAAGACCCAACCTCTTAGATCCATGAAGGATTTTAATGAGCAGAAAGGCCATCACACAAAGAGTTGTTAAAATCTGTAACTCACTAGTATAGAAACTTCACAGTGTGGAAGCAGGCCATTCGGCCCATATAGTCCACACTGCCCCTCAGACCCCTACCCTATCCCTGCATTTTCCTATGGCCAATCCACCTAACCTGCACTTCCCAGGACACAATGGGCAATTAATCATGGCCAATCCATCTAACCTGAACACCTTTGGATTGTGGGAGGAAACAGGAGAACCCGGAGGAAACCCATGCAGACACGGGGAGAATGTGCAAACTCCACACAGACAGTTGTCTGAAGGTGGAACTGAACCGAGGTCCCTAGCTCAGGACACAGTGCCACTCCATTTGGAAAGGCAATGGAATCAGATTCAAAATCAAATCTCTAAACAAGTACAAGACCTGAATTTATTCCTTTTGTTTCAGAATTCAGAAATGATAGTAGGCTTAGTACCTGAAGAAAATGAATTTGTGGGGCTAATTGGGAGTGAGATTTCATTTTAACTTTATTCATGCATGTAAGCATCATCGGCTCAGTCAGCATTTTTGTCCAACCCTAAATGCCCTTCAGAAGGGGATGCTGAGCTACTTTTGCATGTCAATGCAGTCCATGTGCTGTATGTATACCCACAGTAATGTTAGGAAGGGAATTCCAAGATTTTGACCCAGTGGTAGTTGAGCAGCTTCATTGTTGGGCTTGAGAATCAGTCGGAGGCACAGCATTGTATCCGTGAGGTGAGTTTTTTTTTATTCATTAACGAGATAAGGGCGTCGCTAGCTAGGCAGCATTTATTGCCCATCCCTAATTGCCCAGAGGGTAGCTCAGAGTCAACCATATTGCTCTGGGTCTAGAGACACATGTAGGCCAGACCAGGTAAGGATGGCGGTTTCCTTCCTTACAGGGCATTAGTGAACCTGAACGGTTTTTCCGACAATTGACAATGGATTCATGGTCATCATTAGATTCTTAATTCCAGATTTCTTTTATTGAATTCAAATTCCACCATCTGCCATGGTGGGTCCCCAGAACATTCTCTAGGTCTCTGCATTAACAGTCCAGCGGTAATACCGCTAGGCCATCGCCTCACCCCCAAGTTACCTAGATAGTAATTTTTTAGATGTGGTCAGCCCACGGTTTAGGAAAGTGCATTCAGTGAAGGAGTGGGTGACCACCAGTTGGAAAAAGGGAGGCAGGCAGCTATTCAGGAAAGCACCAAAAAGAAAATTGTGTTCAAGAACAGATTCTCTGTGTTGGAAAACAGTGAGAGTGACAATTCCTCTGGGGAGCGAAGCCAGAACCCAGCAGCACAAAGGCAAAGCAGAAAGATATGGGGGAGCAAGAATGGTATAGATAGACATTTCTGTGGCTGCAGACATGATTCCAGGGTGATGGGTTACCTCTCTGGGACCAGCATCAAGGATGTCACTGAATGGCTGCATACCATTCTGAAGTGGGAGGGTGAATGGTCAGAGATCATGGCTGATATTGGGACCAACATAGGTAGAAAGGACGATGACGTCCTGCAACAAGAATTTGGGAGCTAGGCATCAGATTTAAGAGGACTAGGTGGATGTGCACATGAATGCATGGCTGAAGAGTTGGTGCAGGAGGGAGAGCTTTAGACTCTTAGATCACTGGGTTTGTTTCTGGGGAAGATGGGCCCAGTATAAGTCTGGCAAGTTGCACTTGAACTGAAATGGGACCAGTATCACTGTGAGGGCAGTTTGCTGGTACAGCTGATGGCAGTTTAAACTAATTTGATCGTGGGATGGGACATGAAATGGAGCTGCGATAGGGGATGCACAGACAGCTACAAAAGTAAAACCAAGTCTGGAAGGCAAGGACACAATAAGGCTGGATGGCATTTATTTTAATGCAAGGAGTCTTGTGAGAAAGACAGATGACTTTAAACTTGACACCATCATGGACAAAATAGCCCACTTGGTTCTCATTATCATCCATCGTTTTCAGTATTTGCTTTCTTCATCACCAGTGCAACGTAACAATAGTGTGTACCATCTATAAGATGCACTACAATAACTCGCCAAGATTTCTTTGACAGCACCTTCCAAACTTGCCACCTCTACCAGTTAGAAGGTTAAGGGCAGCAGACATATGGGAACACCATCATCTGCAAGTTCCCCTCCAAGCCATTCACTGTCCCGACTTGGAACTTTATCTGCTTCTGTCAAATATACCCATTTCTGACCTTATGGTGGAGGGAAGGACATTGATGAAGCAGCTGAAGATGGTTGGGCCTAGGACAACACCCTGAGGAACTCCTGCAGAGATGTCCTGGAGCTGAGATGATTGACCTCCAACAACCACAACCAACTTCCTATGTGCTAGGCATGACTCTAACCAGCAGAGAGGTTTCTCCATTGATTCCCATGGATTCCAGTTTTGTTAGGGTACCATGATGACATGGTCAGTCAAATGTGGCTTTGATGTCAAGGGCTGTCACTCTCACCTCACCTCTGGAATTCAGCTTTTTTGTCCATGTCTGAAACAAGGCTGTAATGAGGTCAGGAGCTGAGTGGCCCTGGCAGAACCCAAACTGGGCGTCACTGAGCAGGTTATTTCTGAGCAAGTGCTGCTTGATAGCACTGTTGATGACACCTACCATCACTTTACTGATGATCGAGAGTAGGCTGATGGGGCGGTAATTGGCTGGGTTAGATTTGACCTTCTTTTTGTGTACAAGGAAATACCTGGGCAAGTTTCCACATTGTCGGGTAAATGCCAGAAGTGTAACTGTACTGGAACAGCTTGTCTAGGGTAGTGGCAAGTTCGAGAGCACAGGTTTTCAGTACAATTGATGGAATGTTGTGAGAACCCATAGCCTTTGCAGTGTCCAGTGCCTTCAGCCATTTCATGATATCACTTGGATTGAATCGAATTGGCTGAAGAGTGGTATCCATGATGGGGACCTCAGGAGAAAATCAAGATGGATCATATATTCAATAGTTTTCATAGTGGAAGACACCAGAAACATACCACAATTTGAAAAGGGGCAAGGGGTGATTGTAGTGGCTATTATTGGGAGAAAGTGCTGGGGAAGCTGAAAGGTCTGAAGGTGGATAAGTCACCCAGACCAGATGGACCACACCCCAGGGTTCTGAAGGAGATAACTGAGGAGATTGTACAGACATTGATGGTGATCTTTCAGGAATCACTGGAGCCAGGCAGGGTCCCAGAGGACTGAAAAAATACCTAATGTAACACCCCTGTTTAAGAAGGGAGGGAAACAGAAGATGGGAATTTATTGGCCGGTTAGTCTGACCTCTGTCACTGGTAAGATTTTAGAATCCATTATTAAGGATTTGATTGTGGAGGACCTGGAATGCATGGTAAAATAGGGCTGGGTCACATAGTTTCATCAAGGGGAGGTTATGCCTGCCAAATCTATTAGAATTCTTTGAGGGGGTAATGAGCAAGTTAGACAAAGAAGAGTCAGTGAATGATATCTATGTGGATTTCCGATATTTCTTTGGCAAAGTACCACACAGGATGCTTCAAAATAAGAGCCCATGGTGTTAGCGACAAGGTATTGGCATGGATAGAGGATTGGCTGACTGGTAGAAGGCAGATAGCAGTGATAAAAGGGTTTTTTTTCAGGGTGGCAGTCAGTGACTGGTGGAATTTTACAGTGGTCCATGTTGGGACAACTATCCACGTTATACATAACGATCTGGATGAAGGAATTGAAGACATCCTGGCTAAGTTTGCAGATTACACAAAGAAAGATAGACAGATAAGTAGTGTGGATGAAGCAAGGAGGCTGCAGAGTGATCTGGACAGGCTGTAACAGTGGGTAAAGATGTGGCTGATGGAATACAATATGGGAAAGTGTGAGATTATGGTCGGAGGAATAGAGGCATAGACTATTTCTGAATGGGTAAAGGCTTCAGAAACCTGAAGCACAAAGGGACTTGGGAGACCTAGTTTAAGATTCTCTTAAGGTTAGCATGCAAGTTCAGTTGGCAGTTAGGAAGGCAAATGTAATGTTAGCAATCATTTCAAGAAGACTATGATACAAGAGCCGAGATGTACTGCTAAGGTTGTACAAGGCTCTGGTCAGACTGTATTTGGAATATTGTGAGCAATTTTGTGCCCTATACCTAAGGAAGAGTGTGCTGGCATTGGAGGCAGTTCAGAAGAAGTTTACAAGAATGATCCTGGAGGTGAAGGGCTTGTCCTATGAGGAGTGGTTGAGGACTCTGGGTCTGTACTGAATGGAGTTGAGAAGGATGAGAGGGGATCTGATTGAAACTTACAGCTTAGACCTAGAGAAGATGTTTCCATGAGTAGGAGAGACTAGGACCTGAAGGCACAGCCTCAGAGTGAAGGGATGGCCCTTTAGAATGGGGATGAGGAGGGATTTCTTCAGCCAGGAGGTGGTGAATCTGTTGAAGTCATTTCTGCAGAGGGCTGTGGAGGCCAAGTCATTGGATGTATTTAAGACAGAGATAGATAAGTTCTTGATTGGTAAGGCGATCAAGGATTATGGGGGGAAGGCAGGAGAATGCAGTTGAGAAACATATCAGCCATGATTGAATGGTATAGCAGACCTGATGGGCTGAATAGCCTAATTCTGCTCATATATCTTATGGTTTTATGATCTTATGGGTGGGTTAGGGGCATTAATGTGAGTAGGTGTGGGTATGGGAGGGTATCATGTGAGTGGAGGTCATTGTGGGAGAGGGTTAATGCTAGTGGGAATGAGTGTGGGAGTGGGTAAATGGGAGTGGGTGTGGGTGGGGGTGCTAATCTGAGTTGGGATAGGAGTGGGAGAGGATTAATGCGAATTGGGGTGAGTGGCAGAAGTGTAATGTGAGTGAGTGTGGTTGGGCCTCCAGTGTTTTACAGGCCTGTGATACAGTCTTAGGCAGGATGTGAGTGTATTACAGGAGTACAAAGTAAATCTAATGCTGGTTGCAAGCTCCCTTTCCTGATATCCACTCCACCAGGTAAAAGGCAGAAAATCCACAGGCTGGACCAGTCAACATCTCAGAGATATTCCCTACTCCGAGATCTTATAACGTACCACTGGAGCAGGTGGAATTGAAACTCAGGTCTCCTGGCTCTGAGGTGGGGACATGACCACTACACCACAAGAGCATTGTCAATGTCAGAATTTTAACAATCTGTGACCAAGTCCCAAGTTCATGTACAACTTGTTTTGGAAGCTGCATTTGATGTTTAATCTTTTTTTTGGTTTTGAGTTGATTTATTATTGTCAAATGTACCTAGGTACAGTGAAATATTTTGTTTTGCATGCAGTACAGGCAGATCATACTATACACAGTGCATTAGGGTAATAGAACACAGCGAGGAATACAATGTTATGGCTACAGAGAAGGTGCACATAGCGCACGATCAACATTAGATTTGAAATTTGAGAGATTCATTCACAAGTCTAATAACAGCGGGAAGAAACTGTTCTTGAATCTGTTGGTATGTGTGCTTAAAGTTCTGTATCTTCTGCCTGATGGAAGAGGTTGGAAGAGATTATAATCAAGGTGGAAGGGGTCTTTGATGATGTTGGCTGCCTTTCCAAGGCAGTGGGAAGTATAAATGGAGTCAGTGGATGGAAGATTGACTTGCATGATGGTGTGGGCTGTGTTCACAACTTTCTGTAGTTTCTTACAGTCCTGGGCAGAGCAGTTGCCGTACCAACCCATGATGCATCCAGATAGAATGCTTTCAATAGTGCATCAATAAAAATTGGTAAGACTTTTTAAGGAGATGCTGAATTTCTGTAGCCTCATGAGAAAGTAGAGACATTGTTGTGGTTTCTCGACCGCTGTGTTGATATGGGTGGACCAGAATGGATTGTTGGCGATCATCACTCCCAGGAGCTTGATGCCCTTGACCACTTCCACCTCAGCACCATTGATGCAGATGAAGGGCGTCCTCCACCTTGCTTCCTGAAGTCAATGACCAGCTCTTTCATGTTGCTGACATTGAGGGACAGATTGTTACCTTTCCTCCATGTTGCTAAGCAGTCTATCTCTTCCCTATATTCTGTCTCGTCATTCTAAGCTGACCCCTTTCACATTGGAGTGAACCAATCAAGAACTTATCTACCTCTGTCTTAAATACATCCAATGACTTGGCCTCCACAGCCCTCTGCAGAAATGACTTCCACAGATTCACCACCCTCTGGCTGAAGAAATCCCTCCTCATCCCCTTCTAAAGGGCCATCCCTTCACTCTGAGGCTGTGCCTTCAGGTCCTAGTCCACCTACTCATGGAAACATCTTCTCTAGGTCTAAACTGTAAGTTTCAATCAGATCCCCTCTCATCCTTCTCAACTCCATTCAGTACAGACCCAGAGTCCTCAACCGCTCCTCATAGGACAAGCCCTTCACCTCCAGGATCATTCTTGTAAACCTCTTCTGAACTGCCTCCAATGCCAGCACACTCTTCCTAAGGTGTAGGGCACAAAATTGCTCACAATATTCCAAATATGGTCTGACCAGAACCTTGTACAACCTTAGCAGTAAATCTCGGCTCTTGTATCATAGTCTTCTTGAAATGAATGCTAACATTACATTTGCCTTCCTAACTGCCAACTGAACTTGCATGCTAACCTTAAAAGAATCTTAAACTAGGTCTCCCAAGTCCTTTTGTGCTCAACAACTTCTCTTTCAATTCCTCCCACTTCCTACAGACAAAGGGGGTGGCCATGGATACCCTCATTGGCCCAAGCTACGCCTGCCCCTTTGTAGGTTACGTGGAACAATCCCTCTTCCGTACCTACACTGGCCCTAAACCCCACTCTTCCTCCGTTACATTGATGACTGTATCAGCGCTGCCTCGTGCTCCCACGAGGAGCTCGAACAGTTCATCCACTTCACCAACACCTTCCACCCCAATCTTAAGTTCACCTGGACCATCTCTAATACCTCTCTCACCTTCCTGGACCTCTCTGTCTCCATCTCGGACAACCACCTAGAAACCTATATCCATTTCAAGCCCACCGACTCCCACAGCTGCCTAGAATACACCTCCTCCCACCCACCTTCCTGCAAGAATGCCATCCCCTATTCCT
Organism: Rhincodon typus; assembly: GCF_021869965.1. Classification (NCBI taxonomy): domain Eukaryota; kingdom Metazoa; phylum Chordata; class Chondrichthyes; order Orectolobiformes; family Rhincodontidae; genus Rhincodon; species Rhincodon typus. The sequence continues at coordinate 8,256,293 of NC_063332.1, forward strand.
AATTCCTTCGCCTCTGCCGCATCTGCTCCCAGGATGAGGAATTCCACTCCCGTACATCTCAGATGTTCTCGTTTTTCAAGGACCGCAACTTCCCCGCCTTCAGTGGTCGAGAACGCCCTCCACTGTGTCTCCCACATTTCCCGCAACTCATCCCTACACCCTGTCCCCGCAATAACAACCAAAAAAGAATCCCCCTCGTCCTCACTACCACCCCACCAACCTCCAGATCCAACGCATCATCCTCCGACACTTCCGCCATCTGCAATCCAACCCCACCACCAAAGACATTTTTCCCTCCCCACCCTTATCTGCTTTCCGGAGGGACCACTCTCTCCGTGACTCCCTTGTCCGCTCCACACTCCCCTCCAGCTCCACCACACCCGGCACTTTTCCCTGCAACCGCAGGAAGTGCTACACCTGCCCCCATACCTCCTCCCTCACCCCCATCCCAGGCCCCAAGAAGACTTTCCACATCAAGCAGATGTTCACCTGCACATCTGCCAATGTGGTATACTGCATCCGCTGTACCCGTTGTGGCCTCCTCTACATTGGGGAAACCAAGCGGAGGCTTGGGGACTGCTTTGCAGAACACCTATGCTCGGTTCGCAATAAACAACTGCACCTCCCAGTCACGAACCATTTCAACTCCCCCTCCCATTCCTCAGACGACATGTCCATCCTGGGCCTCCTGTAGTGCCACAACGATGCCACCCGAAGGTTGCAAGAACAGCAACTCATATTCCGCTTGGGAATGCTGCAGCCCAATGGTATCAATGTGGATTTCACAAGCTTCAAAATCTCCCCTCCCCCTACCGCATCCCAAAACCAGCCCAGCTCGTCCCCGCCTCCCTAATCTGTTCTTCCTCCCACCTATCCCCTCCTCCCGCCTCAAGCCGCACCCCCATGTCCTACCTACCCGCCCCCTTGACCTGTCCGTCCTCCCTGGACTGACCTATCCCCTCCCTAACTCCCCACCTACACTCACCTTTACTGGCTCCATCCCCGCCTCTTTGACCTGTCTGTTTCCTCTCCACCTATCTTCTCCTCTATCCATCTTCTATCCACCTCCCCCTCTCTCCCTATTTATTTCAGACCCCCCTTCCCCTCCCCCATTTCTGAAGAAGGGTCTAGGCCCGAAACGTCACCCTTCCTGCTCTTATGATGCTGCTTGGCCTGCTGTGTTCATCCAGCTCTACATCTTGTTATCTCGGGTTCTTAATGGGCTTGACAGGGTAAATGTTGAGTGGATGTTTCCCCTCAAGGGAAAGACTAGGAGCAGAGGACATAGCCAAAGATTAAAGGGGATCCTAATTAAGACTTAGATAAGGGTGAGTACCTTCTTTCAGAGGGCTGTGAGTCTTTGGAAATCCTTGTCAACGTGAACTGTGGGGCCAGAGTCCTCGTGTGTATTTAAGGAGATAGATAGATCCTTGGTCATTCAGGGAATCAAATGTTATGGAGTAAACACAGGAAAGTGGACGTGAGGACTGTTGGATCGGCCATGATCTAAATGAATAGCAGAGCAGAATTGACAGGCTGAATGGCCTACATCTGTCTTTATTTCTTATGGTCTTATCTGGAGGGCATCTGTTTGTATCTCTCAATTTACATCAATGCACAGCAAACTCTATTTTAACCAGCATACAATTAACCAGTACTCTTGATAAACCGACAAACATGGAGTAGCTCAAATATTTCTGAAGAAGGGTCCTGACCCGAAACATCAGCTTTCTTGTTCGTCTGATGCTGCCTGGCCTGGTGTGTTCCTCCAGCTCCACACTGTGTTGTCTCTGACTCCAGCATCGGCAGTTCTTACTGTCTCTGAGTATCTCAAATACCGTGATCTACTTGCATGTCGGATGATTAATGCTGTAAATAAAGCATAACGATGATGTGTATACCCCTTGCATTATGTTTCTATTACTTAGTGTGTTTTTACATTGATTTTAAGCGGTGTGTTATATTTTTATGTAGATTTTTGAGGGATGTTAATGTCTCCAAACTTCGCTTATTCAGGATATACTGGAGTTAGGTGTACCTCTTGATTATCTGGAATACTTATGACTTGATCGAGGTATACAAAATGATCAGAGGTATAGATAGAGCAGTCAGCCAGAGACTTTTTCCTAGGGTGGAGGTAGCTATTACGAGGGGGCATAGTTTTAACGTGAGTGGAGGTAGATATAGGGGAGACGTCAGAGGAAGGTTCTTTACTCAGAAAGTGGTAGGGGCGTGGAATGCATTGCCGGAGAGGGTAGTGGAGTCAGCCTCATTAGGGGCATTTAAGCGGCTATTAGATAGGCATATGGATGATAGAGGCGGAGGTTAGATAGACCTTAGGTTTAGGGTAAAAGTTCGGCACAACATCGTGGGCTGAAGGACCTGTACTGTGCTGTACTGTTCTATGTTCTATTTGATCAATCAGTACCCTCCTGGTTCCCCATAGATGCCAGTTAATAAAAGTTCGCTGTATATGTCTCTACCTATCTGACCATAATCCCTCTTCGACTGCTCATTTCTCTATTTGTGAACCCCTGCCTATCTTTTTGCAAAATGGAGATATGGATAACTCTGTAGTCTCGTCGACTGAGCAACAGACAACTATTCATATTCTCAGTTAAGGACCCACTCATGCACACTGTAAAGATGGGATGCTGCAGGTACAATCCAGCTCTTGTGTTTGTTTTATCACTGGCCTTCAGCAGATGGGTGGTGACGTGAAAGGCCATGTTCCACCCTCCAGGCATTGCTGATACTGTGCTTAGCTCACACACATCTGTGCCCAACACCACATCATCCCTATATTACGAGCTCTAATTACCATTAAATTATTCATCATAGGTAACTGTCATCTTGCTCTGGGAGGAATTCGCTGCTAGCAATGTTTGCGGGGGTGGGGGAAGAAGTTAGAGGTGCATTTCAGATTGTCGTCGTGCATGAGGGCAGAAAATTGCTGGCAAATTTCCCATTGAACCAATTTCCGCAGAATTACAACAGGAACCACCGACGTCAGCAGGGAGTTGAATAGATAAATTCAGAAAGCTGGGGGAGGTGCAATGAGGCCATTATAATACAGGGATTTGAACTTCCTTCATAGAATCCCCCACAGTGTGGAAGCAGGCCATTCGGCCCATCAAGTCCACACTGATCCTCTGAACAGCATCCCATCCAGACCCAATCCCCTACCCTATCCTTGTAACCCTGCATTTCTCATGGCTAATCCACTTTGCCTACACATCTCTGGACACTATGGGCAATTTAGCATGGATAATCCACCCAACCTGCACATCTTTGGATTGTGGGAAGAAACCTGAGCACCTGGCGGAAACCCACGCAGACACAGGGAGAATATGCAAACGCCACACAGACAGTCACCCAAGAGTGGAATCAAACTCAGATCCCCGGTGCTGTGAAGCAGCAGTGCTGACCACTGAGCCACCAAGTCACCTCACCTTTATCTTTACCAACTCTATCACCAGCTCCTCTACATAACCTCGGTATCTACCTTCCTGAAAGTATCAACTTATCTGGGGGTATCATTCATCAGTTGCTTCTTCTTTGACTACGGTTGTCATTATTTCATGTGTGAGGAGGCTTTCTGACTGTATAGCATGCCACATGCAAGGGTTTCCTTTCTGCCTTTGCCTGTATGTGCACTCACTATTACCTTGCTGTCAGCAGGTCAGGGGATCAGACCAGTGGTGTTGAGGGAAATGGTCACAGACTTACCCTTCCTCAGTGAGGTCGAGAAGTTGAATATGGATGGAGGATTGAATCCAGGAGCTTCAGAGGAAGGACTTGAATTGATATTTCAACTTACTTCAAGACAACAATTAAATCCAATCAAACTGAAGTCACCATAAGAAATGTATTGCCAATTTGTACACAGCAAGGTCCTACAAACAGTAATATGAATTTAGCAGATTGGTTCTAAGTAGAGCAGGCTGAAGGATAAATGTTGTTTAGGCAATGGGAGACTGCAATGGGACCTCTTTTGTTTTGCTCATGGGATTAGGGTGTCATTGGCTGGACCAGCATTTCCTAACCATCCCTTATCGCTCCTGAGAAGATGGTGGTGAGCCTTGTTCTTGAACAACTGCAGTCCATGGGGTGTAGGGCCACCCAGTGCTGTTAAGGAGGGAGTTCTGATCCAGTAATATTGCTGCACATCGGGATGATGAGTGCCTCAGTGGGGAGTTTTCAAGTGTTGGCATTCCCAGGTACCTGCTGCCCTTGTTATTCTAGCTGGTAGAGATCACAGGTTTTGGAAGGTACTGGCTAAGGAGCCTAGGTGAGTTACTCCAGTGCCTCTTCTAGCCACTGTGCATCAGAGGTGGAGTGTGCGTACGCTTATCCCCCCCGAGATGGTGGAGAGGGGTTGGCGCTCAGTTTAGTGAAGACCTACATCCTTGAGTGAATGGCATTCCTTGTGGGTGGTGGGAGGGAGTGTCAGCCTCAATTTGGTTGTTTCAAACTCAGTGAAATACCTGGATTAGGTTTGTCAGATTTGCGGTGGACTTACACTTTGAAACCTAATTCTCTCTAATCACAATGCCATAATGCAATCTGCTTGGGTGACCACTGAGGGCTCTTTTCCCGGATGAAGAAGCCTTGGGAGGCAAGAGGCAGGAAATTAGTCATAGATGCAAATGGGATAAGCACAGACTGAGAAACTGGGTGGTTTCTGAACAGATCCCTGCATATGCCATGATCTGTCTGAGGTAGACGTATGTGTAGGTTGCTGGCGAAAATGAATATAAGAAAAAACGAGAACGGAAGATAGAGAATCTGAGATAGATGTGTGCCCACATTTCTTTGGCCTCAAGAGGATAGAAGACATCTATCAACTAATGTATTCCATTCAAAATTCAAGGCCTACTTATAAACTAACCAGCTTCAAATGGCTGACGTTTCGGGCCTAGCCCCTTCATCAGAAAAGCATCGTTTTTCTGATGAAGGGTCTAGGCCCGAAACGTCAGCCTTTCTGCTCCTATGATGCTGCTTGGCCTGCTGTGTTCATCCAGCCCTGCACCTTGTTGTCTCGGATTCTCCAGCATCTGCAGTTCCTACTATCTCAGCTTCAAATGGCGTGTCTTCAGTTAACCTGGACCCCAAACTCTAAAATTCTCTCCCTAAACTTCTCCACCTGTTGGGTTTTCAAGCAAGAGGGGACAGGAAGGTACCTGATAAATCACGAGAAGGGAAACTGGAGGCAAAGAAGGGGTGAAAACGTGGAACAGATAAGAAAACAGCAGCAGAAATTAACTAAGAGATAAAAATTTTCCACTCGGTCAAAATAGTAGAGCAAACCCTGATCCAAGACATAGCTTTAGAAGAGTATCTTAAACAATGAAAGCAAAGGTCAGGAAGAGATCATGAGGGAAAACATCTTGACGCAGTGGGATTTTTTAAAAATCATTCACGGAATGAGGGCGTCACTAGCCAGGCAGCATTTATTGCCCGTCCCTAATTGCCCAGAGGGCAGTTAAGAATCAACAACATTGCTGTCACATGTACACCAGACCAGGTAAGGATGGCAGTTTCCTTCCCTAAAGGACCTTAGTGAACCAAATGGGTGTTTTCCTGACAATTGACTCATGCTCAACATTAGATTGTTAATTCCAGACATTTATTGAATTCAAATTCCACCATCTGCCAAGACAGAATTCAAACCTGGGTCCCCAGGACGTTATCTGGGTCTCTGGATTAACAGTCTAGCAATAATACCACGAGGCCATCACGTCCCTACTATCTGAGAGTGCGATAATCACAGATTTAGTCAAGGCATTCAGGTCAGAATTGGATGCTTACCTGAAGAGGAAGGGTGTGCAGGATTACAGCAAAAAGGCGGGAGAATGGCACTCTATGTGCTGCTTATTCGGAGGGCTAGTACAGAGATGATGGATTGAATGGTCTCTTCTGCACTATAACAGTTCGGAGATATTGGGAGAGAGCATGCTCAAAAGGGATAGACAGTATGTCACAAGGGACAAAAACAGAAGTTGCTGGAAAAGATCAACAGGTCTGGCAGAATCTGGGAAGAAAATATCAGAGTTAACGTTTCGAGTCCGGTGACCCTTCCTCAGAACTGTTCTTGATTTACAGCACCCGCAGTTCTTTCGGTTTTTATTTAGTATGCAACAAGGGATTGACTGCAGGAAGAAGAATGAATAGGATATGGGGAATATGCGAGGAAGGAACGGTAAAAGAAAGGGACAAGACCAGAGAAAAAAATTACATTAGGATGGGGTTGGAGAGAGGGAAGGATAAAGAAGTCAAGCAGAACATGTATGTGAGAAAAAGCAGGGAACAAAGACATGTCCGGGTCACATAAAAAGCACGACCCCAACATGTAAAAATCTTAATTTTGCTCTTCATGAAGTTGTTTACACATTTTGGGTTCAGTTGAGTCAGCAAAGTTCCTCTTTGCAGGTGCTCTCAGCCCTAACAGGGCTAAACACCAGTGGAACTGACACATTGCAATTACAAGATAAACACTCAGCGGCCTCCTGCCATTAGTTAGACAGGAAGGCAACTGTACCTCGCTCGTCCCAACCTCCGCATCATGTCAACAAAAACAAAACAAAAAGCAAATTCCCCATAAACAGAACCAGAAAGAAAACAAATCTCTAAACAGCTACAGCCCCCATTCCCTCCCCCTCTAAGCACCAGCGAAGACGTCAGTCACTAGACACACAACAGGCCTTGGGGTCCTACTGCGCCAGTTTGCCGTGGGCATGACAATAAAAACAGATAACTGACTCAATCTGTTTACCTGTTCAGTTGGTGATTGGATTAAGGGGCTAATTAGGGTTTAATGGTGCGTTAGTTTTTTCTTGAGCTGCTCCACTGGTCACTGATCCGTTCCCTGCTCCAGGGACACATGGCTGTAATTGTGCCAATGCTTGTATTTGCTTTACTGCTGGGAGTTGTGGCTTAGTCGGTAACACTCTCACCTCAGAACCAGAAGGTCGTAAGCCAGCATGCCACCTTGTGTTTTGAGACAGGGTCACCGGACCTGAAACGTTAACTTTGCTTTCTCTGCACAAATGCTGCCAGGCTTGCTGAGATTTTCCAGCAACTTCTGTTTTTGTTTCTGATTTACAGCATCCGCAGTTCTCTCGGTTTTTATTGGTACGGAGTCTCTCTTGACACTCCCAGGGCAGTACTGCACAGTTGGCAGTGCCATTTCTCAATGCCCCAACCACACACGCAGTGGTTGAGTGGGAGTTGTAAAGGGAAATCTGGGCCATCTGTCAAAGATGTCCAGAGGATCTCCCCTGATATCCTAGTTGTTCAACCAACATAATAGAAAAGATCATCAATTCATTATCGCTTCGCTGTGTAATGCCATCCAACATAGGAGCAGTAGTAGGCCAATTAGCCCAACAAGTCTGCTTTACCATTCAAAGAGATCATAGCTGCTCTGATAATCCTCAACATTTTCCTGTCTTTTCACCATAACTCTTGAATCCCTAGCTAATTAAAAATCTGCCTTACCCTTGAATATATTTCATGCTCAAGCCACGATAGCCCTCTATTCCACAGATAGGCGGCGGTGATGGTCTAGTCGTATTACAGCTGGACTGTTAATCCAGAGAGTCAGATAATATTCTGGGGATCCTAGTTTGAATCCCGCTATAGCAGATTGAGGAATTTGAATTCAATAAATATAGTGCAGCGAAAGTTTATCAGGCTGATTGTGGGGATGGCGGGTCTGACGTATGAGGAAGAGATTGACTAGGTTGGGATTGTTTTCGCTAGAGTTCAGACAAATGAGGGGGGATCTCATGGAGACTTATAAAATTCTAACAGGACTGGACAGGGTAGATGCAGGGAGGATGTTCCCGATGGTGGGTATGTCCAGGGGACACAGTATGAGGATTCGGGGTAGACCATTTAGGACGGAGATGAGGAGACATTTCTTCACCCAAGGAGTGGTGAGCCTGTGGAACTCATTACCACAGGAAGTAGTTGACACCAAAACATTGCGACTTGATATAGCACTTGGGGTGAATGGGATCAAAGGTTGTGGGGGGAAAGCAGAATTAGGCAGTTGAGTTGGACAATCAGCCATGATCGTGAAGAATGGCAGAGCAGGCTCAAAGGGCTGAATGGCCTCTTCCTGCTCTTATCTTCTATGTTTATAATCTAATGATGATTGTGAATCCATTGTCGATTGTCAGAAAAACCCATCTGGTTCATTAATGTCCTTTAATGAATATAGAAGATTCACTCTCCTCTGAGAGAACAAATTCCTTCTCATCTCTGTATTATGTGGGGAAACAACCTTGTGAGGGCTTGCCTTTCACTATAACTGCTGCTCTTCCTAAATTACAGCAGTGGTAGACAGAGCTAAGTGGTCCCACAACCAACAGATGAGATCTGCAGTCCTGCCACATCCAATCATGAATGCTGGTGGGTAATTAAGCAACTCACTGGAGGAGGAGCCTTCACAAATATCCCCATCCTCAATGATGGAAGAGCCCAACACATCAGTGCAAATGATAAGGCTGAAGCTTTCATAGCAATCTTCACCCAGAAGTGCCAGTTCAGTCATCCATCTCGACCTCCAGCATCAACCACTCTTTAGCCAATACGATTAGCTCAGTGTGATGTCAAGAAATGGTTGGAGACATTTGATAAAGCAAACAACATTCCAGCAATAGTACTGAAGAATTGTGCTCAGAATTTGCTGCTCCCCTAGCCAAGCTGTGCCAGTACAGCATTGACCCAACAATGGTAAAGATTGGCCAGGTTTTTTTTTCTTTTATTCATTCATGGAATGAGGGCATCGCTGGCCAGGCAGCATTTATTGCCCAAAGGGCAGTTAAGAGTCAACCACATTGTTGTGGGTCTGGAGTCATATGTAGGATCAGGTAAGGATGGCAGATTTCCTTCCCTAAAGGACATTAGTGAACCAAATGGGTTTTTCCAACAATCAACAATGGATTCATGGTCATCATTAGACTCTTAGTTCCAGATATTTATTGAATTCAAATTCCACCATCTGCCATGGCAGGATTTGAACCCGGGTCCCCAGAACATCATCTGGGTCTCTGGATTAACAGTCCAGTGATGATACCACTAGGCCATCACCTCCCCAGGTACATCCCGTACACAAAAATCTGAACAAATCCATCCAGGCCACCTTATCTGTCTACCCTCGATCATGAATAAAGTGATGGAAGGTGTCAGTAACAGTGCTATCAAGCAGCACCTGCTCAGCAATAACCTGCTCAGTGACCCCCCGTTTGGGTTCCGCCAGGGCCATTCAGCTCCTGACCTCATTACAGCCTTGGTTCAAACAGGGGCAAAACAGCTGAATTCCAGTGAAGAAGTGAGAATGATAATCTTTAACGTCAAGGCTGCATTCAACTGAGCGTGGCATACCAAAACTGGAATTGATGGGCATCAGGAGGCAAACTCTCCACTGGTTGGAGTCATAGCTGGCACTTAGGAAGATGGTTGCGGTTATTGTTGATCAGTCGCCTCAGACATCCCTGCAGGAGTTCCTCAGGGTAGTGTCCTAGGCCCAAACATCTTCAGCTGCTTCATTAATGTCCTTCCCTCCATCATAAGGTCAGAAGTGGGGATGTTCACCGATGATTGCACAATGTTCAGCACCATTCACGAATCCTCAGATACTGAAGCAGTCCAGGTTCAAATGCAACAAGATCTGGACAATATCCAAGCTTGGCTTCACAAATGGCAAGTAACGTTTGTGTCACATAATGCCAGGCATTGACCATCTCCAATAGAGGCAATCTCACCACTGCCCCTTGACTTTAAATGCAACAAGATCTGGATGTTATCCAGACTTGGGCTGACAAGTGGCAAATAACATTCACACTATACAAATACCAAGCAATGACCATCTCCAATAAGAGACAATCTAGCCACTACCATTTGACATTCAGTGGTATTACCATTACTGAAACCCCTACTATCAATATCACTGGGACTACCATTGACCAGAAACTGAACTGGACATGCCACGTAAACACAGTGGCTACAAGAGCAGGTAAGACGCTAGGAATATTGCGGTGAGTAACTCACTTCCTGGCTCCCCAAAGCCTATCCATTATCTACAAGGCACAAGTCAGGAGTGTGATGGAATACCCCCCACTTGCCTGGATGAGTGCAGTTCCAACAACACTCAAGAAGCTTGACACCATCCAGGAAAAAGCAGCCTATTTGATTGTCACCACGTCCACAAGTGTTCACTCCTTTTTCCATCTTCAGCACTCAGTAGCAGCAATGTATTTTGCTGAGATCAAGTTTCCATTGGCCAGAAGGTAAGATGCAAGTGGAATTGTGGCTAAAGAGATCTTTGGTAACAGCCCAAAAATGTAGTGGTAACAACAGTGCAGATGAGGATTTCAGCAACAAATGTGCTGAGGGATAGGATACAGTCATAGAGTCACAGAGTTGTAAGCACGGAAACAGACCCTTCAGTCCAACTCATCCATGCCGATCAGATTTTCTAAACTGATCTAGTCACATTTGCCAGCATTTAGCCCATATCCCTCTAAATCTTTCTTATTCATTGGCTGCCTCCCAGTACCAGGGACCTGGATTTGAAGCTACCCTCATGTGATTGTCTTTGTGGACTTTGCACATTCTCTGTGTGGGATTGCTCTGGTTTCCTCTCACAGCTCAAAGATGTGTAGGCTAGGGCGGATTGGCCATGGGAAATTGCCCATACTGTCGAGGGATGTGCAGGTTAGGTTGATTAGCCATGAGAAATCCAGGGTTACAGGGATAGGGTGGGAATGTGTGGGATGCTCTTCGGAGGGTTGGTGTGGGCTCGATGGGCTGAATAGCCTGCTTCCACACTGTAGGGATTCCATGATTCTTGTACCCATCTAGATCCCTTTTAAATGTTGTAATTATACCCATCTTCACCACTTCCTTTGTCAGCTCATTCCACACACGCACCGCCATCTGCATGAAAAAGTTGTACCTTAGGTCCATTTTAAATCTTTCACCTCTCACCTTAAACCTATGCCCTCTGGTTTTGGACACCCCACCCTCGGAAAAAGACTTTGGGGTATTGCCTATCCATGGCCCTCATGATTTTACAAACTCCTATAAGGTCATCCCTCAGCCTCCGACGCTCCAGGGAAAAAATCCCCAGCCTATTCAGCATCTCCCGATAGCTCAAGCCCTCTTATCCTGGCAACGTCCTTGTAAATCTTTTCCAAACCCTTTCAAGTTTAACAGCATCATTCCTATAGCAGGGAGACCAGAACTGAATGCAGTCTTCGAGAAGTGGCCTGACCAATGCCCTTTACATCTTTAAACTATGCACCCAAAATATTTTCTAAATACAAGGGAAGGATCAGGAATTTAGCAAAGAGAAAGATTAGTTATATAAAAGCAAAAAATTACGTATGCTGAAAATCTGAAATAAAAACAGAAAATACTGGAGAAATTCAGCAGGTCTGGCAGCAAACGTGGAGAGAGAAACAGAGTTAATGTCTCCAGTCTAAAGACTCTTCTTCGGACCTTATAAGTTGCTTTAGTCAGTGATTTGAGAACATTGCTATTTAAGAATCACACTTCAAACAGTTAATAATTTCAATTGGAAGTCATGCAGCATAAATAATACAGTAAAGTAAATAGGATTCTGGTCCGAAAATATCTCCTTAGAAGGAATTGAGTTTAAAGGCAGCAATAATCCTCATCTCTGCTTGTCAGTGTAAATCATACTAAGTACCTGTTTTGTCAACAGGACATTATCCATGCAGCCCTAGCTCTTTATTATGCTTCTTGCAGCTGTGTCTGGCTGACATATGCTCTCACCAGTCACCATATGGGGTCTTTGTTGGACAATACATCAACTAATGCTTTATCCTTGAGGCTTAAAGGACTGGGTTCTCACATCAAGAGCGTGTCGGTCAGCAGATTTTCCAGCAACAATCTCTACTGGCAATGATCAGAGTGGAGCTCGATTGATGTCTCAATCACAAAGCCAATTAGCTGTGCATCAACGATAGCTCGTTCATCCGATTCAGAATTGGAAGTTCCAGTCTCAACAGGTTGGGGAGACAGTGGTTTAATGGCAACATCACTAAAGTAGCAATCCAGAGATCAAAGCTAAGGTTCTGGGGGCACACATTCAAATCCGACCAATGCAGATGGTGGAATTTAAGTTCAATCATGGAAAATATGGAATTGAAAGCTAGCCTCAGCAACACTGACCACAAAATGAACATAAATTGCTCTAAACCCTATCTGGCCCAAGAATGCACATTAGGGAAGGAAATCTGCTGTACTTACCTGGTCTGGTCTACATGTTACTCTAGAATATGGTTGGTTCTCAACTGTCCTCTGAAATGGCCTAGCAGGTCAATTAGACAGCAAACGTTGTGGTCTTGCCATTGGTATCCCTGTCCTGTGAAGAAATAAACTTAAAGAAAATTTCTGGTGAGCTGAGTATGTAATGTAGAATAGAACAGAATAGAAATTGATTATCATATGTACTTTCACTTGAAAAATACAGTGAAAAGTTCCTGTAGAATTCTCTAGGGGAGGCAATGGCCTAGAGGTATTATCGCTAGACTATTAATCCAGCGACCCAGATAACATTCTGGGGACCGGGATTTGAATCCTGCCAAGGCAGATGGTGGAATTTGAATTCAATAAAATATCTGGAATTAAGAATCTAATGATGACCATGAATCCATTGTTGATGGTCAGGAAAAATCCATCTGGTTCACTAATGTCCTTTAGGGAAGGAAATCTGCCATTCTTACCTGGCCTGGCCTATATGTGACTCCAGACCCACAGCAATGTGGTTGACTCTTAACTGCCCCCTGGGCAATTAGGGATGGGCAATAAATGCTGCAACGCCCTCATCCTGTGAATGAATAAAGAAAAAAAAAATTCCCCACCCAGTGACGCAGTCGAAGCTACCTTGTTGAATGGTTTTAGTGCAAAGACAGACAGATTTTTGAACAGTAAAGGAAGTAAGGGTTATGGTGAGTGGGCAGGTAAGTGAAGCTGAGTCCACAAACAGATCAGCCATGATGTTACTGAATGACAGAGCAGGCTGAATGGGTCAGATGGTCTACTCCTGCTCCTGGTTCTTATGTTCTTATGTTAAGTCATCCCAACATGGCGCCTAGATCAATGACAGAAGTCATACTTAACAACGCCACAACCAGTACCAGGAATAACTTCCTCAAAGAGATGAAGATCCTGTCACGGCTGAAGGACACCGACATTATCCGGCTTCTTGGAATCTGTATCCATGACAGCCCATTCTGCGTGGTCACTGAGTACAAGGAGAATGGGAACCTGAACCAGTTCCTGTCCCAGCGGGAGCTGGAAAACCACTTCACCCTGGCAAAGAACATCCCTAGCATCAGGTAGGTGTAAGCAACCAGGGACTGTACACTCGCACAGGCGGGGGGGGGGGGGGGGGGTAGCAAATAGGGTCAACAGTAGTTATCTTTTCCCTAGGATAGGGGATTTCAAGACAAGGGGGCGCATTTTTAAGGTGAGAGGGTAGAGATTTAAAAAAATGATATGAGAGGCAAATTTTTTACACAGAGGGTGGTTTGTGTGTGGAATGAACTTCCTGAGGAAGTGTGGATGTGGGCACAGCGGCAATGTTTAAAAGGCATTTGGATAAATACGTGAATAGGGAGGGTTTGGAGGGATATGGGCCAGGAGCAGGCAGGTGGGACTAGTTTAGTTTGGGATTATGTTCAGCATGGGCTTGTTGGACTGAAGGGTCTGTTTCCATGCTGTATAACTCTATGACTAGTAATAAAAATGTAAAATTAAGACAAAGTTTATCAAGGTTCAATTAAGGGCTCCTGGGCTTGGGGAAAGCCGATTAAGGAATGATGGAACACCCCAAAGACGTAGCTGGGATGAGGCCGCAGTGCCTGAGCAAGAACAAGCAGCACCAGGAGACCACCATGCTGTACCGAGACCACTACTTCTCCTCCTTTGGGCATGTGTTCCTAGCCGCGGACCTGGAGCCTCGGCCTAGCCTGTGAGTCCGGTCCAGGGGTGTCAGCCTGGGACCAACTCTCCACTCACTGGAGAACCTGGGCTGCAATCTAGCCATGTCAGGCTCGATATAATGTTGCTGCTGCTGGAATCCTCCTCCATCACCTGCCACACTCTTGACTTAAAAGAAAATGAAGAAAAATGAGGAAAGAGAAAGAAAGAAGAGCTAAAGACAAAAGAAGGGAAAAAAGAGAAAGAAGAAGAAAGCAACGGGATTGTATGAGCCCAGGGTCAACCCTTCTACTCCGTTGCCACCTTGGAACAAAAATGTAAACTAACATGATAAGTTCTTCCGTCTCTGAGGTACTGTACAGTTCTGAGGTGACTGTCCATCTGAGGTACCATCTGCTTTCTGAGACAGTCATGAAAGATCCTTTGACACTGCTGCTAAGAAGACCACGGAAGTTTTCTTCAGTTTCTTGGTCAAAAGTTATCCCTCAACCAAAATCATTGAAGCTAATCATGGTATCAATTTTCTAGTCTTTATCATAGTTGTGGGATCTTGCTTTGCACAAATTAGCATCTGTTTTTCCTATATTGCAACAACTTCAAAGGTATGTCACCAGCTCAATAGTGCTCTGAGTAGGGGTGTATGAAGAATAGAGGCATGGACTATTTTCTAAGTGGGGAAAGGCTTCTGAAGCACAAAGGGATTTGGGAGTCCTAGTTCAGATTCTCTCAAGGCTAACATGCAGGCTCAGTAGGAAGGCAAATGCAACGTTAGCATTCATTTTAAGAGGACTCAAATATAAGAGCAGAGATGTTCTGCTGAGGCTGTGTAAGGGTCTAGTCAGATCGCATTTGGAATATTGCGAGCAGTTTTGGACCATGTCTCTAAGGAAGGATGTGCTGGCATTGGAGGGGGTCCAGAGGAGATTTGCAAGAATGATCCTGGGGATGAAGGGCTTGTCATATGAGGACAGGTTGAGGAGTCTGTGTCCGTACTAGATGGAGTTTAGAAGGAGGAAGGGGGATCTGATTGAAACTTAGAGAATACTGAAAGGCCTGGATAGAGTGGACATGGAGAGGATGTTTCCAACAGTAGGAGAGACTAGGACCCAATGCCACAGCCTCAGAGTGAAGGACGACCCTTTAGAACTGAAATGAGGAGGAAATTCTTCATCCAGATGGCGGTGAATTTGTGGAACTCATTACCGCAGAAGGCAGTGGTGATCAAATCATTGAGAGTCTTTAAGGCAGAGATTGATAGGTTCTTGATTGGTAAGGGGATCAAGGGTTACGGGGAGAAAGCAGGAGGTTGGGGTTGGGAAACCTATCAGCCTTGATCGAGTGGTGGACTGGACTCGTTGGGCCAAATAGTCTAATTAGGCTCCGATATCTTATGGCCTTCTGGCCTTTAGGTTGTCTTACAGCTTTCGAAGTCACTATATAAACGCACAACATTTCTTTCTGAGAGCTTCCTGCTTGGCTCAGGTCTTCAGCAGTCAGGGGAAAGAGCATCAACAGCTTTGAATTACATTGCTGACAAAAACGATGAATCCTTGGATCATTACAGTAATTTTGACAAGCTCGAACTGATAATGAACACAGAACCTATTTGGATAATGCAATTCAATGATTAACAGGAATGATCACAGCCAGTTTTCTAATTAAATCTTGTATCGAATTGCTGCGCACCACAAGCTTTTTTTTCTCATCAGTTTAGAAACATTTACTGTAAATCCTAAAAGAAATTGTGGAATCATTTTACCGTCGATAATATATTTTCAGCATTGTGGCGGGGATCATAATTGGATTCTTTTTTCTCTCATATCTATGAACTGAAAATCTGTATGAAAATGTCTTTACTGTGTATTTGTCTGCTAAAGTGCCTTAGAGTGTTGCCCAGCTCCCAGGTGGGGAGTACACCATCAGCACTGTCTCACTTTCATTCTTTACTCTGTGCTGACGTTGCTGATCTTAGACGTTGGCTAAAGCACTGCCAACTACAATTTGCATTCTTGCAGTACCAGGAGCTTAGAAGCTGCAGGGAAGGAACGGAGCCAGAAACTCCAGTGATGATGAGAGACTGAAGGAGCAGGAGTGGTCTGACTTGGACCAGAGAAGGCTTTACAAATATAAAAATCATAGAATCCCTACAGTGCGGAAGGAGGCCATTCAGCCCATGGAGTCCACACTCACCCCCCCCACCTATACCCACCTCACTATCCCTGTAACTCTGCATTTCCCATGGCTAATCCACCTAACCTGCACAGCCCTGGACGCTATGGGCAATTTAGCACGGCCAACCCACCTAACCTGCACATCTTTGGACTGTGAGAGGAAACCGGAGCACGCGGAGGAAACCCACACGGGCACGGGGAGAATGTGCAAACACCACACAGACAGTCGCCTGAGGGTGGAATCAATCCTGGGTCCCTGGTGCTGTGTGGCAGCGATGCTAACCACTGAGCCACCGTGGTGGCTCCCAACCATTGAACTCAAATAGAACGGTTCCCAAAATTAGGTTGTAAGGTTCTAACGGGTTTTGTAGAGGGGTTTTAATAGTGTAGGTAGGGAGAAACTGCTTCAGCTGGCAGGAGCATTAGAAATCAGAGGACACAGATACAATATAACTGAGAAAAGAACAAGAGGAGAATAGAGATGAGTTTTTATCCTAATTCATGGAGTTGTTATAATCTCAAATACTTTGCCTAAAAGAGTGATGGAGGCACATTTAACAACAGCTTTCAAAACGTCATGAAGGAGACAAATTGAATCATTTGGAGGGCAGTTGAATAGGCAGCGTGCGGGCTCTTCAGCTCAGGCCTCATCCATTCCATCCTCTTTTACCTTTCTTTCCTTCTTGTCTTCTTTATATCTTTTCATTGGGTTATTTTCAAAATGTTTTTTAACTTACTTTTTGAAGAGAGCTTGGTCCTGGAGGTAGCAGCTGTGACAGAGCATGGAGGCAGCTGGGGGCCAGCGAGATCCCAAAGGCTTGTCAGCTGCGGTAGGCGGCACAGCGGCCAGCAAACCCGGGAGGGACTTCGCCCAGCATGGGAGAGAGCGTGCCCCGTGTGGGAGAGAGTGAGCCCCAAGAGGGGAGACAGTGTGCCCCAGCGCAATAGAGAGTGTGACCTACGTGAGAGACAGTGTGCTCCAGTGCGGGAGAGAGTGTGCCCCAGGACGGGAGAGAATGTGCCCCAGTGCGG
>NC_063332.1:8273485-8274287 GCF_021869965.1 Rhincodon typus
CAGTGCGGGAGGGATTGTGCCCCAGTGTGGGAGAGAGTGTGCCCCAGTGTGGGAGAGAGTGTGCCCCAGCGTGGGAGAGAGTGTGCTCCAGGACAGGAGAGACTGTGCCCCAGCGCGGGAGAGATTGTGCCCCAGCATGGGAGAGAGTGTGCCCCAGCGTGGGAAAGAGTATTCCCCAGCATGGGAGAGAGTGTGCCCCAGCGCGGGAGAGAGTGTGTCCCAGTGTGGGAGAGAGTATTCCCCAGTGTGGGAGAGAGTGTGCCCCGGTGCGGGAAAGAGTGTGCTCCAGGAGAGAGTGTGCCCCAGCGCGGGAGAGATTGTGCCCCAGCGTGGGAGAGAGTGTGCCCCAGCGTGGGAGAGAGTGTGCTCAAGGACAGGAGAGAGTGTGCCCCAATGCGGGAGAGAGTATTCCTCAGCGCGGGAGAGAGTGTGCCCCAGCGCGGGAGAGAGTGTGCCCCAGCGTGGGAGAGAGTGTGCTCCAGGACAGGAGAGAGTGTGCCCCAGTGCGGGAGAGAGTATTCCCCAGCGTGGGAGAGAGTGTGCCCCAGCGTGGGAGAGAGTGTGCTCAAGGACAGGAGAGAGTGTGCCCCAGTGCGGGAGAGAGTATTCCCCAGCGTGGGAGAGAGTGTGCCCCAGTGTGGGAGAGAGTGTGCCCCAGTGTGGGAGAGAGTGTGCCCCAGCGCGGGAGAGAGTGTGCCCCAGCATGGGAGAGAGTGTGCCCCAGCGCGGGAGAGATTGTGCCCCAGGAGAGAGTGTGCCCCAGGAGAGAGTGTGCCCCAGCATGGGAGAAAGTGTGCCCCAG
>NC_063332.1:8274387-8277259 GCF_021869965.1 Rhincodon typus
GCGGGAGAGAGTGTGCCCCCGCACGGGAGAGAGTGTGCCCCAGTGTGGGAGAGAGTGTGCCCCAGCATGGGAGAGAGTGTGCCCCAGGAGAGAGTGTGCCCCAGTGCGGGAGAGAGTGTGCCCCAGCGTGGGAGAGAGTGTGCCCCAGGAGAGAGTGTGCCCCAGTGCGGGAGAGAGTGTGCCCCAGCGTGGGAGAGAGTGTGCCCCAGCGCGGGAGAGAGTGTGCCCAGTGCGGACGAGAGCAAGCCCTCGTGGGGAAAGCCCAGCATCAAGAGACTGCAGACCCATCGCTTCAGAAAGGATAGTAATGTTTAACTTCTCACTTTATTTTTCTACTTTATGCCAGAAGGAACTGGAGTGATGAACATTTTAACTTATTTCTCTATGTTTCTATTTTTGTACCTAAGATTTTGTACCTTGGTACCTTTGTACCTAAGATGGCACTGGGAATGGTGACGTTATACACTTTTCACTGTACTCCTGTACTTGAGTACACGTGACAATGTAACTTAAACCTAAATCTAAAATCTAAATCATTCTTTCAAAAAGGCTGAATGGCATCCTTCAGCACCGAATTCTTTTATGTACAAAAAAGGCAAGAAACAGCAGTTTCTCTGAAAAAGGTAAATATTTTCAACGTTTTCTTCATCTGAGCATTTATAACCAAAAACATGAGTGACACCACCACCTTAAATTGTGTGAACCAGTGGGATGGTGTGGAGTCACTGGACAGTGAAAAATGTTGTGATGAAGTGAGACTCTTTGATTTTCATTGTCTGATATCTAATGTAAGAATTACAGGAAACGCTGGAGGAACTCAGCAAGCTGGCAGCGTCTGTAGAGAGAAGAACAGAATTTGCAAAGATGCCAACCGATGCTGTTTAGTTTCTCCAGCATTTCCTGCGCTCGTTTCAGATTTACAGCATCCACGGTACTTCGTTACATCTGATTTTTAATATCTGGGACCGTCATGGTCCAAAATGGCTTTGAAAAAGTAACAAGTAAAAAGTAAAATGGCCACAGCAACCAGCTGACTCCAGGTTGATCTAGCTCATCACACCATCAATAAAAACAGGAATAACTCTAAGCAGAAATTCATTTCTTTATCAAAGGGTGCGAGACACAAATCTATAGTATCTAAGCGTGGAGCTGCATGAACACAGCAGGCCAGGCAGCATCAGAGGAGCAGGAAAGCTGACATTTCAGGTCTGGGCCCTCCTTCAGAAATGGGGGAGGGGAAGGGGCCTCAAATAAATAGAGAGGGGGGTGCGGTGATAGAAGGTGAATAGAGGAGCAGATAGGTGGGAGAGAAGACGGACAGGTCAAGGAGGTGGGGATGAAGCCAGTAAAGGTGAGTGTAGGTAGGGAGTTGGTCAGTGGGGAGGGAGGGGCAGGTAGGTGGGAGGGAAGACGGACAGGTCAAGGAGGCGGGAATGAAGCTAGTAGGGGTGAGTGTAGGTAGGAAGTGGGGGTGGGGGTTGGTCAGTGAGATGGGAGGAGCGGATAAGTGGGAGAGACAGTGGGCAGGTCAAGGAGGTGAGGATGAGAGTCGGGGGCTGGTCTTGGGATGAGGTCGGGGGTGGGGAGATTTTGAAGGTGGTAAAGTCCACATTGAGACCATTGGGCTGTAGGATTCCAAGGCAGATTATGAGGTGCTGTTCCTCCAGTTTCTGGGTGGCATCGTTGTGACACTGGGGGAGGCCCAGAATGGACATGTCGTCCAGGGAGTGGGAGTGGGAGGGGGAGAGATGACTGCTGGTGGTTTAACCTAAGGCCACCACACCTCAGGTAAGGGCAGAGATTGAGAAGGAGAAACCTTCTTGGTTTTCCTCAGCCATTTCAGGAATTGAACCCACATTGTTGGCATCACAAATCAGCTGTCCAGCCAACAGAGCTAGCCAGTCCCCTGCCAGGTTAGAAGGCTACATGAATGGTTTTTATCGATTCTCAGGATTCAGAGTAAACCCTGGAATGGATATGAGATTGATGGAAAGGTTGAAAATAAAGCAAAACTAAAATCTCTTCAACATTTCAGAAACTTTGCTCAAACTGCCCCTTAGGTCTCTGCTCCTCTAAAACATATAAACCTAATTCTTTCTGCCGGTCATGGTGATTTAGAAGCTTTCAATTGGAAACCAGTCCTATGACCATCCTATGCATTGTTTCCAAAGCCAAGCTCTTGCACTGACAGTACTCCCCCAGTGATGGTAGACACAGGATAACCAGAATACTGACCAAACAGTGACATCTGTCCAAGTCAGGATGGTAGTAAGGATCTTTATCATTGGTACCCACATCTAAGGCAAAATAACAGGCCAGAATCCTTAGAGTCATAGAGTCATACAGCAGGGAAACAGACCCTTTGGCCCAACTCATCCGTGCTGACCAAGTTTCCCAAACTAAATCTCATCCCATTTGCTCATGTTTGGCCCATATTCCTCCAAAATTTTCCCATTCATGTACCTGTCCAAATATCTTTATATGTTGTAACTGCACCTGTATCTACCACTTCCTCTGGCAGTTCATTCCACATACGAACCACCCTCTGTGTGAAAAAGTTGCTCCTTAGATCCCTTTTAATTCTTTCTCCTCTCACCTTAAAATTATGCCCTTGAGTTTTAAACTCCTCGTGGAAAAGGCCTTTGCTATTCACTTTTGCTAAGCCCCTCATGATTTTATAAACCTCTGTAAGGTAACTGCTCATACTCCTACACTCCAGTTAAAAAAAGTCCCAGCTTATCCAAGAGATAGTAGGAACTGCAGATGCTGGAGAATCTGAGATACCAAGGTATAGAGCTGGATGAACACAGCAGGCCAAGCAGCATCAGAGGAGCAGGAAGGCTGACGTTTCGGGCCTAGACCCTTCTTCTGA
>NC_063332.1:8287259-8314993 GCF_021869965.1 Rhincodon typus
TCATCCAGCTCTACACCTTGGTATCCCAGCTTATCCAATCTCTCCCTATAACTCAAACTCTCCAGTCCTGGTAATATCTTTGTAAATCTTTTCTGCACCCTCTCCATTTTAATAATATTCTTCCTATAGCAGGGCAACCAAAACTGTACACAGTATTGCAAAAGTAGTCTCACCAACATCCTGTATAACCTCAACATAATGTCCCAACTCCTATACTCAATCTTAATTGGTCTCGCTGGACAACGGGATCTCTTTAGCCATCTCAAGGTAAGATACCTTCACTCTGGAGATCCTCATTAATCTAGATCGTTGTAGATCAGATCCAGCACACGTAGAACTCTTTCAATTAGATTGGCCCTCTCAAGAATCTCTCAGTCCTAACTGATTTCCTGCAGAACAAGATCCCGTCGGGATTGATCCCTTGTGTGGATCTTCTCAATTCTAAATTAGTCCCTTCAAGGACAAGATCTTCTTGAACCTGATTGATCGTTTTGGTGAATCCTTCAGAAGTCCAGCTTACTGTGCCCTTCCATCATT
The DNA here is from genome assembly GCF_021869965.1 of Rhincodon typus. NCBI lineage: Eukaryota > Metazoa > Chordata > Chondrichthyes > Orectolobiformes > Rhincodontidae > Rhincodon > Rhincodon typus. The sequence goes on from NC_063332.1 coordinate 8,287,797, forward strand.
AGTACTGAGAATCATATTCATTGTTCTGTTGTGATGGAAGAGTTTCTTTTTCATGACTGCTGCTATTCCACAAATTGACATTAATGTGACAGTATTCATCCAATACAAGGAACAAAGAATAATACAGCACAGGAACAGGCCCTTCGACCGTTCAAGCCTGCACTGACACATTTAGCCCTTCCATACTAAAACTGTCTTCACTTACAGGATCCGTCTCCCTCTATTCCCTTCCTATTCATGTATTTGTCCAGGTGCTTCTTGCATGCTGCTACTGTGTCTGCTTCCACCACCTCCTCTGGCAGCACGTTCCAGGCACTCACCACCCTTTGTGTGAAAAACTTGCCTTGCACATCTTTTAAACTTCATCTCCTGCACCTTGAACCTGTGTCCCCTAGTAATTCACCCCTCCACCCTGGGTAAAAGCCTTGTACCTTCCATTCTATCCATGTGTCTTGGATCACAGCATATATCCAAGTGGTTCTTTTCAGATTCAGGTAAATATAATTAAGAGAAGGCTCGACAACAGTAATTTGCTTAAATATGAATGTTTATTAAGTAATAATACTGATTATAGTGGTAAGAATAAATGGAAGATAAAAGAGACAAAGCAACAAATCTCATGCCCTTCAGCCCGTGGGGGACCCCTCAATTAATGGCCGGTCTAGATGCTTAGGTTCGTCTCTGGTACTGTTCACGATTCCAAGCTGAGGCAAAGTCCAGTGATTCTCATACAGTGTTTCAAACAGCCATCACAGGAAAAACAAAACCACAGAAGACAGAACTTCTGGCCAGTACAGAAAACAGCTACAGAGAAACAAGCTTCAGATGTCACCTTCAGCTCAGAAATGAATGTTCACAGGACTCATGCAGCTTGTCAAGTGTCATCATTAACTTTCCCAGCCTATTTTCCCATCCTATACAATCTACTTTCTCATGCAGCTGTCGAATATCATCATTAACATTTAGGCTTTCGGCCCATCCTGTACACCTTGCCATTCACAATCTTATAAACTTCTTTCAGGTTGCTCCTCAACCTCCTGCATTCCAGTGAAAAGAAACCCAGTATATCCAACCTTTCTCCATAGCTAAAAACCCCCATACCAGACAATATCCTGGTAAACCTTTTCCATACCCTCTCCAAAGCATCCACATCCTTCTGGTAGTGTGATGACCAGAACTGTACGCAATATTTCAAGTGTGGCCTATAAAATATTCTACCACTTAATTACCTGTCTACAATGCTCAATGCTTTTGAGCAGTGGTCAAAAACAATTATGAAAATAAAAATAACTCCACCCAAGTGCAAAGCAGCACAAATTTCAAGGTAACCAAACACAATGGGGGCAAAAGAATGTATAATAATGATCTGAGGTTAAGAGCACATCAAGATGGCTTGTAACTGAGATGAGTGTTTTTATTGCAAAGCTATCAGAAGTGTCAAATGTTGGATATAATCGTGTTTCCCCTGCTCTCAATAAGAGACATTAAAATGTCAGCAAGGTACCAGCTTCATAAATCATGGGATGGCAGATGAGGAAGTGATTAAACTCCCTCAGAAGCAAATGGACCCCCTCAGGGATTGCCCCCTACAGGCAGAAGAAAGGGCAGTTATCACAAAGGCGCCCAGGTCTGTGATGATTGGCAAGATGGGTTTTGAATAAGGTTGTTATTTTGATGTATGCTTTACTGAATTAAGGCGATAAAAAACAAATAATCACACTATAGATCAACTGTTCTGTGTTCCACCAGAAAGGGATGGTGTAATCGTAAATGTCATTGTTTTGAGCTCATGAGATTGAAGTTAATTCTGCTGGGAGTCTGGCTACTGAGACTGCATGACATAGAAACATAGAAGATAGGAGCAGGAGGAGACCATTCAGCCCTTCGAGCCTGCTGCACCATTCTTCATGATCATGGCTAATCATCCAACTAATCCTGCTTTCTCCCCATAACCTTTGATCCCATTCGCCCCAAGTGCTATATCTAGTCACCTCTTGAATACATTCAATATTTTAGCATCAACTACTTCCTGTGGTAATGAGTTCCACAGGCTCACCACTCTCTGGGTGAAGAAATGTCTCCTCATCTCCGTCCTAAATGGCCTACCCTGAATCCTCAGACTGTGACCCCAGTTCTGGACACACCCACCATCGGGAACATCTTCCCTGCATCTACCCTGTCCAGTCCTGTTAGAATTTTATAACTCTCCATGGATCCTTCCTCATTTGTCTGAACTCTAGCGAAAACAATCCCAACCTAGTCAATCTCTTCCTCATACATCAAACCCACCATCCCCGGAATCAGCCTGGTAAACCTTCAATGCACCCTGTCGAGAGCAAGAACATCCTTCCTCAGAAAAGGAGACCAAACTGCACACAGTATTCTAGGTGTGGTCTCACCAAGGCCCTGTATAACTGCAACAACACACATCCCTGCTCCTGTACTCGAAACCTCTCGCAATGAAGGCCAACATACCATTTACCTTCTTTACCGCCTGCTGCACCTGCATGCTTACCTTCAGCAGTTGCACTCACTGAGGTCAGATCAATGCCAAGTGCCAGGATTTGTTTTTAAAATGAAAGAAATAAATGTTGGTACGTCATTAACTAAGGGTCTAATTTCGAGATTATCAGCAAGCGAGCTAGGAGTGAAATGAGGAGAAACTTCTTTACTCAGGGAATTGTTAGGATTTGCAATGAGCTGCCTGGGAGAGTGGTGGAGGCAGGATTCTACCAGAGGTTTCAAAAGAAAGCAGGACCCAGAAGGTTAACTCTGATTTCTCTCCACAGATGCTACCAGACCTTCTGAGCTTTTCCAGCAATTTTGTTGTTAATGTCCTGGGGACCTGGTCTGAAATCCTGCCATGGCAGATGGTGGAACTTGAATTCAATGAAAATCTGGAATTAAGAATCTAATGATGACCATGAACCCATTGTCAATTGTCGGTCAAACCCATCTGGTTCACTAACATCCTGTAGGGAAGGAAACTGCCATCCTTACCTGGTCTGGCCTACACACCACAGCAATGTGGTTGACTCTTAACTGCCCTCTGGGCAATTAGGGATGGGTAATTAAACCCAGCTTTCCCCATTCTGGGGGAAAGAATTTCAAAAGCAAACGATCTTCTGAGATGGAAACAAAACTTCTCAGCCACAACTTAAAGGGACAACCCCTTATTTTTATAACCTGTCCCTAGTTGTAATCTGTCCCACAAAGGGAAAAATCCTCTCGACCTCTATTCTGCCAAGTTCCCTGTTCGGATATTCCTCTGTCCCATTTTCTTACAACCATGTGTTCCATTGTTTATGGCTTCCCTCTCCCCTTGCTACACACGATTTAAAAGACCAAACATAGCTTAAAATGCACAGGCCAGGCCAGAGTTAGAAGATTGTGGGAAGGTTTGAACAGGTCATAACAGTAAAAAACACATTGATGGCATGAGAAAATGCCATACAGACTCGGCAGGTGAAAAGAAATAGTCATAGAATAGGATCCCTACAGTTTGGAAACAGGCCATTCAGCCCATTGTGTCCACTCCAACCCTGCGAAGGACCTCCAAACCAGACCCACCCCTCTACTCTACCCTTGCATTTCCCATGGCTAATCCATTTAGCATACACATCCCTGGGCACTATGGGCAATTTAGCATGGTCAATCCGTATAACCTGCACATCTTTGGACTGTGGGAGGAAACCGGAGCACCCGAAGGAAACCCACGCAGACACGGGGAGAATGTGCAAACTCCACACAGACAGTCGCCCGAAGGTGGAATCGAACCCAGGTCCCTGACACTGTGAGGCAGCAGTGCTGACTCCCTCAGCCACCGTGCTGTCACATAGATAGATATCTGGATCTACGTGAGGAAAGAAAGTAAAGAGAATTTCTTTCCACTAGCCAATGTGTTGATGACGAGGGTCAAACGTGAAAGGTTTTCCACTCAGAAAGATTATTACAGATTGCGTGTGGTCAGATCAGGTGTAAGTGCTGTGTTCTGTCCCATCCACTTCTGTGCGGTAGTTGTCTCCAGGAAACCGAGAGTATGGGGATAATGTGGGAAAATGGTGTTTAGGCAGATGGTCAACCATGATCCAGTTGAATGGCACAGCAGCCTGGGGAGGCTGAACGGTTTACTCCAAATCCTTTTTCTTCTGTTCCTAACTTCCTATGTAGGAGGGGATCAAACATTCTTAAATTCAACAATTGCAATACGTAGCATGGGCTGCAAAACAAGGCTGAAGCATTTCCAACCATCTTCAGACACAGGAGGAGTGGAGAATAGCCAATGTTGTTCCACTGTTTAAGAAGGGAAACATGGATAATCCAGGAAATAGTGATAGTAGGAACTGCAGATGCTGGAGAATCTGAGATAACAAAGTGTAGAGCTGGATGAACACAGCAGGCCAAGCAGCATCAGAGGAGCAGGCTAGATTACGAGAGAGTTGCAGTGGGAGAGAGATCCACTGAGGTTTTTCCGGAGGGAGGAGGGTAACTTCTTCAAGGTAGGCATCCTTAGAAGAGGCTTCGCAGTGGGGTTAAAATTATTTCAGGGATAGTAGGAACTGCAGATGCTGGAGAATCTGAGATAGCAAGGTGTAGAGCTGGATGAACACAGCCTTCTTGCTCCTCTAATGCTGCTTGGCCTGCAGTGTTCATCCAGCTCTACACCTTGTTATCTCATAATCCAGGAAGTTACAGGCCGAGGAGCCTTATGTCAGTGGTAGGGAAATTCTCGGGGAAGGTTCCTTCGGGATAGGATTGACTCACATTTGGAATTGTTATTAGCGATGGGCAACATGGCTTTGTGCCATCATGTCTCACAAAGTCAATTTGAGACTTTTGACCAAGTGACAAAGATGATTGATGAGGGCAGAGCGGTGGATGTAGTCTACATGGACTTTAGCAAGGTCTTTGACTAGGTCCATCATGACAGGGTGATACATGAGGAGAAGGGTCTGTGGTGAACTGGTAAGATGGAAACAGAACTGGCTTGGTCATAGAAGACAGAGAGTAGTGGTGGAAGGGTGTTTTTCTGACTGGAAATCTGTAACCAGTGATGTTCCGCAGGGATCACTGCTGGGACCCCTGTTGTTTGTAAAATGTATAAATAATTTGGAGGGAAATGTAGGTTATTGGTAAGTCTGATTAGCAAGTTTGCTGATGACCCAGAGACTGGGGGAGCTGCAGATAGTGAGGAGGATTGCCAGAGGATACAGCAGGATATAGCTACACTGGAGGCGTGGGTGGAAAAATGGCAGATGGAGTTTAATCCAAAGAAGTACAAGGTGATGCATTTTGGAAGGTCTAACGTAGGAGGGAAATATACAGTAAATGGCAGAACACTTAGAAGCATCAACATACAGAGGGATCGAGGCATACAGGACCATGATGTTCCCTGAAAGTGACAATTAAAGTGGTCAAGAAGGCATGTGGCATGCTTGCCTTCATTGGTCAGGGCATAGAGTATAAAAATTGGCAAGTCATGTTGCGGTTGTATAGAACTATAGTAAGGCCACATTTGGAATATTGCACATAGTTCTGGTTGCCACATAATCAGAAGGGTTTGGAGGCTTTGGAGAGGCTGCAGGAAAGGTTTCCCAGGATGTTGCCTGGTTTGGAGGATAGGGCAAATTCGGTGTATTTTTATTTGAACATCAGGGGCCGACAGGTGAGCTGATAGAAGTTTATAAGATTATGAGAGACATGGATAGAATGGATAGTTGGAGTCTTTTTTCTCAGGGTGGAAATGTCAATTACTAGGGTCATAGATTTAAAGTAAAAGGAGGTTAGTTTAAAGGAGAAGTGAGAGGCAAGTTTTTTACACAGAGTGGTGAGTACCTGGAATGTATTGCCAGAGGAGATGGTAGATACAATAGCAATATTTAAGAGGCATCTTGATAGAAACATGAATAGGCAGGGAATAGCGGCAAATGCACCATGCATAGGCTGAAGATTATTAATTTAGAAAGGCATCATGTGCTGGCATAGGCTTAGTAGGCCGAAAGGACTGTTCCTGTACTTTGTTCTTTAGATGTTAAGTGGTCGATTTTTTCTTTCCTTGGTTTCCCGAGGTCCCCATTATCAGATTCCAGCCTGCAGCCTGGTTACTTCATTCTCCCTGACACCGAGAAATTGCCGCATTCACTGGGTACAGTAACATGTCATAAAACATTTCTTCATTCACTGGCTGAGCTAGTGTTTATTTCTGATCCCTAGGTGCCCTTGAGAAGACAGCGGTGAGCTGTTTTCTTGAACCACTGCAGTCCGTGTACTGTATATAGACCCAGAATACTGTTAAGGAAAGGGTTTCCAAGATTTTGACCCATTAACAGTGACATTTTTCGAAGTTTGGATGGTGAGTGGCTTGGAGGGGAACTTGCAGCTGGTAGGGTTCCCCTGTATCTGCTGCCCTTATCCTTCTAGATGGAAATGGTCAAGACTTTGGAAGGTGCTATCTAAGGAGTCTTGGTGAATTAGTTTTGTTCTATCATGCAGACTGATTGGCTGTAGCATGTAATCCTATCATTTGTGAAACAGATGGGATTTTCCCAACAATTACTGATTGTTTCATGTCCAACATTATTGAGGACAGCTGTATTTCCCAGATCCATTAATTGGCATTAAATTCCAGCAGCTGCCATGGTGGGATTGGAAACCACACACTCTGAGCATTAATCTGGATTAGTCGGGTCTTGACATAACCAATACACCACCAGCTTCCTCCAGCACCTAATGCTATTGACTTGTGTTCAACGTTAATCTATTCACTGATGTTCAGTTTGCTTCCACTGAGACCATACTGCAGACTTGCTCCAAACATAGAAACATGGCCTGGCCTCCAGAAGGAAGATGAGGCCCTTAACATCAGTATAGCATTGGACTGAGTGTGACCCCAGGATCAGGATGGATGGGAGCTGTTGCATCTAGAAGGGAGAACCTTGTACAAAGCAGAAAAATTACCAACAAAAACAGAGATTGTTGGAAAAGCTCAGCAGGTCTGGCAGCATCTATGGAGAGAAATCAGAGTTAACATTTCGGGTCCAGTGACCCTTCCTCAGAACTAATGGAAGCTAGGAATATGTCAGTTTACACGCAGTAGATAGGGTGTGGAGAGGGGCTAGGGAGTAAACTATAGGTGGAGAAAGGGCCAAAAAGGAGAGAAGAATGGTTGGACAGACAAAGGATCTGGTTAGGAGGGTGAAGAACTATTAGAGGGTGCTGTTTGTGGCTAATGATGGGTTGTGTGTAATAGCAGACGATGCGATGACAAGGCCTGGTGTTTGGGGGTTGAGGTAAGGACATGGGAGTGCTCAAGACCTAAAATTGTTGAACTCGATATAAAGTCTTGGAGGCTGTAAGATTCCCAAGCAGAAAATGAGGTCCTGTTGTTCTATCTTGTGCTGAGCTTCGCTGGAGAACTGCAGCAAGCCTGATACAGAGATGTTGGCCAGGGAAACAGGATGGTGTGTTGAAACGGCAGGCAACTAGAAGCTCGAGGTCTTCTTTTGTGGAAGAATTAGCGTTAGGCCTTTCGGGGAGAGATATCATGAAGCACCTCTTCACACCTCGGGTAGAGGAAATCTGCAATTCTGACACCCCCTCGCCCCCTCAGGTGTGAGGCTGGGGGCCTACTATAACCTTAAAAACAGAGATTGAGATCCTTTTTGTTCGTATGGGTTGTAGGAACAAGGTTGGCAGATGGAATTAAGCTACCAATTGTTTAAGCCAAGGATCAGTTGGTAACATTCTTTGATGACAACGCTGTAGGTTTAAATCCACCATGTATATAGTATGTTTGCTTGGAGCACTATCACTCAGATTAGACTTCAGAATGAGGTTTTAAGGGGTGCAGAGGAGATTCACCAGGAGTTTGCCCAAGATGGAGCATTTCAGTGATGAAGAGAGACTGGATAAACTCCAGTTGTTTCCTTTGGAGCAGAGAAGGCTGACGGGAGACCTGACAAAGCTGTATAAGGTTACAAGGGGCATGGACAGGGTGAATGGGATGCAGCTGCTCACCTTATTTAAAGGATCACTAAGAAGGGGGCATCATTTTAAGGTGAAAGGCAGGAGGATTTGTTTTTTCATCCAGAGGATGGTGGGAATCCGGAATGCACTACTTAAGAGGGTAGTTGAGGTGGGGCAACCTCACAACCTTTAAAACGTACTGGCATGACCACTTGAAATGTTGTAACATTCAAGGCTGTGGGCCAAGTGCTGGAAAGTGGGAATGATTTAGAGTAGATTCTGTCTGTGCACTCAATGCACTAGTATCTGATCTCTCTCAGTCAATGAAATGTCTGGTGGTCAATAAAGGTGCTACATAAATGCAACTCTCTTAACAGAATGATGATTTGGGGTGAGGGCTGAGTGGGCCTTTTCCTGTCCTGCTAGTCCAGGGCAGGACCATGTGGGAACACCCTGAGAAGCATGACAATAGCAACTATACTTCGAATGCACTTCATCAGCTGTCAAGTACTTTGGGACTCCCTGAGGTATGGAAAAGCACCACCTAAATGCAAACCTCCCTCGAGGATAGTTATCCACAGCCGAGGTTCTGCTGCTCAACTGCAAAGACTGAACTGTGTTCCCTGAAACAACAATGGGTTAACGCTTCCCCCTGGTGGATTCAGCTGGCACTGCTGCCCAACTGATAGTTCCCCTGGTGGAGACCAAACATGCTGATATCTTACATCAGAATACTGCGTCAAATAAACAATTAAAATGTTTCAATGCAAACAATTAAATGTGCTGCTTAAATATTTTTTTTTTAATTCACAAGGAAACACCATTTCCTAAGCAGTGTTAATCTACACAATTCCGGTCTCGGTTTTGCAAACGTACAGAAACAGCTTTGCTTAGAGTTTGTTTTTGATTTTTTGTTGTCTCATGTACTGAGATACAGTGAAATGTGCTGTTTTGTGTGCTAAACTGCCGGATCCTACCATACAAAGGGCATCAGGGTAGCAGAACAGAGACCAGCATACAGTGTTATAGCCACAGAGAAGGGGTGGAGAGAGACAGAGGTCGGAATTAACATTTGACAGGTCTGTTCAAAAGTCTGGTGATAGTGGAGAAGAAGTACGCGTGTACAAACTTTTATATTCTCTGCCCTACGGAAGACGGTGGAAGAGAGTATAACTGGGCTGGGAGGGCTCTTTGATTATGTTGGTTGCTTTCCTGAGGCAGTGGGAAGTATAGATGGAGTCAATGGGTGGAAGGCTGGTTTGTGTGGTGGATTGGACTGTGTTCACGACTCTGTAATTTCTTGGGAACAGCAGTTACCATACCAAGCTGTGATGCATCTGGATAGGATGCTTTCTATGGTGCACCTATAAAAATTGGTAAGAGTGCTTGTGGACATGCCGAATTTCTTTAGCCTCCTGAGGATGTAGAGGTATTGTTGTGTTTTCTCGTTGACGTGGGTGGGCCAGGACAGATTGTTGGTGATCATCACTCCCAGGAACCTAATGTTCTCGACTATCTCCACCTCAACATTGATGCAGACAGGGGCATGCTAGGTAAGTAAATAGAGATAGGAACAGATGTATATGCTGACAGGGTGAGGTGAAGAAGAGTAGGAACATAAATGCCAGTGCAAACCAATGGTATTAAATGCCCTATTATTGAGAGTTAAGAGTGAGAGGGAACCGATTTAAGGTGATTGATAAAAGAAGCTATGGAGACATAAGCAGAATCCTTTTCATGCAGCAAGTGATCAGGACCTGAAATGCGCTGCCTGTGAACCTGGTTGGGGCAGGTTCCATTGAGGCATTCAGGAGGGAAGTTTCTTGTTATCTGGAAAGCCAGGGCTTTGGGAAGCAGGTGGGGGGAATTTGGTGAAAGTGGGACTCGGTGAATTGTTCCCAAGGAGAGGCAGCACAGATGTGAAGAGCTAATGTCAATGTTATTTTTTGCATTATTCATGCAGCAATTATTTTTGTAACCCTGATAATGGCATTTAGCAGTTTAGGGAGGTGATGGCCTAGTGGTATTATTGCCAGACTGTTCTGGGGACCTGGGTTTGAATCCTGCCATAGCAGATGATGGAATTTGAATTCAATAAAAATCTGGAATTATGAGTCTAATGAGGACATGAAACGATTGTTGGAGGGAAAAATAAATTATCTGGTTCACTAACGTCCTTTAGGGAGGGAAATCTGCCATCCTTACCTGGTCTGGCTTATATGTGACTCCAGACCCACAGCAATGTGGTTGACTCTTAACTGCCCTCTGGGCAATTAGTGTTGGGCAATAAATGCCTAGTCAATGATGCCCACGTGTTGTAAATGAATTTTTAAAAAGTTGTGAGTGAAAAGTAACATTATAATGACACAAAAACAAGACAATGAATATCTCAAACACCTACTCTATTCATAAACTGGTTGGGTTTGACTAAAAATCCAACAGTTTTGTATGAGGTCATTTTCACTGAAAGCAGATTTTAATTTCCAGATTGTTTTTTGATTCATTCACGGCTTGAGAATGTAACTAACTGGACCAGCATTTATTGTCCATTCCAAATAGCAGTCCAGAGTCAACCAAATTGCTGTGGGTCTGGAATCACATGTAGACCACACCAGGTAGGGTTGGCAGTTTTCCTAAAGGACATAAGTGAACCACATAGTTTTTGTTTCCAAACAGTCAACAATGATTTCATGTTTTCATTAGACTCTTAATTTCAGATTTTTTAAAATTCAAATTCCACCATGGTAGGATTTGAACCCAGGTCCCCAGAACAGTCCAGCAACAATACCAGTAGGCCATCACCCCCAACCCCCACCCAACATGTAGGCCAGACCATGTAAGGATGGCAGTTTCCTTCCCTAAACCCCATATGAGTCCCCCAAACAATTAACAAAAGTTTCATTGTCATTAGATTCTTAATTTTTATTGGTTGAGTTTAAACTCTACTGTGTGGTGTGTTGGGATTTGAACTCAAGTCTCCAGAACATTACCTGCGTTTCAGAATTAATAGTCCAGTAATCATACGACTAGGCCATTAGCTCCCCTGATGAACACCAAGTCTTCCTGCATGAGAGCACAGGGTGCTACCTTGAGGGATTACAAACAGGACTAAACTTGTCTCTGAGAGAAGGTCACTATTGAAGGTGGTTGGGCCTCAGACATCACCCTGAGGAACTCTCACAGCACTCAGCTCGAAATGCTAGTTTTGCCGGCAATGCCTATTATCCCTTGAATTCAATTTAAAAAACGTTATTCAAATTTAAACATTGTATAATGTAAGTGCGCTGAATTTAATGGAATAAGATTAAGCAACATAAACTCAAACAGCTGGCTCAGTTTCTCTTCCTGCACTGGTTTCCTATTCATAACTGTTCTGCACTTACAGGGGATCCTGATATTATCACAAGCTTAGCTTTAAATGGCTAAATCAGATCTAAGATTATAATTGGAATGATTTAGTGTCATGTTAATCGGGCCAGCAGGCTCCCAAAGAGGTTTTCCGAGTGAGGACTGCATGTTTTGTGACTGAATTAGATTCTTCAGACTGTAACACAAGCCATTAATGCAATCACAAGTATTTGCTTTCCCTGCCACTACAATCTACCCACGCCATCCCCCCACCCCTGACCTTTTGAACTGACTGAGAGGTCGTAGAGGGTAGGATTTCATATGGGTGCATTCAGTACATTTTTACTGTCCATCAAGGCCCAGGATGGGGCTGTGAATGCAGACACAGTAGGGAACATTCCCTCAGTTCATCTGTAATTGCAGGGATCCTAGGTGTTGTATAGTGCAATAGCTCCAAAACAAAGTGGTCCATTTGACCAATCACCATCATCATTCACTCTCTACACCATAGCAGCTGCAGTTTGCACCATCTACAAGATGCATAGCAGTAACTCACCAAGGTACAGCACCTTCCAACCCTGTGACACCTACCACCAAGAAGGGTCAAGGCAGCAAATGCAAATGTCTTCTTTTCTTATTTTAGTACCTTTCAGAGTTGCCATCCTTCCACCCCATTCTGCCCTCTTGTCTCACACCCACACTCCCAGCCCCCCCCATGCAATTCTCAATTACAGGCATCAAGAACATCCAACACGTACATTCCTTCAGTTACTTGACTCTCCATTGGTGATTATACTGAATTCCTATTGAGTCATGTTGAGCAGCTTGCTCCTTGGCTTTCTATTTTGTTTCCTGGCCCTAGTTTGTGTTCTTCTGGGATGCTGCTCTTTCAGAATGTCCAAACATAGCTGATTAGCAACAATACTTTACTTCATCTGGAGGCCAGGCCAATCAACCCAACCAAACCCTCTTCTATCCGCCTCCCACTCTCTCCCTATTTATTTCGGAACCCCCTTGCCCTCCCCCTTTTCTGATGAAGGGTCAAGGCCCGAAACGTCAGCCTCTCTGCTCCTATGATGCTGCTTGGCCTGGTGTGTTCATCCAGCCCTGCACCTTGTTGTCTCGGATTCTCCAGCTTCTGCAGTTCCTACTATCCCTGTTGAGCACCTCCCTTCCAAGCAACAAAACTATAATCTAGATCTCATTTCCCTGCCTTACTTCCATTACCCACTTCACCTTCTTCCACTGAAAGTTGGCATAATTCCCACCTCAACCAAGAGCAAGGAAGTTATAATAAAGCTGTGCATAACACTGGCCTTACCTCAGCTAGAATATTGCAACCTGATCTCAGAGTTATACTTAAGGAAAGAGGTGAAGGCTTGAGAGAGGGTGGAGACAAGATTTTGCAAAAAGGAGGAACTTCAGTTTCATGGATTGATTGGAGAAGTTGACCTCAGACAAGAGAAGGTCAAGAAGAGGTTTGACAGAGATGTTCAAAATCATGAGGGGGCATGGGCTTTGGAGAGGTGGAAAAGCTGGTCCCAACTAGTGAGACAATTGAGAATTAGAGGATACGGGTTTAAGGAAATTGTTGAAAGAAGCAATGGAGGATTTGAGGAAAAGCCTTTTCATGCATCAAATGTGCTGCCTGGAAGTGTGGTGGAGGCAGACTCTCATGAGGATTTTGGGAATTGGATGATTATTTGAGAAGGAAAACTATGGGGGCCCACAGGCAGAAGGTGGGGGAGTGACGCCAACTGCATTACTCATTCGGGGAGCTGGCACAGCCATGATGGGCCAAAAGGCCACTCTCCTGTGTTATAACAATTCAATGATTGTATGAACCACAAACTACACGTCGTGAATTCCAATCCCTTTGTGGTCTGTCTGGGTGAAACCATTTCTCCAACCCTCTCGTTGAAGCCTCAAACTGTGGAAACCATCCTGAGAATTGGCCGTACTTTGCTTTCTGCTTGTGTCTGCCCCCTTTTTTCCTTTCATAATTCAAAACTTTTTATCCATTAAAATTTCATAGGGAACAAATCAATCAATAAAGTATCCCAGCAGCCAATTTCCAGTCATTAATAAATCATCGTGTGTACAATCGAGATGAACTGGCAGGACTGTTAATGATGATAGTGAGTTTCAGAGAAGGGTCTCAGTTCTGTTGTGGTTACATCCCTTGTATCTATAACTACTCAGTAGAAAAGAGAAAGCTGAGGAGTGGGAACCTGTAAAACTGGGTGCGTACTCAGATCCAAAGAACCTCATTGAGGTCTTTCAATGCATGAAGGGGTTTGATAGGTAGATGGGAAGCATTTGGTAGGGGGAGGTGGTAGCTTAGTGGTAAATTCACTGGGCTGGTAGAGTCATTGAGTCATGCAGCATGGAAACAGACCCTTTGCTCCAACTTCTCCATACCGACCAGGTATCCAAAACCTAACTAACTCCACTTGCCTGCATTTGGTTCGTGTCCCTCCAAACCTTTTCTATTCGTGTACCTGTCCAAATGTCTTTTGAATGTTGTGTGGTACCAGCTTCTACCACTTTCTCTGGCAGTTCATGCCATAGACGCGCCACCCTCTGTGTGAAAAAGTTGCCTCTTAGGTCCCTTTTAAATCTTTACCCTGTCACCTTAAACCTATGCCGTTTACTTTTGGACTCTCCTACCCCAGGGAAAAGACTTTGGCTATTCACCCTATGAACCCAAATGTAGGTTCAAATCCAACCATCGTAGATGGTGAAATTTGAATTCAATGTTTAAAAACAAGGCTGAAATTGACTGGCATAAATCGTCATCTGATTCACTCATGCCCTTTAAGGAAGGAAATTTGCTATCCTTACCCAGTCTGGCCTACATATTAATCCAGACCCATAGCAACATAGCTAACTCTTAACTCTGAAATGGTCTAACAAGACAATTAGGGATGGGCAATAACTGTCGACCTCACCAGTGAAGCCTATACCCCATGAGTTGATACTAACAAAAAGAATACAAAGACATTGCTTGCACTTATATTCTGATTCTCACCTTAAATGCTCCAGAAATTTTGTTTTGTTCATGGAATGTGGGTTAAAATTTACCAACCGACTTGTTGGGACTTGAACCCATGACCCCAGTGCAATAGCCTGGGCCTCTGGCTCAATTACATTCCATCTCAAGCTCGGGGTCATAGTTGTGGAATAAATTAGCATTCATTTAAAAGTGAATTGCAAAGGAATTTCTTCTCCCAGCAGGTAGGGAGTGTCTGGAATTCTCTACCCCAGAGTGTTTTGGAAGGGTTAAAGAAATAGTTGATAGATTTTTTAAAATATCGAGCAGTTGAGGGCTATATGGGCTGTCATGAAGAGGAGTTGAGGCCTGAGGCAGATCACTCATGATTTTTTAGAATGATGGGGCAGCTCTGAGGGGACAAACTCCTGCTGCTATTTCTTATGCGCTTATTGCCACTACACTATCATCTCCCCTAAGCGTGAAACTGCAGCCATGCATACAAGATTTAAATAGATACCAAAGGCTGTAGCATAGAAACAGTTTGTATTATGCAGTTTACAGGCTACACATGAGATTCCAGCATCCATACTTATGGGTGACATAATAAATCAAGGCCCTGTTTGCCCTTTTGTGTATTACTTCACAAAAGAGCAGGGTGAGTTTGTCCCTTGTGCACTATTTGTTTCATTGCCAATGGTGAAGTGCTCTTGGAGCCAACTAGCTGCTGTGTATCATACATTTCAGCATTAATGACACTTTGATAGTATTTGGTTGGCTACAAATTGCTTTGGGGCATTGTCTGAAGCCGTGAGAAGGACAAAGTCAGTGCATATTTGTTCCTACTATTTCTATCATTCCACATCAGTCTCGAAATGAAGGTTCTAAATTCCTCACGCAGATTTTCAGACCTTCCCAAGGCTTGACTGGACATAGGCTGCAGGCAGATGACCCATCCCCCTGGCTCACCCTCCCATCTCCAGTCTACAGCTTCTGCAATCTCGAGAGGTCCCTCTTGGAGCCTTGCCCCCCTGTCTCCTCAACTTCATGGTCGCCTCATTACAGGAAAGATGTGGAAGCGTTGGAAAAGGTGCAGAGGACATTTACCAGGATGTTGCCTGGAATGGAGGGAAGGTCTTACGAGGAAAGGTTGAGAGAGATAGGGCTTTTCCCTTTAGAACGACGAAGGATGAGAGGTGACTTGATAGAGGTGTACAAAATGATCAGAGGTATGGATAGAGTGGACAGCCAGAGACTTTTTCCTAGGGTGGAGGTAGCTATTACGAGGGGACATAGTTTTAACGTGAGTGGAGGTAGATATAGGGGAGACGTCAGAGGTAGGTTCTTTACTCGGAGAGCGGTCGGGGCGTGGAATGCATTGCCGGAGAGGGGAGTGGAGTTGGCCTCATTAGGGGCACTTAAGCAGCTATTAGATAGGCATATGGATGATAGTATAAGGTAGGGGTGGAGGTTAGATAGACCTTAGATTTAGGGTAAAAGTTCAGCTCAATATCGTGGGCCAAAGGGCCTGTACAGTTCTGTTCTATGTTCTATGTTCTATGCTTGCTGTCTCACCGCACCATGAGTTAAAAGCCGCAGGACAAGATGGACCAATTCTCACACTCTGGGACTCTCCTCTCAGTCAGGGCAGAAACCAGTGGTGAAATTCAAAATCACCTTGAGCGAGGCACCTCAGTCCTTGGTGCTGTCTGAACAAAAGCGTGTTTGATGCCAAAGACCTAAAACCCAACACCAAGCTCATGTTCCACAGGACAGCACTGCTCCCAGCGACATACTTTCTAGTTTCTCTTTGACCCCCAGTTTCTGGAAACAGAAGCCAATACATCAGTTTGTCCGTCAGTGAGCGTGGGACCCACTGTGACTGTGCAGCTTAGAGGATACGTTGGTTCCCAGCTTTCTTGTATGCCTTTGAGACATCATCAACGTACAGTAGATTTCTCAAACCCCTTAAGAATTATCACCCAGAGTGATACCACCACAACATCCTGCAAATCGGCTAGCTTGATAGGCTTCAATGCCAGTGGCCAAGTAGAGTGCAAATTCTCCGGGGGTTGAAGTCATACCTGGCACGCAGGAAGATGGTTGTGGTTGTTGGAGGTCAGTCACCTCAGCTCCATTTTCTGATGATCTTCTGATGAAGGGTCTAGGCCCGAAACGTCAGCCTTCCTGCTCCTATGATGCTGCTTGACCTGCTGTGTTGATCCAGCTCTACACCTTGTTATCTCAGTTCCAGGACATCCCTGCAGGAGTTCCTCAGGGTAGTGTCCTTGGTCCAACCATCTTCAGCTGCTTCATCAATGACCTTCCCCCCATCATAAGAATAAAGAACAACCAGAAAGAACAATACAGCACAGGAACAGGCCCTTCAGCCCTCCAATCCTTGCCGACACAATTTGCCCATACATACTAAAACTGTCTTCACTCACAGGATCCATATCCCTCTGTTTCCTTCCCATTCATGTCTTCATCCAGGTGCTTCTTGAATGCTGTTATTATGTCTGCAGGAGTACCTCAGGGAATGAAGTGGGAATGTTCACTGATGATTGCACAATGCTCAGCACCATTCATAACTCCTTCAAATGTAACACGATCTGGACAATATTCAGGCTTGGGCTGACAAGTGGCAAGTAACATTTGCACCACACAAATGCCAAGCTATGACCATCACCAATAACAAACAATTTAATCACTGCCCCTCGACATTCAGTGAAATTACCATCACTGAATCCCTCACTATCAATATCCTTGGTGGTATCATTGACCAGAAACTCAACTGTGCACTGTTCAAGCACAGTGGCTACAAGAGCAGGTCAGAGGCTAGGAATACTGTGGCAAGTAACTCACCTCCTGACTCCCCAAAGCCTGTCCACCATCTACAAGGCACAAGTCAGGAGTGTGATGGAATACTCCTCACTTGCCTGGATGAGTGCAGCCCCAACACTCAAGAAGCTTGACACCATCCAGGACAAAGCACCCCACCTGATTGGCACTACATCCACAAGCATCCACTCCCTCCACCACTAACACTCAGTAGCAGCAGTGTGTACTATCTACAAGATCGACTGAAGAATTTCACCAACAATCCTTAGACAGCATCTTCCAAACCTATGCACTTCCATCTAGAAGGACAAGGGCAGAAGATACATGGGAACACCAACACCTGCAAGTTGCCCTCCAAGCATGTCACCATCCTGACTTGAAAATATATCACTGTTCTTTCACTGTTGCCGGGTCAAAATTCTGGAGCCCCTCCCCAAGGGCAATTTGGGTCAACTTGCAGCAGCTCAAGAAGGCAGGTCACCACCACTTTCTCAGGGGCAACTAGGGATAGGCAATAAATGCTGGCCCAGCCAGCAATGCCCACATCCCATGAATGAATAAAACAAAACTCTGAAGAAGGGTCCCGATCCGAAACATCAGCTTCCTTGCTCCTCTGATGCTGCTTGGCCTGCTGTGTTCCTCCAGCTCCACACTGTGTTATCTCTAACTCCAGCATCGGCTGTTCTTACTATCTCTTTGCCAGTGTCAAGGCCCTGATCACAGCCAGTCAGCTGCATTGAGTGGACCAATTCAATCGACTCCATACGACATCAAGAAATGGTTGGAGGCAGTGAATACTGCAAATGCTTGACAACATTCTTGCAATAATCCTGAAGACTTGTGCTCCCTAGTCAAATTCTTCCAGTACAGTTACAACACTGGCATCGACCCACCAATGATTGCCCAGGACAAATCCAACCTGACCAATTACCGCCCCATCAGTCTACTCTCGATCATCAGTAAAGTGATGGAAGGTGTCATCAACAGTGCTATCAAGCAGCACCTGCTCAGAAATAACCTGCTCAGTGACGCCCAGTTTGGGTTCCGCCAGGGTCACTCAGCTCCTGACCTCATTACAGCCTTGGTTCAAACATGGACAAGAGAGCAGAATTCCAGAGGTGAGGTGAGAGTGACAGCCCTTGATATCAAGGTCTTATTTGACTGTGTCCGTAGCAAAACTGGTATTTTTGAAAATCTGGTTGTAATCACTGGACCTGGCACATAGGAAGATGGTCATGGTTGTTGGAGTCAGTCATCTCAGCTCCAGGACATCTCTGCAGGAGTTCCTCAGGGTAGTGTCCTAGGCCCAACCATCTTCAGCTGCTTCTTCAATGACCTTTACTCTATCATAAGGTCAGAAGTGGGCATGTTGGCCAATGTTCAGCACCATTCACGACTCCTCAGACACTGAAGCAGTCCATGTTCAAATGCAACAAGATCTGGACAATATCCAGATTTGGGCTGACAACTGGCAAGTAACATTAGTGCCACACAAATGCCAGGCAATAAACATCTTCAAAAAGAGACAATCTAACCTGCGCCCCTTGTCATATCAGTGGCATTACCATCATTGAATTCCCCAATGTCAACGTCCTTGGGGTTAGCTTTGACCAGAAACTCAACTGGACTTGCCACAAAAATACGTCGGCTACAAGAGCAGGTCAGAGGTAGAATTACTTTGGTGAGTAACTCCCCGCCTGACTCTTCAATCCAAAAGTCATAGGTCAAGAGTGTGATGGAATACTCCCCACTTGCCTGGATGAGTGCAGCTCCAACAACACTCAAGAAGCTTGACACCATCCAGGACAAAGCAGCCGCTTGATTGGCGCCACATCCACAAACATCCACTCCCTCCACCACCGACATATTAGTTGCAGCAGTGTGTACTGTCTACAAGATGCACTGCAGAACTTCATCAAAGATCCTCAGACGGCACCTTCCAAACTCACGACCACTTCCATCTAGAAGGACAAGGGCAGCAGATACATGTAAAACTCACCATCCTGACTTGGAAACATATTGCTGTTCCTTCACTGTTGCTGGGTCAAAATCCTGGAATCCCATCCCTCAGGGCATTGTGGGTGTATCTACAGCATATGGCTCACCACCAGCTTCTCAAGGACAATTAGGGACAGGCAATAAATGCTGGCCGGCTAGCAATGCCCACATCCCATGAGTGAATAAAAGGAACAATCTGCTTCCATCATATTATTGTCAGAGGAATATATGTAAACTTTAAAAACCATCAAACTGTTGTATAAATTATTCTGCAACACAGAATTCTGTTGGAGCATGTGATGTACACTGTGCAATTTATATCTTCTTAAAATATCATTTATTATACATTTTAGTTTTTAGTTTTTCAGTTAGTAACATGCGGGTTGTTTGTGTGCCTGACATTGATAATTAACTTGTATATATTTCTGTAGCCATGGTGATTAATTCTAAAATAGTTCTAGAGTCTTGGTTTTAGAATTATTGGTTTCTTTGTCTGCATTGGTGAGGTTTGTGACTGAACAAGATGAACAAGCTCTACTTTAGAAGATCATGAGAGGATATATTAAGCGTCATAGAAACACCCATAGTTAAGAGAGAGATTTTTTTAGCTTTGAGTTGAGACGTAATTGCTGTACATCTGCAGTGCAAAATAGATTGGTTACAAACTGGCAGAGTGTCAAATGCCAACCATATTATTACGTTCCATTAATCTGGAAAATATTGACAAGATCTTTCATTTACAACCAAGTAAAATCACAGAAGTGGCTGTGTCAGTCTGTAATGCCAACAAATGCCAACGCAAACGCAGTCTCTAGAAAAGGTTTAAATTATCATGGAACTGAAGAACATGAGAAATAGGAGCAGGTCATTTGGCCCGTCAAGTCTGCTCCATAAATCAATAAGATCATGGCTGATCTGATTTGGGTCTTATCTCCATTTTCCTGCCTGTCGCCCCAATAAGACTTAACTCCTTTGATGACCAAAAGTCTGTCTACCTCACATTTAGTGTCATAGATTCATGTAGCACAGAAAAGGCCCTTCAACCCATCGAGTATGCATCGAATGACCTACAGCAACCTTGAATATTCTCAATGACCCAGCCTCCACTGTTCAGCAGCAAGGAGACATGTGAGCCTTTGAGGGAATAAATTCCTGCTCATCTCCACATTATTATCATCTCCCTTGTTTTTAAATTGCTCTGCCTAATTCAGGATTCATCCATGAGGGGAAACATCCTCCCAACATTGACCCTGTCAAACCCTTCAGAGTCCTGATGAAGGGTGTAAACCCGAAACGTTGACTCTCCTGTTCCTCTGATGCTGCCTGACCTGTTGTGTTCCTCCAGCTCCACACTGTGTTGACTCTGACTCCAGCATCTGCAGTTCTTGCTATCTCCTTCAGAGTCTTATATGTTTTCATAACATTGCCTCTCATTCTTCTAAACTCCAATGTGTGTAAACCCAACCTTTTAAATCGTTCCTCCTAAAATAAATCAGGAATCCCAGGAATCAGTGTAATGAACCTTCTCTAAACTGCTTCCAATGCAAGCTTGCCCCTCCTTCAGAAAGATGACCAAAACTGTACATCACATTCTGGATGCCATCTCACTAACATGCTAACACAGTTGCTGATTTATTACCAGCCCTGCTGAGCTTTTCCAGCAATTTCTGTTCTTGTTTCCGATTTCCAGCATCCGCAGTTGTGATAAGGACTTGCTGAAAATGAGCAAATCGAGGTGACAAGGGGTGAGAGGTCTGGGGAAGGAATACTGTGCTTAGGTCAATGGCAGCTGAATGTGTGGCCATTAATGGTGGAACCATTAAGTTCTGGGACGCTCAAGAGACCAGGGGTAGAGAGGTCTCGGAGGATTGTGAGTATAATTCGACACAATAGATGCAGGAAGGAAGACTTCCCTGGCTGTAGGTTAAGAACCTGGGAACTCATCTGCAGAATAAGGGACAAGCATTAGATAAGGCTGAGATGAGGACAAATTTTTTCACAGCGGGTAGTAAATCTTTGGAATTCTCCACCCCAAAGGGTTGTGGAAGCTCGATCATTGAGCATGTTCAAGATATAGATTGATGGCTTTCTACATATTAAATACTTAAAGGGGTAAGGAGACAGAAGAGAAAAATGGCATCAGGGTAGATGGTCAGCCATGAGTTGGTTGAATGGTGTAGCACACTTGAGGAACTCAATGGCACAATCCTACTCCTATTTCCTGTGTACCATCCATGCATTGCAGTAGCTCACTGAGGCTCCTTCACAAACATCTTCCAAACTCCCAAACTCTGCCATTAGAAGGACAAGGGCAGCAAATACGCGGGAACACCACCATGTGTAAGTTCCTCTCCAAGCCACTCAATATCCTGCGATTGGAAATATATCCTTCATTGTCACTTTGCCAAAATCCTGGAATCCCCTCGTTAATGGGAGTATGTGAGCAGCTCAGGGGAAGGCGATGGCCTAGTGGTATTATCGCTGGACAGTTAATCTGGAAAACCAGGTAATGTTCTGGGGACCTTGGTTCAAATCCCGCCATGTGAGATGGTGGGATTTGAATTCAATAATGTACCTAGAATTAAGAATCTAATGATGACCATGAATTCATGTCGATTGTTGGAAAAACCCATCTGGTTCACTAATTCCCTTTAGGGAAGGAAACTGCCATCCTTACCTGGTCTGGCCTACATGTGACTCCAGACCCACAACAACGTGGTTAGCTATTAATTGCCTTCTGGACAATTAGGGATGGGCAATAAATGCTGGACTAGCCAGCAATGCCCTCATGCCATGACTGAAAAAAAAGGATGGGTTACAGTGGTTGGAGAAGGCAGATCATTACCATCATCTCAAGGGGCATTGAGAGATGGACAATAAGTACTGACCTTGTCACTAACACAGAAAAAAAATCCCCACAATTATTTAGCGCCAAGAGGTCTCTTTGGGTTGATTTACCAGGGCACCGATACCAGCACCAAGTGAAGCATGCCCCAATGGAGCAGCTCTCTCTGTTCCTATGATTAATGGCAGAACCCAGAGAGTTGGGCTCTCCCACACTAACGATGAGTCCTGATCTCCTGCGGCCTCTGAGGGGTTAACAAAACTTCCTTCTGTTGCAGAGACAGAGAGCGCCCTGTGTTAAAGAGCTGGCATTAATCCAACCATCTGGCTTGGCTTCTCAGCCAAGGTCCTGTCCTGGGCCTGGTGCTGCTGCCCCTGTTCAGATTGGCCATAATACATAGTGCATTCAAAAACTAATAAAATTTCATTGCTTTTAACATCCTCTGCTTTGAATTAGCTCCTGCCATTACTTCCACCCAAACGTGGTTATAAAATAATAGCCATTTACTCGGCTCCAAGTTGACTGTGCACTAATCCTGTTTCCCCTGCTGAAATCTCAACGCCTTCCGTTTTTCTATCATCCTCTGATCGGCTTATTAAATGATCTTGTTTTCCCAGTGCACAGCAGAACACGAGAAAGCGATCTCATATATATATAAAAAAAATATATAAAGAGAAAGAAAGGACCTAATGGATTTTTACAAAGCAGGAAACCTGAGACGAGGCCTAATAAAAACAGACGCCCATGGGATGTGTTGAAAGGATGAGCTAAAAATGTATAACTTAATAGAGAACACAACTCTGCTGAGTGATAGATGTGGAGATTTATTTTTGTATTCATAAAACTGCATTGAAAAGAATGCACAGTTCAATGCTGGGGCTTCCTGAGTCAGCCATTTTGTTTTTCTGTTCATTTCCCAATATTTAAAACAGAATTATGTAGTAATTGCAACAATAAAGAAACAGGCAATAGTTTCGGGCACTTTTTACAGCTATCCATGCCCCCTGTTTTTGCGATCACTGTTACAATCTAGGGATTCCTTCCAATGACAGGGTATGTTTCCTTTGGCCAGGGGACCAAAACTTCTTTTTTTCTTCTTTATTCATTCATGGGATAAGGGCGTCGCTGACCAGGCAGCATTTATTGCCCATTCCTAATTGCCCAGAGGGCAGTTTAGAGTCAACCACAGTGCTGTAGGTCTGGAGTCACATGTGGACCAGTCCAGGTAAAGGGGCACATTCCTTCCCTAAAGGACATTAGTGAACCAGATGGGTTTTTCCCCAACAATGGATTCATGGACATCATTAGATTCTTAATTCCAGGGTATTTATTGAATTCAAATTCCACCATCTGCCATGGTGGGATTCAAACCTGGGTCCCCAGAACGTTATCTGGGTCTCTGGATTAACAGTCAAGTGATAATATCCCGAGGCCATCACCTTCCCCTCCTGTTCTCAGTATTCCAGTTGTAGCTTGACTAGTGCCTCGTAAAGTTTTACCAAAACCTCCCTGCTTTTTATAAAGGGACTGTTGGACTTCTCATGTGAGAAAAAATGTACTGTCGTTAGAGGCAATCCAGATAATGCTCACTAGGCTGACCCCAGGTGTGGAGGGACTGTCTTAAGGGGAAAGATTGAGCAGGTTCAGCCTGTACTCATTGGAATGTCGAAGAATGAGTGGCGATCTTGTTGAAACATACACGACTCTTATAGGGATGGTATGAACTGCCGATGCTGGAGTCTAAGAGAACACAGATTGGAGCTGGAGCAACACAGCAGGCCAGGCAGCATCAGAGGAGCAGGAAAGCTGACGTTTCGGGTCAGGACCCTTCCTCAGAAAATGTGCCTTCAGAAAATTTTCTGAAGAAGGTCCCAACCCCAAACATCAGCTTTCCTGCTCCTCTGATGCTGCCTGGTCTGCTGTGTTCCTCCAGCTCCATACTGTGTTATCTCAGACTCCAGCATCGGCAGTTCTTACTATCTCTAACAATAGTACCGTAGAGGAGGCTTCCCTGCAATATATATGTAGTGGTTTTTTAGACCACTACGTGAGCTACCCTTCTGCACAATCAAAAATGATTAATTACCAATCTTGTGTAGGGTTAATTGGGGAAGGGCAACCATAAAATGATAGGATTGTTTATTAAGATAGAGAATGGAATAATTGAAGCTGATCTTAAGAGTCCTGAATCTAAATAAATGGAACAATGAAAGTGTGAGGTGCAATGATGGATTGAGGAATATTGCTAAAAAGTGTTGACATCGGGAAGGCTATGATTATTATTGGAGAAACTTTTGCATGAACTACAACAATTGTTAATTTCTATTTGTGCAAAAAACATAACAGGAAAGGTGGCTCAATCATGGTCTACAAAACAAATTAGGG
Organism: Rhincodon typus; assembly: GCF_021869965.1. Lineage (NCBI taxonomy): Eukaryota > Metazoa > Chordata > Chondrichthyes > Orectolobiformes > Rhincodontidae > Rhincodon > Rhincodon typus. The sequence goes on from NC_063332.1 coordinate 8,312,171, forward strand.
ATAGTATTAGATCCAAAGAAGAGAGATGCAAAGTTGCCAGAAAGAGCTGCAAACCTGAGGACTGCGAGCAGTCTAGAATTCAGCAAAAGAGGAAAAGATGATTGATCAAAGTGGATTAAAGTATGAGTAAACTTGCAAGAAACTGGCTATAAAAGTTTCTAAAAATACGTGAGGAGAAAAAGATCAGTGAAGACAAATGTAGTGGCTAACTTTCAGAAATGGGAGAAATTATAATGGGGAACAAAGAAATGGCAGAAAAATTGAACACATCGTGTGGTTTCCAAAAGAGGACACAAATAATTTTTCAGAAATGTTAGGGAACCAATGGTGTGGTGAGAAAGAGGAATAAAAAAAAAATCAGTAATTCCAAGTTGGCTGGTGACACAAAATTGGATGGGATTATGAGTTGTAAGTAGGGTACAAGGAGGCTTCAGGGTGATCTAGACAAGTTTTGTGTGTGTGTATGTAAACTCATGGCAGATGCTGTAATAACATGACTAAATCTGAAGTTATACACTTGGGTGTGAAAAACAGAAAGCTAAACTATTATTTAAATTGTGGTGTATTGGGAAATATACAAAGGGATTTGGGTGTCCTTGTATACCAGTCAATGAAAGTAAACAGGCAGGTGTAGAAAGCAACGAGGATGGAAAGTGGTATATTGGCCTTCATTGTAAGAGGATTTGAGTTCAGATGTAAGGATGGTTTATTCGTCATATAGGGCCTTGATAAAATTGCACCTGGAATATCATGTACAGTTTTGGTCTCCCTATTTGAGAGAAGATATACTTGTCATAGATACACTTGTACCGTGGAGGTTCACTAGGCTGTAACTGGGGACGGCAGGACTGTTGTATGAGGAGAAATTGGTTCGACTGGGCCTGTATACACTAGAGTTTAAAGGATGAGAGAAAATCTGATTGAAAAGTATAAAATTCTAACAGACTTGATGCAGTAAGGATGCATCCCCTGGTTAGGGAGTCCAGAACCAGGAGGCATAGTCTCAGGATATGGGGTAGGCCATTTAGGGCATAGATGAGGAGAAATTTCTTCACTCAGACGGTGATCTGTCTGTGTAATTTTTACCGCAGAGGGCTATGAAGGTTGGGTCACTGAAAATATTCAAGAAAAAATATTGATACATTTTTAGGTATTAAAGGCATCAAGGGATAGGAAGGCACAGTGCAAATATAGCAGTAGGATAGAAGATTAGTTGTGATCATATTGAATGACAGAGCAGTCTCAAAGGGCTGATTCATACTTTCTATGTTTATGGCAGTCAACATTGGTTACACAAGCACCAATATGCTGGCCCTTTAATTCCCGATGTCAACTGATATTAAATTTCACCATCTGTCATGGTGGATTCAAGCCCATGTCCCAAGAACATTCACCTGGGTCTGGATTACAAGACTACTGACAACTATACCATCACCTCCCACCTCCCACTGCATACACCTTGTCTTAAATGTTGCCAAACTAAAACTCACACAGCAACTTACGCCTGGGCAGCTAAATATTTCATCGTCCATATATGCTGAGAGAGACACTCTGTGGTATGTTAAGTCCTTCCCATAACTTGCGCTTGGCCCATAACCTTCCAAACATTTCTTATTCATGGACTTATCTACATGTCTTTCAAACATTGTGAATGTACCTGCATCCATCATTCCCTCCAGAAGTTCATCCCACAGATGAACCACTCTCTGAATAAAAATTCCCCCCATTTCTTGTTTACCCTTTCTCCTCTCACCTAGTCTTGAAATCCCCCACCCTAGGGAAAAGACACCTGTCATTCTCCTTATCTATACCTCTCATGATTTTATAAACCTTTATGAGGTCAACCCTCAACCTCCTACGCTCCAGTGAAAAAAAGTCCTAGCCTATCTAGCCTCCCCTTGTAACTCAAACCCTCCCTTCTCGGCAACATCCTGGTAAATCTTTTCTGACCCCTCTCCAGCTTAATAATATCCTTCCTAAACAGGGTGACCAGAACTGGGCATACTACTCCAGAAGAGGTCTCACCAATGTCCTATACAACTTCAACATAAGTTGGAAGGAGAGCATTATTTTTATTACCAGTGTGCTTAACAATGTGATAATGACCACCAGCTAGGGACTCATTGAGGGGCTGTAATGATGCTGTAGTAGTGTCTCTACCTCCAATCTATGAGGCCTGGGTTCAAGTCCCATCTCCTCCAGAGTTGTATGTAAACATTTCTGAACAGGTTGATTCATAAAGTATCAATGGGTCTTTGTGATTTTGACTGGGGGATAAATAGTGTCCTGGAGATCAGGGACAACTCCCCAGTTCTACTTTAAAATAATGCCACAGGATCTTTTAAATTTATCTGAACAGCCAGCTAGGCTTGGTTTAACACCTGATCCAAAAGACAGCACTGCACTCCCTCAGCACTGCACTAGATGGTCAGCCCTGGAGCTGTTAGTGCACTCAAGCCCTGGAGGAGAAACTTCTCCTGGATAGTGTCACACTTCTTGAGATAACAAGGTGTAGAACTGGATGAACACAGCAGGCCAGGCAGCATCAGAGGAGCAGGAAAGCTGACGTTTCAGGTCTGGACCCTTCTTCTTGAGTTTTGGTGAGCAATGATGGCTCCTCTAAATGACTACTTGAGTGAGTTTCATGTGAAGAAGGTGGATTGGGTTACTGCAGTGAGGAGGAGCATGCAAGAGGGAGGACTGCATTTACTGACTGAGCCACAGGGTGGAGCCACTCAACCATCAAGGCCATCTCAAACTCACTGTAAATGAGTCAGAGATAGTAGGAACTGCAGATGCTGGAGAATCCGAGACAACAAGGTG
>NC_063332.1:8324993-8389884 GCF_021869965.1 Rhincodon typus
TAACTGAACTCCAGGATGAACATTTCCCATCAACCACCACCCTCTGTCTTCTTACAGCTCGCCAATTTCTGATCCAAACCGCTAAATCACCCTCAATCCCATGCCTCCGTATTTTCTGCAATAGCCTACCATGGGGAACCTTATCAAACGCTTTACTGAAATCCAAATACACCACATCAACCGCTTTACCCTCATCCACCCGTTTGGTCACCTTCTCGAAGAACTCAATAAGGTTTGTGAGGCACGACCTACCCTTCACAAAACCGTGTTGACTATCCCTAATCAAACTATTCCTTTCTAGATGATTCCCTGGTTCTAGGCTCAACCATGAGAAACATCCTTCTTGCATCTAGTCTATCTATCCCTGTTAAAATTTTATATAAATTAATCAGATCCTCACTCATCCTTCTAAAGTCTAATGAATACAAGCTCAGTTGAACCAATCTCTCCTCATTTTACAGTCCTGCCATCCCCAGTATCAACCTAGTGAACTTTCGCTACACTCCCACTATGGTGAGTATAGCCTCTCCTAGGTAGGGAGATCAAACTTGCACGCAGTACTCCAGCTGTGGTCACACCAAGGCCCTGCATAACTGCAGTAAGACTTCCCTACTTTTAAACTCAAATTCACTTGCAACGAAGGCCAATACACCACCTTCCTATTTGCTTGCTGCACCTGTCTGCTTACCTGGACGCCTTTGTACATCCACACTTGCCAATATATTATCACTTAAATGATTCATTTTTGTTTTTTCCACACTGAAAGTAGGTAACTTCACACTTATTCAAGTTATCCTGCATCTGCCATGTTTGCCCATGCAATTAATTCGTCCAGATTGTCCTGGTTGAATTCTCATCACAGCCTCACCTAGTGGTGTTTCTTCAGCAAATCTGGAAATAATGCAGTTCCGTCATCCAAGTCATTTTTTTATGTCATGAATAGCTGAGGACCAAAACACTGATTCCCCTCCAGTACACCATTAGTCATCACCTGATAAAAGACCGATTTCTTCTCCCTTTTTGTTTCAATGGTCAGTCGACCAATTTCCGATCCACGATATTAAATGACCCCCAATCCCACGCGCTTTAATTTTGCCCATTAGCCTCTTTTGTGGAACTGTATCAAAACAAGCCCATACAACACATGGCAAGAAGGGTCACTAGACTTGAAACGTTAACTGTCTTCTCTTCACAAATGCTGGCAGACCTACTGAGATTTTCCAGTAATTTTTTTTTTGTTTCAGATCTCTGGCATCCGGAGTTCTTTGATTTATTACATCACATCCGCTGCTTCTTCCTTACCTATTCATCAAAGGGGATGTCATGTCTGACAAATCTGTTGGAATTTTTTGAGGAGGTAATGAACAAGTTAGATAAAGTAGACATGATCTATTTGGCTTTGACAAGGTGCTGCACAGGAGGCTGTTAAATAAGATAACAGCCCATGGTGTTAGAGGTAAGGGGCTGATAACAGATGGAAGATTAGCAGACCAGCAGATAGTGGGGGTAAAGGGATCTTTTTCAGATGGTAGTGATTAGTGGAGTTCCGTAGGGGTTCATTCATGTCATACGTTAAGAGCCAGATGAAGGAAGTGAGGGCATTATGGCTAGGTTTGGAAAGGGGAGGCTGCAGGACTTGGACAAGTTACGAGAACAGGCAAAGAAGTGCTGGATGGAATACAATGTGATAATGTGTGAGGTAGGAGGAATAGGAAGAACTTTGGTGGGAACAAAAGAGATGTAGACTATAAAGGGTCTTGGGAGTCCGAATTCAGGATTCTCTTAACATTAATATGCAGGTTCAGTTTCCAGTTAGGAAGGCAAATATAATGTTAGCATTCATTTCAAGAGGGATTGAACACAAGAGCAAAGATGTACTGCTGACGTAGAATGCTCTGGTCAAACCGCACTTGGAATATTGAGATTAGTTTTGGGCCCCGTATTTAAGGAAGAATGTGCTTGCTTTGGACGGTGCCCAGAGGAGATTTACAAGAATGATCCCAGGAATGAAGGGCTTGCCACATGAGGAGTGTTTGAGGACGTTGGGTTTGTACTGGAGTTTAGGAGGATGAGGCAGGATCTCATTGAAATTCACAGAACACCAACAGGTATAGATGGAGTGGATGTGGAGAAGATGTTTCCACCAGTAGGAAAGACTAAGACCTGAGGCCACAGCCTCAGAGTGGAAGGAAGACACTTTCGAACTGAGACAAGGAGGAATTTCTTCAGCCAGAGGGTGGTGAATCTGTGGAACTCATGGCCACAAAAGGCTGTTGAGGTCAAGTCATTGAGTGTATTTAAGATGGACATAGATAAGGGGATCAAGGATCACGGATCACAGATCACAGGGAGGAGAATGGGGTTGAGAAACATCAGCCACGATTGAATGGTGGAGCAGACGTTATGGACCAAACAGCCTAATTCTGCTCCTATATCTAATGGTCTTATTGTACAACAAACAGGGGAAGATGATTGAGAGGCAGCAGACAGTGGAACTCACTTGTGGCCATACTTGTACATCTAATAAACATACTCAACTGCCTTTTATGGCCCTGCTTTACATTTACTGTAAGACCTGAAGAAATAGCGAAGTTGCATGCAAAACAAAAGGCTTTCATTGGACACGAGAGTGAAGGCAGGAGAGAAATCAGTTGTAAGATCTTTATAAAGACTCCAAAAAAGGGACACAATCTCTTTTCAGAATATTAGAAATATCCAACAGATGAACATGCATGATTGCCATGCAGACCACTCTGCACTCTCCATCCTCCCTCCCCTCAATTATTTTATTTGTAAAGTTTACCATAAAACATCTTAAAAATCAGACCCATATTACTGGAGAAAAATTTTCAAACAAAATAAACCAAAAAAGTAGAAAGAAAAAAATATTGTTCAGGTGCCATTTACACGAGCTACGAACGGAAACGATAGGTGACGTCTTGAGTGTTGGGTTCCCACAGCTGTACTCAAGGCTCTTCAGCCTGGCTCTCTTCGGTCTCTAGCTGTAATCCGTGCTTCTCTATGTACCGTCTGTTTCAGGAAGGGAGAAGGTGGTCAGATTATACAAGGACAACACTTGGGATGGACCACTGTGATTCACAGGGCTGCTCTGAAAAATGAACTACTATTCCTGATCTCCAGCAGCACAGCAATTCAAACTGCAATTGTTGGCGCTCTATACCTAGCAAATAACACTATGCTTCCCACCATGTTAGGGACTGAGGCTATTTCTGGCAGGTCAGCTGTTCAGCTAGTAAGATCACACATAAAAAGAAGCTTCAACCACTTCACTGGGCAGGGAATTCCACAGATTCACAACCCTTTGGGTGAAGAAGTTCCTCCTGGCCTCAGTCCTACATCTGCTTCCCTTTATTTTGAGGCTATGCCCTCTAGCCCTAGTTTCACCTGTTAGCGGAAACAACCTCCCTGCCTCCATCATTAATGCACCACTACCACAGCAAATTGGCCCAGGCCAAACTTTGATAGGTTGGTGTACAGGAGGACAAAAGCCAGGCATCCACACAACCCAAAATTAGCAATACTTTTTTTAAACTCATGGGACGTGGGCATCGTTGCCTGGCCAGCATTTATTACCATATCTAGCTGCCATTGGGTAGGTGATGGTGAGCTGCCTTCTTGAACCACTGCAGTCCATGGGCTGTAGGTTGACCCACAATGCTCTTAAAGAGAATCCCAGGATTTTGACCCAGCGACAGTAAAGGAACAGCAATATATTTCCTACGTATACTTCCAAGTTTGGATGGTGAGTGACTTGGAGGGGAACCTGCAGGTGGTGGTGTTCCCATGTATCTGCTGCCCTTGTCCTTTGAGATGGAAGTGGTCATGAGTTTCGAAGGTGCTGTCTAAGGATCATTGCTGAATTTCTGTGGTGCATCTTGTACATTGCACACAATACTGTGACTGGGCGTCAGTGGTGGAGGGAGTAGATACTTGTGGATGTGGTGCCAATCAAGCGGGCTGCTTTCTCTTGGATGGTGTCAAGCTTCTTGAGCGTTGTTGGAGCTGCACGCATCCATGCAAGTGGGGAGTATCGCATTCCTGACTTGTGCCTTGTAGATGGTTTGGGGAGTCAGGAAATGAGTTACTTGCTGCAGTATTCCTTGCCTCTGACCTGCTCTTGTAGCCACTGTGTTTACGTGGCGAGTCCAGCTGAGTTTCTGGTCGATGGTATCCCCCAAGGATGTTGATAGTGATGGGGGAATCATGAGAGTCTAACTGGCACTTAAAAACTGTGGCAAAAGATCATCCTGAAGTCTATGAGCCTGCTGTGGTGGGAATTGCAAAGTCCATTTTGGGGGGAGATGGTGATGTAGCGGCAGTGTCATGGGGCTAGCAATTTAGAGACCAAGCTGATGCTCTGAAAATGAGTGTTTAAGATCACCATGGCAGCTGGTGCAATCACGGAGTCATTCAGGTCTGTAGGACAGAGAAATATCCTTTGGCCTGAGGAATAAATCTGGAACTGAAAGCTAATTTTAATACTGACCGTGACAGCTGTTGCAAAACTCCATCGAATTCACTGATGTCCTTCAGGGAAAAAAATCTGCCACCCTTAACTAGACTGGCTTATTTGTGACTCCAGGTGCGTTGCAATATGGGTAACTCTGAAATGGCAGTTCTAGGGCAAGTAGAGATGGGCAACAAATGCTGGCCATACCAGTGATACCCACATCCTATGAAAGAATTAAAAAAAACATTCTAATGCATACATACGGGTGTGGAGGAAAGCTGGGAGAGTGCATTGGGCTTTTTTTAGTTAAGCATGCCTTAAATAAAGCTTATGAAAGCCGATTTATTATTTTGTCTGATGATCTGGGGTGGACTCAAAGCCCATGTTTGAGAAGAACTATTCATTCCACTGCACACTTTATGGAGCTGTAGGTAAAGTTTGAACAAGCAAGTGAAGGCAACTGTACTTTTATAAAACCGGTACTGACCTCCGTGCGTAGGCATATAGGGCTTCTTTCCTTTCTTGTAGGGACTGGTGTCTGTCAACTGGCGATTTCTCAAACCTCATTTTAGCAACAGGCTTTGGAAAAGACAACAAAAAAAATGATAATGAAGCTCAGGGATGGTTACTCTGTCCATCACAGGTACCTGATCCTACACGTTCTAGATTGAACTCCAATTGCAATCACGGATTTCCTTACCTGCAAATTAAGTCAATAATTAAATCAATCAATGTGCTAGTTCCTGCATGAGGTGTGGCTTAAACTACAAAAATGTACAGATTCATAGGAACTGATGGGTCCTTTCACACAATAACAGAATTGTGGAAAGGATACAGATGATACTGGGGCGGTTTGATGCAATTCTGGAGAGGAAATATTGATGGCCAAGTTGAAATCTGTCAAATTGTAATTTGCACCAAGTTTTTTTCACCCATCATCCTTCCTCCCAACAATTTTGTCCTGTCACTCTGGAAAAGGTCTGGAATCCATTCCCAGTCCCTTCCCCTTTATTTTCCAAGAGCCCTGAAAATATTTTGTTTTTGATTATTTACCCAATTCTCTTTAAATGTTACTAACTCGGTTTCCATCACCCTGTCAGACATAGAGCCCAGATCATAACAGGCAGCATACAAAAACTTTGTCCTCTCAGATTCTTGTGCCAGTTATCTTCAAACTATCGATTCTGGTTACCTGCCAGTGGAAATAAACTTTTACTTATTTATTCAACCAATCGCTGTGAAATAGCTGCACAGAGGCTGGTGTCCTGTCACCGAGTCGCCCTTTATTTACTAGTACACAGTACAAAGTCAGTCCTCAATTTAGGAGATTCTAATTTCCTGGTTATATTGGTCAGCCAAAGCTTTCCTGATTGGCCCAGATCAACAACCCCAATCAAGAACTTCGTATTCAACTAGGTCCACCTGGTCCCAACCACTACTCCCTCATAATTACAAGCTTCATTAACTAAAACTGCCCTTGGTCTTCTCTGATCCAAAGTGAATAATCTCAGCTTCTGCAGACTTTCTGCAGAAATGAAGGTCCTTAATCTTTGGTTATCATTCTGGTAAATTTCCTCTTCACCCTCTCCTTGGAATTATTGCATTGCCAAATCCAATTGTTTCTTAAACATTTCCAGGGTTTTTGGTCTCACAACTCTAACCAGGAGTCCATTCCATTGCAAGTGTAAAGAGCTATTGCTGATATTTTATTATTGGGCCTAAAATAGTCTTTACTCATTTGTAACTGTTTCTTGCAATCTGTACAATAAAGAAGTCTTTTGCAATTGTCAGGGGCTTTGGTAAGATCCAAGCTGAAGTACTGTGTACAGTTTTGGTCTCCTTAATTAATGAAGGACAAATTTGCCTTGACGGCAAGTTGGAGGGTGAGGACAATCCTTCGGCGTCCTTCAAAGAGCCATCCTTAACCCCTCTTACTGTCAGTATGTTGCCTCTGACTATCAGCCAAAAATACAGCCCGTTTCCAAATGTATGCTCATGCAACAGAGTTGTACCTCATCACCACCACTGGTAATCTTTTTACTGCCCCTTGGTGTGAGATCATGTCATGTACCAGCAGCTATTTTGGGAAGATTCAAATCTCTGGTCCCTGTCACAAAATGTTTCCTTGCCTACAGCGTTACCTGTCTTGTTGGCAACTGCCTGAGTTGCCATAACACCTGACTGCATTCTTGGTGAATGAGTTTCTGACCACATACCTGTACCAAGTTTGTTTATATCCACATCTGGGACATCGCCCAAATCCACCCCATTTTGGCACATTGGCTGCTGAAACCCTACCCATGTTCCTATTACCTCTTTCTATCTTCCCCCAAACTCTTCACACAACAACACCTCTTCTTCCTCAGGCGGCTCAGGAAATTTGACATGTTCATAAGGTCCCTCACCAACTTCTACAGATGCACCATTAAAAGCAAACTGTCCGGGTGCATAATGGCCTGGTATGGCAACTGCTCTGCCAGGGACCATAAGAAACTACAGAAGGTGGTGTGCACAGCCCAGAACATCACGGAAGCCAACCTTCCATCCAACGTGGACTCTATTTACACGGCTCACTGCCACAGAGAAGTGGCCAACACCATCAAAGACTCATCCACCCTGGTAATGACCTCTTACAACCTCTTCCGTCAGGCAGAAGATACAGAAGCCTGAACATACGCACGAGCAGGTTCAGGAACAGCTTCTTTCCGGCCGTTATCAGACTGTTGAATGGACTCTAGCTTCAAATAATGTAACCTGTATGCTTGTAAGTCTTTTTGATCTGTACATCCTTTGCTTGCTGTGATCTGCCTGTACTGCTCATAAACAAAGCCATTTACTGTATTTTGGTACCAAGTAAAAATAAAATCAATCTTCACAACCTGTATTAACATAACACCTTTCATCTACTTAAATGTTTCAATTTGCTTCACAGGAGTATTATCAAACCAGAATGGACACCAAGCCATAAATGGAGATATTACAATTGTTTACAATTTACATAGATGATTTGGAGTTGGGGACTAAGTGTGGTGTGTCAAAATTTGCAGATGACACTAAGGTGAGTGGTACAGCAAAGTGTGCAGAAGACACTGAAAGTCTGTAGAGGGATATAGATAGTCTAAGTGAGTGGGCAAAGGTCTGGCAGATGGAGTACAATGTTGATAAGTGTGAGGTCATCCATTTTGGTAGGAATAACAGGAAAATGGACTATGTTTTAAATGGTAAAAAATTGCAGCACGCTGCTGTGCAGAGGGACTTGGGTGTCCTTGTGCATGAATTGCTAAAAGTAGGATTGCAGGTGCAGCAGGTAATTAAAAAGGCAAACTGAATTTTGTCTGCCATTGCTAGAGGGATGGAGTTTAAAAACAGGGAGGCTATGCTGCAGCTGTATAGGGTTCTGGTGAGGCCACACCTGGAGTACTGCGTGCAGTTTTGGTCTCCTTATGTGAGAAGAGATATACTAGCACTGGAGGGGGTGCAGAGGAGATTCACTTGGTTCATTCGAGTTGAGAGGGTTGGATTATGAGGAGAGACTGAGTAGACTGGGATTATACTCATTGGAATTCAGATGAATGAGGGGAGATCTTATAGAAACATAAAAGATTATGAAGGGAATAGATAAGGTGGAGGCAGGGAGGTTGTTTCCGCTAGCAGGTGAAACTAGGACTAGAGGGCATCGCCTCAAAATAAAGGGAAGCAGATGTAGGACTGAGGTCAGGAGGAACTTCTTCACCCAAAGGGTTGTGAATCTGTGGAAGTCCCTGCCCAGTGAAGCGGTTGAAGCTACCTCGCTGAATGTTTTTAAGGCAAGGCTAGATAAATTTTTGAACAGTAAAGGAATTAAGGGTTATGGTGAGTGGGCAGGTAAATGGAGCTGAGTCTCAAAAAGATCAGCCATGATCTTATTAAATGGCGGGGCAGGCTCGAGGGGCCAGATGGCCTACTCCTGCTCCTAGTTCTTATATTCTTATATATTAGGTCAGATGGCAAAAACTTGGTAAAAATTAAGGTTGAGAGAGAGGCAAAGAAGTGGATTCGTTTAAGGAGAGAATCCAAGACCTTAGGACCTCAGTAGCTGAAGATACAACAGTTAAAATTGAGAACGTTTAAGAGGTCAGAATGGCACAGTTTTACATCTTCTGTTAAGATTCCTTCTTTGAGGATGCATTGGCAATCTGGAAATTCACAATTTTCCAGTCTTTCCTCACAAGTCACATGTTGATACTAAAAATGATCTTACAGCCATTTAACGTGGATATGGAAAGTCTCCAGTGAAGCCACATTTTAGAAAAATAACTTGATAACCCTGCTTTCCTCCTCAAGGTAAGTGAAATAATATTACAGTCTTATAGGAAGCACTTAACTGTGTACTGAACACGTCCATTTAAAAAAAGATGAATGGATATTCATCAAAGACTGATGGAGAGTTACAACAGCTTTTGATTTATGGGGTGCAATCAGGTATATTTTAAAGTGATGCAAAGATTCTAGATTAATGGCAACTCTGGCCAACTGTAGAAGAAAACTGGGGTTAGACTGTGGGTAGCACTTCTATGATATTAACAGATACAATGAATGGCCTCCTTCTCCATTTCCTAAGATTCTAACAATCGTTTTTTAAAATTCATTCATGGGATCTGGGAGGTAGTGGTTAGGCCAGCATTTATTGCCCATCACTACCTTCTCCGGACAGCTCGGGATGACCTACCTTCTTGTAAGACTATAGTTCACATGGTGTCGGTGCACCGACACGGCTGTTAGTGAGGGAGCACCAAGATTACGACCCGGCAATAGTGAAGGAACAGCGATATATTTGCAAGTCAGGATGGCATACTGCTTGGAGGGAAACTTACAGGTGGTCCAGTGTATCTGCTGCCCTTTTCCTGCTAGGTAGTAGAGGTTGCAGGTGCTGTCTAAGGAGCCATGGTAAGTTACTGCAGTGCATCTTGTAGACAGTAGACACTGCTGTCATAAGTGAAGGGATTAAATGCTGAAGATGGTGGTTTGGAAAATAATCAAGCTGGATGCACTGTTCTAGATGGTGTCAAACTTCTTCAGCATTCTTGGAGATGCAATAACCCAACCAAGTGGAGAGTATTCCATCACTCCTGGCTTGTGCCTTGTCAATAGAGGCCAGGCATTAGGGAGATCTTCAGTGAACCTAGTAACCTTAGTTTAAAGGTACTCAAGAGACAGATGTGAGTTATTGTCAGGAGCTGCCTAATTTAAAACCGCTCGATGCAGCACTGACCTTGGTAGTAGGTGCGTCCTTTGGTGTCTTCTTCAGAGGGGTGACTAATTTACAAGGTGCCAGGTGAGGCTTATTTGACAATGATATGCTGGAAGGACTGACTGACACTTCTTCTGGCGTAAACTGTACTCTTCCCTCCAGCAGATTTGTGATGGTCGTGTCAACACACTTCGTATTAACTGAGGATGTGGAAAGGAAAGCAAAGTCAATGGACAAGCTTAGGACATGGCTGCTCAAAATTCAAATCAATCTTCAAAAATGCTGCATAAAAACAACAGGACTTGTAAAGAATATTTCAACAAAAGATACACACAATTTTCAAATTATTAAAGACGGTAAAATAAACTGGCATTTATATTGCACCTACAGTCATCCCACAGCACTTAACAGTAACTGAAGTATTTCTCAAATTTAGTTAGTGTTGTAATGAAGTAAATGGAATAATTGGGTACAGCAATCTCCTGCAAACAGCCAGTTATAATGACCAGATAATCAGCATTTAAGCGATACTAGTGGGATAAATGTCACCAGGAAAACATCATTTTGCTCACTTTTAAAACAAATGCAATGGGATCTTTTACAGCTTCCAGACATGGCAGACAGGGGCCTAATTTTAAAGATTAATTCAATGGGCTGAACTTCTGCAAGTGCATTCTCTCAATACTTCACGAATGCCAAACACTGAATTCTCTTCAAAGTAAATATTTATCTTCACCCACCTAGGTTGTAAACTAAAGGATCAGATCACTCATCCTTCAAATATTCTATAATATTTTCATCATAATTAAGATCAACAGAATAAAAAAGGAACACGTCCTTTAAAGAATGGGCAATCTGACTGACCAAACTATCACCCAGTCTATGAAGGTAAGAATCAACACCTACATGTAAACTAACATTTTCCTGATGTCAAATCCTCTCTTACCTTTGGACTTTATTTTCATAATGGCAACCTGTAACTAGTGGAATGCCAAAACGATCAGAGCTGGACCACAATTATTTCTAACATGCATTAATGACTTGAATGAGGAAAGTAAATAGTACTATAGCAAAATTTGTAGATTACACAAAAATAGATGGAAGGCAAAGGAGAAAGATGACATAAAGTCTGCAGAGGGATATAGACAAGTCAGGTGAATGGGCAAAAACATGACAGATGGAATAAAATGTGAAAGTGTGAGGTCTTGTGCTTTAACAGGATTAATTCTAGAGCTGAACGAAAATGTAAATGGAGAAACGCTGGAGTAAGTTGCAACAAAGAGGGACTTCAGGGTCCTCATGTGAATCACAGAAGCTGGCATCAAGGTTCCATGAGTAAAAGGGAAGGCAAATGGACAGATGGTCTTTTTTTTTCCAAATGGAATAGAGTACAAAAACAGGGAGGTCTTGCTAACTCTATGTAAGGCATCAGTTGGATCATATCTTGACAACTGTGAATAGTTTTGGTCCCCTTATCCAAGGAAAGATATCCTGGCATTGGACACAGTCCAGAAAAGGTTCACGAACAAAGTTGAACAAAGACGAAGTTACTGGAAAAGCTCAGCAGGTCTGGCAGCATCTGTAAAAAAAAAAATCAGAATTAACATTTTCGGGTACGGTGACCCTTCCTCAGAACAAACCTTGTATCTATATCGGTACCTGATCTCATTTCATTCGGTGATCTTCACCCCTCTACTTTCAAGCTGATAGTCCCCCAGCCCCGCACAGCTCGCTTCTACCTCCTTCCAAGTTCTGAGGAAGGGTCACCGGACCCGAAACGTTAACTCTGATTTTCTCTTCACAGACGCTGCCAGACCTGCTGAGCTTTTCCAGCAACCTCTGTTTTTGTTCCTGATTTACAGCATCCACAGTTCTTTCAGTTTTTATTCACTCGGTTGAACACAGGTATTGCTGTTAAGGATGCATTAATACATTAAAGACCTATATAAATACCACAGTTGTTGATATTGGAAAATGGTGGCGTAGTGGTAATATTACTTTATATAATCCAGGGGAGGTGGATCCAAATCCTACCATGGAATTTGAATTTAATTCATAATTTGGAACGAAATGCTGGTCTCAGCAATAGTGGCTGTGAAACTAACAGCGATTGCTGTAAAAACCCAGCTGGCTCACCAGTGATCATTTAGAAAGCAAATGTGCCATCCTTATCTGGTCTGGCCTAGATGTCACTCGCAATGAGATTGATTTTCAACTCTGAGAAGGCTCAGCAAGCTGCTCAGTTCAAGAGCATGTACGGATGGTAACAAAGGCACATCTTCTCTATCTGCTTTGCATTCTTAAAAGATTTCATGCACTTCCTAAAATATGTGGCCCATTTAAAGCATATAATACTCTAACTGGAGTTGACCTAATGTTTCATATATGTAGAGCACAACCTCCTTGCGTTTCTACTCTATGCCTCCGCTTACAAAGTCCACAATCTCATTGGCTTTTGTTAACCTGTCTAGGCACCTTCAAAAATCTGCACACCAAAGAAAAACAAAACAAGTCTGCGCCTGTGGACTGACTTTCAATGTTGCAGCCAAAGAGGTAACTGAGAAGCAATGTAATGAGCGAAGGACCTGCATCTTTACTGAAGCAACACAGGGAACCCTCTTCTTTCCACTGATTTTCACACCACATAATGTAAATTCACAGCGCCCTCCAATGGCAGAAAATAGGCAGTGAACATTATGGACATTACTAACAAATGCTGGTCTTGCCAGTGGCATTCAACCCACAAAAAAATTTTCTGAAAGTATTTTACAACGAGAGAAGCACTGTTACAATGAAGGAAATGTAGCAATCAATCTGTGCACAACGAAGCCTTAAAAAGAGCAAAGTCACAAAGATAGATCATCTTTGGCTTTTTTGCGATGTTGACAGAAGCATAAACATTGGCTAGGACACTGGGAGAACTCCACCACTGTTTGAAGCAGGCAGGCAGGCCTTCGGTCATGTCTCACTTGAAAGATGGCACTCCCTGAAATAGTACTATGGGCATAAGAGCCTGGATTATTTGTCCAGTATCTGGACTGTAGATGGTGAACATATCATTCAAAAGCATTCAGCTCACCAGTGTTCCCTCCAATTTTCCTTCAGGTGCACAGGCCTCCAAGGCTTCTGGAACCAGAACTCAATATTCCAATCAGCATACATCTTTCAAGAAAGTCTTCAATGTTTGGGCCTCAACAGTTTCCTGTGGCAGAGAATTCCATAAGCTCACCACTTGATGGGTGAAGACATTTCTCCTCACCTCTGGCCTAAAAGGCCTACCCCCGATCCTTAGACTGCGACCCCTGATTCTAGAAACCTTGGTCATCAAGACCACCCTTCCTGCATCTTCCCTGTCAAACCCTGTTGGAATGTTATAGGTTTCTATGAGAACCTCACCTCATTAAACTCTAGTGAATATAGTGCTGACCGATTCAGTCTCCTTGTACATTAGTCCTGCTGTACCAGGAATCAGTGTGAACATGGACTGTGTCAGTATTTGAGGAGTCACAAATGGTACTGACCATTAAGCAACCATCGGTGAATATCCCCACCTCGCTGCTCACTGTGGTCTCCTCTACAATCGGGAAGACGAAGACCAGACTGGGCAACAGCAGAATACATATGCTCTGTCCCCGAAAATGACTGAGCTTCCAGTTGCCTGTCATTTCAACACACCATGTTCCCTGGCTGACAGCTCTGTCCCGGGTTTGCTACAGTGCTCCAGAGAAGTTCAGTGCAAGCTGGAAGAACACTATTTCATTTTCCACTTGGGAACCCTGCAGCCTTCTGGACTCAATATTAAGTTCAATAATTTTAGGGCCTGAGCACCTTCTCCCAAACCCTTAACCAACTCCCACACTCCAGGCCTTGTCATCACATGGGCTGGTACTACAAATAAACCCATTGTCCCCATTAGCTGCTATTCATTCTCCCAGGCTCATCTTTACCCACTTCTTTATCTGACCAACCCTCTCTCTCTGGCTGCATCTCCCCCACCATCTTCAACATACATACCACCATTTTCCTAGCTACAATCATTTCTGAAGAAGGGTCACTGGAACTGGAAAGTTAACTCTGCTTTCTCTCCACAGATGCTGCCAAACCTGCTGAGTTTTTCCAACAATTTCTGCTTTTGTTTTTGACAGAACCAAAACTGAGTATCAACGATCAGTTACTACTGAGCAGATGCTGCTTGATAGCACTGATAATGGCAACTTCTGTTACTTTGCTGGTGATTAAGAGTCCACTGATGGGCTAGATTGGACCTGGTGTGTGTGTACAGGGCATACCTGGACAACTTTCCACATTGTCAGGTAGATGCCAGTGTTGAAGCCATACTAGAGTAACTTGGCAAAAGATCAGCATCTGTGATGCTGGGGATGTCAGGAGAAGGCCAAAATTGATCATCCATTTGGTACTTCTGGCTAAAAATGATTGAGAATGCTTCAGTCTTATCTTTTACACAGATATGCTAGGCTCTTTCATCACTGAGGATGGGGATATTTGTCGAGCGTCTTCCACCAGTGAGCATTTTCATTGTCCAACATCATTTGCGACTGGGTTTGGCAGGATATCAGAGCTTAGATCTGATCTGTTGGTTGTGGGATTGCTCAGCTCTATCACTTGCTGCTTATGCTGTTTGGCACACAAGTAGTCCTGCTTGGTAGGTTCACCATGTTGACATCTCATTTTTAGCTATGCATGGAACTGCTCCTGACATTCTCTCCTGCACTCTCCATTTAACCAGGGTTGATCCTCTGGCTTGATGGTAATGGTTGAGTGGGGGACATGCTAGGCCATGAGATTTCAGATTGTGTTGCAGTACAATTCTGCTGCTGTTGATAGCCCACGGTGCCTCATGGGATGCCTGGCCTAGAGTTGCTAGACACATTCAAAGCACAGTGATAGTGCTACGCAACATGATGGAGACTATTCTCAATGGGAAGGCAGGACTTCATCTCAAGGAACATGCAGTGGTCACTCTTATTGATACTGTCATGGACAGATGCATCTATAGCTGGTAGATTGGTGAGGATGAGGTCAAATATGTTTTTCCCTCCTTTTGGTTCTCTCACATCTGCCACAAATCCAGTATGGTAGCTACGCCTTTTAGAACTTGACCAGTTCATTCAGTAGTGCTACTGCAAAACTACACTAGGTGGTTTTGATTGCCTAAAACTACTGAAATCCCCTACCCAGGGGGCATCAGGGTTTTCTTCAACTGTTGTTCAACAACTGGAGGATGGTACGAGGCAATCAGGTGATTTCCTTGCCCACATTTAACCTGTTGCTTTGAGACTCTGCATCCAGAGTAAATGTTGAGGACTCCGAGGGCAACTCCCAACCAACTGCATACCACTGCGCTGCCATCTCTGCTGTGTCTGTCCAGCTGGTGTGACTGCATATATTCAAGGATGGTAATGGTAGTGCATGGAACAAAGTTATATTCATGGGCTCATACATTACAGATGTTAGGCTGTTGTTTGATGAGTCTGTCAGACCACTCTCCCAATTTTAGTCCTAGCTTCCAGCTATTAGTAAAGAAGAGCTTGCAGGTTCAATGGGGCTGTTTTTGTTTGTTCTCAGTTCTGGTGCCTAGGCAAATGCCAGGTGGTGGATCTGGTTTCATTTTTTTTGAGACTTTCTAACAATTGTTAGAACTGAGTAACACGCTGGGTCATTTCAGAGGGCAATTAAGAGTCAACCATTGCTGTGGGTCTGGAGTCACATGTAAACCAGACCAGGTAAATGACAGCAGTTTCCTTCCCTAAAAGACGTTAGTCAACCAGATGGGTTTTTCCAACAATCAACAACAGTCATCATTTGACTTTTAGTTCCGGATTTTTATTGAATTCAAATTGCACCACCTACCATGGCAGGATTCAAACCCGCGTCCTGGGTCTCAGGCTCAATACTCTCGCAATAATAGCACTAGGTCATTGTCCCCCATTATGCATCTACTATCTCATTAGCTAACTCTTTTAAAACCTTAAGCTGAAGTCCTTGGATACTGCAGCTCCATCAGTTTGTTCAGTACTGGTTCCCTAGTGATGATGATATCACCAAGTTCCTTTCTACTTTCAATCCTCTGATTTATGTATTTGTATGCTTTATCATGAAGACAGAGTAAAATATTTAGTCATTACATTTGCCATTTCTTTATTATCTACTATTAACTTCCCATTCTTACTTCCAAGAAGACTCGTTTCCTTTTCGGTATCTGTAGAAACTCTTGCTATCTGTTTGACGTTTCTAGCTGGCTTTCTCTCTTGTTCTAATTTATTTGGACAGATTAACCATTTAGAAAAAAAAAGTTAAAGAACTGAAGAAGGGTCACTGTACCCAAAATGTTAACTCTGTTTTCTCTCCACAGATGCTGCCAGACCTGCTGAGTTTTTCCAGCAATTTCTGTTTTTGAACTGTTTAAACATTCTCTGCCAGTCTTCATATTCTGGCCAGATATCTGACCCACTTCATGTTTTTATTTCATATCTCTAGCATCTGCAGCATTTTGGTTTGAGGTTCCCCGCACTAAAGGATTTTCGTGAAGCAGATTTTTTTTCTTTTTAATAGCAATCAATGATAGTTGCCATGCTAACCATTTATATTCCAGATTTATCAGCCGAACTTAAATTTCACTGGCTGCAATGGTGGAATATGAATCCATGTAGCCAAACTGTTAGCTTTGGTCTGTGGATTATTCGCCCGGTGACATCAGCAATACCCCCAGTGTCTGAAATTTACTGCACTCTCCCTTCTCACATGGGAGAATGATGGGAAATTATAACATGAAAATCAGAAAAAGATATTGGGGCAAGGGGAAGAAAAATAAACTGATATCCTACCTAAATCCATCTTAATGACACCGAGTGGGATGTGAGGCAGCACCTCTTTGACTTGCTTGGCCATTCCTGTGATCCGAACATCCTCTGCAGACAAACTGCTAATGCTGAGCCCTGGGAGGAAGGTCCGAGCTCGTGTTCCAGACGGCTGACTGTTGGCTGCTGAAATAAAATGATATGAGCCCTGAATTTTAGATGTCTCCTCCAGTTAGATCCAAATTCTCACGCACTCACAATACGACACAGGTTTGTCACAGACAGCCCGCTGGTCACAAACGTAGTGGTTACACTACCCAGTGGTTCTATCCAGAACGCGACAGCTGTAGAGAAGCTTCAGCAAGGAGATGCTCTTCTGATCAGAGACTGTTTTCCTCCTAATGCTGATACATTCACTGTAGAGCTTAGAGGCGCTGGTTGGGCTCTGGGGACAAGAAGCTCTGAGCTGGAGAGTGAGTCAAGCAGTAGGCAGTTTTTTTCCTCCCCCTGTATAGCTGCCAGGCCAGTGAAGGAGGCAGTCAAAATGGTCCATCGTGGCATCAAGGCCCAGTCACTCCAGTGGCCATTTTTATTAATTACTCATTTATTTTTCTGAAGTTGGTGTTTTCTGCCATTTTAAATGCTACATTTCTGAAATCTGCTCATCGGTCTCCCAGGTGAGAGAAAAATTGAAATGCGACCCCACTCGGAAAATATTTGCTGAACTAAAATCAGAAAAATAAAGTATTTCCATCAAGTTATTGCTACTTTAAAGTAACCTAAGGAACTTCATGAGGGAAAAGACCAATGTAGAGATTCAGATCACAGATCAGCAATAAATGTGGAATAGGGGCAAAATGGCGTTTCTCTGTTCCTATATCCCAACACCCCCTGATTAAATTGCTTCTCTATCTTTTACAAAGATTATCGTTAATGCTGCAACTTTACCTCTCAGGCATTGAGTAAGTGACTTTGCAAACTTATTATAACTTGACTTCTATTTTCTACGCACAAGGGACTTTCCTGCAGCATTAAAACAGCCACACTGTACATGCTAATTAATTGAAGCAGCCAGAACACAAACCTGACCTGAAACGGTTGCTTGTGGTGCCATGTGCTTCATTCTTTTGAGGTATTCCACTTTATCAGACTTGGTATGCTGAGTCGACAAAACACCGAGCTCTGTAGCTAAATGCTAAGAAGAAATTACAATTACACTTGGCAGCATAGATGGCGACGAACTGAATGCTATTTATACAGCCTGTATCAACTGTTATTGAATAAACTCTTTCCAGGAAACAAAACTGCAGAACAAATAGACAATGTAAGCTTGATTTTTTTTAGAATCACAGAATGACAAACAATACAGAATGAAGCCAGACAACTTGTAATGCTAGTGCTGAGCTCTCTAATTAGTCCCTGTCTCATGCTTGCTCCCCATAACTCTAATTTATTTCTTTTCAAGCATTTATCCAATTCTCTATTGAAGTTGAATCTGCTTCGAGCAACCTTTCAGGTAATGCATTCCTGTAACAACTTGCTGCATAAATGTTTTTAGCTTCTTATGCTGCTTCTGGTTCTTTTGCCAATCACCTTAAGTGAAGGGTGAACATTAGGTCAGAGTTGGAAGAACTAAGAAAGCTAGAGTGAAGGCGATTACAGGGACAAAAGGAACAAGGAGTTGGTAAGATTTAAAAGAAAAATAATTTTATACATCAGCCATCTGTGGGTGAACCTGGGCCAATGAAAATCAGTGAGACAAGTGGAGTTAGCTATCTGAGGTATCAGTATAAAGATGGACAATATACAAGAAACACCCACATCCAATGAATGAATTTAAAACAAAAATCAAAATTGTGGTGTTTCTACTTAACAAAAGCCTTCACCAACATGCTTCATTTCACCCTACAAACAAATATCCTTCCACATCTTTCTCCTTTGTGTCAACCTACGTGCCCCTTAAATGCATCAATTACTCCAGGAGGAAAGAAATTTCTCCTGAATTTTCTGTTGGATCAGTTTATGATTATCTTAAATTGATTACATTCCAAACTCTAGTCTCATTTGGGAGTGGAAACATATTATCGCTGTCTATCTTTCAGATACTTCATAATCTTAAAGGCTTCTAACATTGTCGTCCCTCAGCTTCCTCTTTTTCTAGAGAAAAGATTATCAGCCTGCCTAGGTTTTCCTGAAACAGAATTTAGAAGTTAGACATACCATTCTGGTAATCCCTTTTGCACTTTCTCTAATACCTCCAGGTCCTTTTTATACAATGGAAACCAAAACTATGCATTCACCAAGGTTCTGCACAAATTTACAATTTACCTCCCCAGAAATGAACCCAGTATTTTATTTGTTTTAGAAACAGAGAAAATGGGAGCAGTAGAGCACTCAGTCCACTGAACCCATTCCACCATTCCACATAATCATGGCTCATACTCTATCTCAATGTAATACTCCAGTTCTCTTCACATATTCCTTGACACCATAGGCCTCTAGAAAATTATTTTTTTTCTTAAATACATTCAGTGTACCAGCTGCCATAGCCTTCTGTGGGAGAAAATTCAACAGGTTTCGTGTGAAGAAACTGCTCCCTACTTTAATCCAAAAAGGCTCACCGTGTGCCCGAAGACCACAACCCCTTGTTTGGAAATACTTCCTGGGCAGGGAAACATCATCTCAGCATTCAGTCTGTACTGCCCTATTTGAATTTTACCTGTTTCAATGAGACACCAGAGAACAAAGGCCTAGATGATCCAATCTCACCTCATACACAAACTTGTCATTCCAGGAATCAGACCTGTGAAACTTTGCTGAATTCCCGCTGTGGCAAGTATATCTTTTCTTAGGTAAGGTGACCAAAACTCAGCAGTGTACTACTAGGTATGGTCTCACCAAGGCCCTGCAGAGTTACATTAAGACTTCCTTGCTCCCATATGGACTTATTATTCTAAATCACTACTTTTAGTGAGCAGATAAAAATAGAACAACTAATTATAGTCAAAGTCAGAATTGATTTAACTGGCAATAGAAAACAAAATAAATAAAAGGAAAGCAAAACTCAAAAGGAGCTTTAGAAAGCTTCAAGGCACAGCACCATGTACAAACCTGGATAAGCATCACTCACAATTCTTGCAAAGCTCTAGGTGCAGGGCTGCACGATTGCTTTCTATGTAGCCTTAGGATGAATGTTTTGGATAAATAAGTGACAGCAGTCTTTTGGAATCATCGAAAGGACTAGGATTTATCTAATGCATTCTAACTTCCAAGTTCACATTGTAGGCACTGCTGAAAACCAAGAGTCATAATTCAATTCTTGGGCAGCTGGTGGAAGATATTGATCACCAACCAACTTACCTCCTGGACTCTGACGGTAAAATCTTCCTCTGATTCTTCATCCATTTGCGACATGCTGGGCAGCCACCTACAAAAACCAAGAAACGCACAACTATAAGGAAGGATAGGAATACTGCAACCAATTGCAATGAAATTCATACCAAAGTTTTGCTTTCCAACCTAAAATACTTTGATAGCTGATATTCCTAAAGCTGGTTATTGCCAAAACCACTGTTGGACAGTTCTGTAAAGCAAGATTAAATTGCTGACTGATTTGTATGTTGCCCAAGTGATGTCCATAGACAGGGTAGGTCACGGTTTTGACTGACACTGATTTAGCCAATCTCAGTTCAAGTGTGTTTGTAACTGACCTCAGTCCTGACAATGGTCAAAAAGTAGCAGAGGCAGCGAGAACTGGACTACAACACCTACTCATAACTTATCATTCACTGGCAAAAACTAACTTCTGAACATTGAAGTAACAGGGAGACAGGTGAACTTTAAACTGGATTAGTATGAGGGAGTACACGCACGGAAAGAAATAAAATCAAAACGCAGTTAGAGTAGATGAAGAGACAGAGTTTTTTTATATAATGGTGTGGTTATTAAACATTGTCCATCATTGCTTGACCTGAAGTCACCCAGACTTATCACACAGTGCGGATCTGGAATCATACGCAGATTAGACAGGCTAAGAAGGTGAGTTTCCATCTCTGAAGAACACTGGTGAACAGTTTTCAACAAGCTGGCATAGTCGTGGTCATTAGTTAGCAGATTTATTGAATTAAATTCCCCAATTTGCTATTGAGAGATTGACCTCTCGCTTCCCGAGTTCAGGACTGCAACCACTCTGCTACTAGACCAAAAAGGAAGATAATGCAAAAGCATGCTCGGTCTTATAAACCTGGACACAAAGGTACAAGAGCAAGAAGTGTTGCTAAGTTTGTATAAAACCTGCATCAGGTTACGACTGAGCACTGGCTTTTTAGGTGCTCAACTGGAGAAAAGATAAAAAGCATTGAGCCTGTTGTGCAGCTTGACATGAATGACGCCAGGCGAAAACTAGATTTAGAATGTATGAGTGAAGATAATTTCAATTAAAAGTAGAAGACTTAAGAGATTCTTTTAAAATTATGACCATTTTAAATTGGGAAATTGACAAAATGTGAAGAGGGAATTCAGAAGAAATGCTCACATAGAGCATTGAAGATTTGACTATAGGGAAGAGTTGAGGCAGTGACCGCTGCATTTTTAAAGGAAAATTAAATGCATTTGCAGCAAAATAAGGTAAATATGGGAAGGTTACTATAAGGACAGCACAAAGGATTAGCTTTGCATTTTTCTTACAAGCTGGCAGAACAGACAGTTAGCTTCAAAGTGGCAATTGGTAGAAATTAAAAGGTTTTAAGAGACTGATGATCTGGTGCTCCAACATAATCACCGTCTGCAGGAAAGGAGGGAGACTGTCACTCAGAAATTTACAGGGACGTTTTTCTCATCCACAGAGAAACAAGGAAATACTTTAAATGTGCTTTATTCCATACTGAATTTCTGTGGTTTCTTAACTCATATCTGACTGAAGTAGGCAGAATTAGTACAAGTTCTGTTACAGAAAAGGAAAAAAAAAACTTTTTTTTAATAATTAAATTTCTTTCATGGCATTACAAAAGTGCTTAACTGAGTCGAAGTTTCACAAACAGCAATGTGATGTGAGACATTCTGGACTTGATGCTTAAGGTACAGGATTGACCGGTACTCCAGAAGGCGTCCGTGCTCTTTTCCTTCTACTTGAGAGGTATGATGGAGCCTCCAGGGGTGATAGCTTTGATAGGCTAGTGTCAGGTACAGCTCATTTCCTGGCATGGAGCTCGAGGCCACAACCCTAACTGAGGAGGCAAGTGTGTTACTACTAACACTTGATTATTTGGACAATATGTTCTGACAAGACAGTATTGTATACTGCTCCACTTGAGATCATAAAGAGACAGCCGTATCGTGTGGTACTACAGTCCAGGTACTGGAGTATATTTGGGGAAAAAATGTTGGGGCTTTACAATAACCTGGCAGCTTTTATGGTAACTTCCTTACACAGGGCAACACAATATTGAACAGAATTGGAGTTGATGTCCTGATCAGCCATGATCTCATCAAGTTGGCAAATTATTGCTGAGGAGATGAATGGCCCAAACCTCTTACAATGTACCAAATGAATGGTGCAGTGGGTCCAAGGGACTGAACCACATGTGATTGTGACATTTAAACTTGCAATATCTGGCTTGCCAGTTTAACATTATAAACAATGAATGGACTTCTTCCTTTGAGGCCAAAATAAAATAAATAAGATGCAACAGAACATTTGCATGTAGGAACCGAATAAAATTTCAAATGATCCTCTTTCTATGCGATGATTTCAACATCACAAAGCTTTAGCCACAAATTAGTTAAGTGCAGGAAGATTCACTGAAGGAGTAAGATTTGTCAGCAAGATTAACCCTTTAAAAAAACGTAGTGTAGCCACACCTCCGGTTTCACAGACAAGTCACTGAAATGGACTTTCCTGTGACCTCTGCCCACACCTGGAGTTATTTAGGAGTACATCAGCATCTTTGTAATGGAGATAGACCAATATTTGTTGGGATGGGGTATGGAGTTGCAACTATGGAATGAGATATAGCTGTTAGAGCTAAAAGGTTCGAAGGATATGGGGTCAAAAGTGGAAACAAGGTACATAATATGATGATCAGCTATGAATATTAAATGGTGGAGAGGGCTTGAATGGCCAAACGGCCTACACCTGCTCCTATTTTCTATGTGTTTGTAGCTTGGCAGAATTACAAGGATATAGATGGTGGAAGGAGTCGGATGGCTGGAATGGCCTCTTCACACTTATAATATTCGTGATCACATTACACTGGAACAGATAGCTCTGTTGAAGTTCAAGGACAGATCCTAAAACAAAGGAAATAGATGAGGATTCCTAAGCCAACAAGCAGTTTCCCAAGAAACACTACAGTGTTGCTTTCAACATTATCACTGGACACTGCAATCACACATGCAACATAGAGGTGGGGAAAAGCAATGGGCTTATCATAGAGTCAGCCAAACATGAGCAAGTTCACTCAACCTTACCGATTGTACCCCCAGTGATAGTTAGCGACAGTTACTACCTTACTTGGTATACGGTGAAGGGAATAAAAAACATCCACAGCAGCTCGGTAACCCAAGAGGACTCGACGACATTCTAAGGGAGAAAGGGGGGAAACAACAGCATAACTTTTACAAGTGAGAATCCTTTTTGCTACCTTTACAAGGCTGGAAAGTATCAACCAAGAACTGGGAGGGGTCAAGATACGAAAGACATGACCATGTACAGTTCCATCTCAAATCCAGCTTGTTCTCATTAAAAAGGAGAATGGGAATCAGTCCTTTATTCATGAGATCATGGAGACAGAATTCACATAAAATGCTTATTTCCAGGCTACCCATCTGCATTTAGTGTTATGCTTGCATGCCCCAACGTTCTTCTCTTCCACTCCTTCAGGTACTGTTCACAATAATGGGATATAGAACATGAATTGGGCACTGGAATTAATCAAAGTCCAATGAGACATCACGAGGGGAAGAAAGTGCTTTGCTTAACTAGTAAATGGCATAGACACAATGGTGGAATAGTGCCGATTGTACTTCCTTTCCTCTCAAGAGCGGGCCATTTAACCCTTCCTGCCCTTTTCATCACGCAATGAGATCATGGCTAATCTGTGGCCGAAGTCCATATACTAATTTTATCCCACATCCTTTAATTTCTGGTTAACAAAAATCCATCTGCTTTAGATTAAACAACTGATCTACCATTAGCTGCAAACTGAGGAAGATGTCTGCCAGCCTTTGCATGTAGACGTATTGCTTAATTTTATTCTTGAAAGAAAGGTTTGGCTCTAAATTTCAGACTGTTCCGCCTAGTCTTAGACTCCCCAAACAGCAGAAACAATTTTTATCTACTCCATCTTTCTCCTTAACAGCTTGAAAATTTCTATCAAACCACCTAGCTTTTTAAATTTCAGGGAACATCATCCAAGTCTGTGTAATCCTTCGTTATAACTTAATCCTTGGAGCCTAGGCATCACCATGATAAATTTACAATGCACTCCCTCCCCATCCAATATATAGATCCTAAGATGAGGTGCCCAGAATGGTTGTCAATATTTCACTGACATCTGGCCAGGATTTTGCATTGGTATTGAATGATTCCTACCTCCTTATGTTCTAGATATAAAGGCCGGCATCCCATGCATTCTCAACATATTTTCCATGAATGTTTCTGTCAATTTCAAACTTAAATTAATCATTACCAGTTACTGCAATGTTACGTACTTCATATCAGGCTTTAGGGAATCACCAGCCCCCTCTTATTTTATCCAATAGATCATTTTCAGGTAGGCACTTGAACATAAGGCTCGTTATTCCATTCCAGGGGATGGACAGACTCACAGTTAGGCACATCCTATTACTATCTGAAGCGCGAATACAGCTTCTTATCTCAATTGCATTTACTTGTTGCTCTCCAAATGACTGGTCTCTTTGTGATTTTGTCTTGAAATGCCATAACCTACACGCTATGAGAAAGAGCTGCAACATGGGATGAGGACGGGTAGTTCTTTATTTGGTAGGCAAAGACAAGATGAACTGAATGGCTTCTTTCTGCACTACAAATTTTCAATACCTGTTATGTTAACAGGTCCCTGTCCAATTGCCCCTTCTAAAAGGCATGTGCGTGTGTGTGTGCACAACTGAGAATGAACCTACTTCGCAAGCGACTTACCCTACTTTCACAAAACTATATTCTCTCAACAGGAACTTACAGAAACACAAGAAGAATATTCTTACAGTTGTTTTTTAGTACAAAAGTTGAGTATGACTGTGCATTTTTT
Source organism: Rhincodon typus (assembly GCF_021869965.1). NCBI lineage: Eukaryota > Metazoa > Chordata > Chondrichthyes > Orectolobiformes > Rhincodontidae > Rhincodon > Rhincodon typus. Next base: position 8,349,780 of record NC_063332.1, read on the forward strand.
TAAAAAAACTTTTCATGTTGCACTTCTCTAATGCACACATCAGGACAATTCACAAGAAATACCAAAGTAAACGGAAAACAACATTTACACAGTAGAAAAGGAGAGTGCTGATTGGTTGGCAAGTGGACTCTGATGGTAGATGCATTGTCACATAGAAACGCACCAGTTAATGATAGTTGATAGTTAACAGTCAAGCTTTGCTCAAGTTTTAAACGAGACAGGTTGACTGATTAGTCAAGACATTGCCCTGAGGAATGAACTACAGGATGGTTGCCATTTATTTTGTTGTATTAAAACAGGACCAGTGTGTGCACTTGTTCTTTCTTGCCTTTGTAGCAGTAGCTGGATAGTGGCAAACACTGCTTGTATTGTTACTGTATAGCAGGTGCGTGAAGCAACTCGATCTTTTGAGGTACCTTACCCTTTCAGGGTAATTGGAGGTAGACTAGGCACTTTTCAGGACCAAAGATTATGGTCTTAATGCTTGTTCACTATTTTGCACAACATGCAGAGAGAAATGTAATACAAATAGTGATCTAAACATTGTGGCTGTTTTAGCACAACTAAATAGTTGATGAGCATTCTCTGGCTCATTTCGCGGGGCAATATCTTGACCAGAGTCAACCTGTCTTGTTTAAAATTTAAGCAAAGCATGGTAGTTAACCGTCAGCCATCATTAAGTGGTGTATTCTCCATATAAATTATTCTACCAGAGGCTACTTGTCATACATCATTTTCCTCTTACAATGATATTTCTCCAAATTGTCCTGATGGCAGCAAGATAAAAAGCTTGGACTAACTGCATATTTTTCAGCAACACTTGAATATTCTGTTATGTAATTTCATCCATACTTTAAACAGATGGGACTTTTTAGAATGGTGTTCAGCTAGGATTCAGGGATCCACCTATCTCAGAATACAGCTACCTTTTACCACTTTATCTGCCCTTCACCGATTGATTAAAGCAAATATATTTTGAATAGTCTGTCACTTCTCTTCACCCTCCCTCAGTTGCTTCTCTTTTCTCCCAGTGTAGTTTCAGGGTAGCATGATGCTTGTGGTTAAGCAAAACAGTAGTCACTCAAACTAAATCCAGAGGGAACAAACAGCAGGCTTCCAATACTCGGTTGGCAAAAAAGGAAGCAACTGCTGTTCAAAATGATGAGCTGCACCCTTAAAAGGCAATGACATGTTGGATTTGTTTCATTGGCATCAACACTTCAGTGCCTCAAATAAGCCAACACTGTGACTGCCAGTGGCCATTTAGACCATGAACCCATTCTTAGCCGACAGCCACATACGATAACCTTGCAATCGTCAGCTGACTGAGTACAAATCCAGAAGAGGTTGAAGAATACTGTAGCACATGTGACGATGGTCTCCAACTGAGTTTAGAAAGCACAGAATGGTCTTTCAGTGAGGGATCTGAGCCGGAGTATCACAGTAGTTGCACTCTGAAATAGCGTGATTCAATAAGGCAAGGAAAACTTGAGACAGGCAACAAATGCTGGCTTTGCCAGCATTAATCATTCCATTCAAAAAAGCCAATGCAATCAAGTCATGGAAACTCTTCTCTGCCAGATGCATGTCCATACTACTCTACATCTTCTATTCTGTACAAGCCAAGCGGTGAGGACGGGTGAAGAATGAGCATGGAGAATGACAAGAGATCCTGCAGGGTTTCAGTGTGGCCCAGCATGAAAAGAAGGTATTGCATTAACTTGATAGACAAGTGTAACTTACCACAGATACGAAGGGTCTCTTTACAGTTAACACCAGGGGTTGAACAATGCTATCTATAGTAAAAGGCCAGGAGCTAGAACACAAATAAAAAGAAACTACAAATCATTTATACAGACACATTTAATTACAATAGAGACTGATAAAAATTAAACATCTGTTTAACGAAATTTCTTCGTTTCTGTCCAATCTAAGTCGAGGGGAAATGGACCCCAAGGCCATCTGTGACTCAGTGTGCAGCACTCAAGTTCAAGTCTCACTCGAGCAACCAGAGTACACATTCTCGGCTGACACTCCGATGGGAGTTTTGGGGGAAGTTCTGCTTTCTCAGAGGTGAGTTCGTACTTGGAGTATTGTGTACAGCTTTGGTCACCCTGTTAGAGGAAAGACATAGTTAAACTGGAAAAAGTGCAAAGAAGATTTACGAGGACGTTGCCAGGATTAATGGGCCCGAGTTATAAGGAGAAGTTGGCAAGGATAGGACTTTATTCCTCGGAATATAGCAGAATGAGAGGTGACCTCATCGAGGTGTATAAAATCATGACGGGCATAGGTAGAATGAATGCACATTGTCTTTTTCGCAGGGATGGGGAATTGAAAACTAGAGAGTATAGGTTTAAGGTGGGAGGTGATAGATTTAAGAAGAACCTGAGGAGCAACTTCTTCACACAGAGAGTGGTGCACACATGGAATGGGCTGCTGGAAAAAGTGGTGAGGCAGATAAAATAGCAACATTTAAAAAACATTTGGACAGGTATATGGATGGGAAGGGTTTAGAGGGATAGGGACCAAATGCAGGCAATTGGAACTAGCTGAAATAGCACAATGGTCAGTATGGACCAGTTTGGGCCGAAGGGCCTGTTTCAATGCTGTATTACTCTATGACTCTACCATCCTTCAGATGAGATAGTTAACTGATATTCCCTCTAAATGCCTGTGCATATAAAGAATCCATTGCAGTATTTATCAAGTACGTTCTTGCCAGTGTCCTGTTCAACACAGATCTCAACATGTAAAGCAGATAATTTGATCATTGAGATAGCAAGAACTGCAGAGTCAGAGATAACAAAGTGTGGAGCTGAAGGAACACAGCAGGCCAGGCAACATCAAAAGAACAGGAATGCTGACGTTTCGGGTCAGGACCCTTCATCATTTGATCATTACTAGTTTGTTGATCCCTATGGAGACTGGTAACTCTTTAAATGAATTCTGAACTTCCAGTTAACACCTGACAGAATGACACATCAGGACTTCCCATTTTAAAACGTTTACTGAAGCAAATGTCAATAGATACAATGACCTAAATGCTATCTTTGTTGGCAACTTATCTATTAAAACACAAAACTTTTCATCTAAGATAAAGTGAAAAAATTTTCCTCACGCATATTTCACAACACCTTTTTACGTATTTATTCATTTTTCCTGGATTCAATTTAAAGGAATTCTTAGCACCCAAGGGTTTGTTCTGAACCATTCATTTCAATTTGCTGTGAATTTGGCTTTTTCAATCCAAGCATGAATTTCCATTTACAGACTGTTGGAACTCCACATGCTCCCTCCCAGATTTACGCAGACTCCAAAATTATGCAATCTGATCTGTGCATCTCTCTCCATTACAATTTGAGTTTTGTATCTAGGTTGAACGGCTCATGAACCAAAGAGCTAAACAGCCAAACTCTCTTGCATCTCTCACATGGCAGCTTGAAACCTTTTACAATCTGACATTCTCAACACTTTTCTGGAGTTTTGCAGACTCTCAGTATCTGATGTTAGCACAAAGGTTTCTTGCACTTTCTTTCTAACAGATCTTCCTAAACCTACCTTTAATCTCTTGTAATACAGGGCTTCTCAAACAGTTGCAAAATTAGAGCGGCAACAACCGCTGCATTTCATTTTCTCTTAAATTCACTCATGCGATCTGGGCATTGCTGGCTGGGCCAGCATTTACTGCCTATCACTCGTTGCCCTGGAGAAGGCCATGGTGAGCTGCTTTCTTGAACCACTACAGTCCATGTGCTGTCGGTAGGCTACAGTGCTGTTATAGAGGAAACGCCAGGATTTCGACCCAGTGACTGGGACGGAACGTTGATATACATTTTCAAATCAGCATGGTGAGTGGCTTGGAGGGAACTTGCAGGTGGTTATGCTCCCATGTATCTGCTGCCCTTTCTTCCTTCTAGATGGAAGTGGTCATGGGTTTGGAAGATGCCAAGGAACTATCTTGTAGGTGGTGCACACTGCTGCTGCTGAGTTGCGGTGGTGGGGGGGAGTGAATATTTGTGAATGTGGTACCTATCAAGCAGGCTGCTTTGTTCTGTATGGGGTCAAGCTTGTTGAAATGTCACTCATCCAAGCAAGAGTGAAGTATTCCATCACTCATCTGACTTGCCTCATACATGGTGGACAAGGAGAGGCAATGGCCTAGAGGTATTATCGCTGGACTGTTAATCCAGAGACCCAGATAACATTCTGGGGACCCGGCTTTGAATCCCACCACGGCAGATGGTGGAATTTGAATTCAATAAATATCTGGAATTAAGAATCTAACGATGACTGTGAATTCATTGCTGATTGTCAGAAAAAAACGCATCCTTGGTTCACTAATGTCCTTTAGGGAAGGAACTGCCATCCTTCCTTGGTCTAACCTACGTATGACTCCAGACCCACAGCAATGTGGTTGACTCTTAACTGCCCTCTGGGCAATTAGGGATGGGCAATAAATGCTGCCTAGCCAGCAACTCCCCTCATCCCATGAATGAATAAAAAAAAAAGCTTTGGAGAGTCAGGTGGTGAATTGCACGTTGCAAGATTCCTAGCCTCTGTCATACTCTTGTAGCCACTGTATTTATATGACTAGTCTAGTTTAGTTTCTGGTTAATGGTAACCCCAGAATGTTGATAGTGGAGGGGGGGGGTTTCAGTGATGGTAACAACTGAATGTCAAGGGGCAATGGTTAGACTGCCTCTTACTGCAGCTGGTTTTTGCCTGGCATTTACGTGCCGCGAGTATTACTTGCCACTTTTCAGCCCAAGCCCACTATCTGATCTTACATTGAGGCAAAGTAATTGATGAAGCAGTTGAAGATAGCTGGATCTAGGACACCATCCTGAGGAACTCCTGCTCAGATATCCTTGACCTACAACAACCACAACAATCTTCCTTTCTGCAATGAGGGATTCCAATACTAGGCCAATCTTGGAGCTATAATTCCTATCCTGAAAAAATGCCCTTTCCTTCAGCGATGACACTATGGCTTTAAAAGTGTATTTTGTCCTTTTTTTTAAACATGAAGAAAGGTTGAGATACAGGTGATGAGCAGTCTGCTCTAATGTCAATGAAATAAACAGCTTTTGACACCTTGTTTTTTTTTATTAAAGTTGGAAGCAGCCTGAATGGGTGGGGTCAAGCTACCACAGAGCCAGGATTTTTAGTTTTAGCTTTGAGTAGTAATTGCTGCTGGTGTCTTGAAGCTGGATGTGGAAGCTGTTTTTCTTCTCTCTGTTACAGCTAAAAGCTGGGGTCTCTCTTTCTGCTGCTAGGATTGCATGTGAGACAATCTATTTTACTGAATTTGCCTTTGCCAAGGGTGTGTTTATGGAATGTTACTATTTTGGAACAGTTGCTGTTTAGTCTTTAAATAATCTATTATTCTGTTAAGTTTTCTAGTAGAGTTGTGTTATTCCAATTTTTCTTTATTTCGTTATATTTTAACTGTAGTGTATGAATAAATGTTTTGCTTCAAGACTGGTAGTTTGACCAATCAAATTGCATCTGGCCTTTAAAATATGAAAAAGTTAGATCTAGGCTATCTCACTGACATGTTTCGAGGGGGTTTGGTCTGGTCTTTAACATTCCTCAAAATGGGTCTTTCACTCAGCCACTCTCTCAGCCCTGGCGTCACAGTGATTTTCAAACATCGAAACAGAGTTAAAAAGGAAAAACGTCAGGAAGAAAATCCATAATAAAAGCAAAATACTTTGGCTGGTGGAGATATGAAATAAAAACAAAGTGCTAGAGAAACTCAGGAAGTCTGGCAGCATCTGTGGACAGACAAACAGTTAACGATTCAAATCCAATGACTTCTTTGGCACGCTGACTCCAGGCTTACTCTCAGGATGACTTCAGAGCATTTTACATGACCATCTTAATGTCTATCTGAAATTTAAACACAGTCCCAAAACAATTTCATAATTGTAAACATGTTGCTCATTGGGAAACTTTCTGTGTGGAAATTGGCTGTCATGTTCTCTTTGAATAGTCATTACGAGTCAAAAACAAAAGAATCCCTTGCTGGCTACAAAGTGCTCTGGGATGCCCAGGGATTATGATAGGCACTCTATAAATGAAAATTCTCCCTATTTCCCTAAATGAACCACACCCTATGTCCCTACATTCTAAATATGATGAATTATGAACTGTACCTGAATTTCAGAAGCCCAACTTTTCCATTGGTGGTTTCGTCTTCTGGAAAAAGCAGCAAACCACGTGCTCCATCCAGACAGCTGTAATGTTTGAGTGCCTCAGCCAAGCGTGTCCGGTTGTCCAACCACCCCAGCTCCAGGTATCCACGGGCCCAGCTCACAAAGCCGGAATGTCCCTCTAGCAAGGGCTAAACACAAACAGCTAAATTAACTCACACAGAATATGAAACAAAGGCTTCCGTATACCGACTACAAAATGCATCTAATGGGCTAATACTGAGGTGCCAAGTGAAGAATCACAGACTGAACCACAGAGCTTCCTTTTTTTCCCAAATGCTGACTCACCTAATAGTGCAAGATTGCAAGATGCTATTCTGCTCATTATTCATTGCTCTTGAAGCCACTGGGATATAGTACTATTAGCAATTAGCCACTGTGTTTTTGGGTATGTTAAGGTATATTTTCAGTACTTTAGAAAGACTGTTGTTTTTCTTAATCTATAAAGGAATGTTTTAGGGATTGATGTGATTGTACATCTACTATGTACTTAGAAATCTTTGAACATGTGTTAAAAGTAGATAGTTTTGTTTATTTTATTTCAACATTTCTTTGGTTACTAAACTTCTGTTGCGTTGTTTCAGTGAAAGACCATTACGTTAAAAACAACTTGATCTATAAAGTCAGGTTTCAGTCGAGGATCTGACTTGTCTGTTAATAACATCAGCTGTGATCATAACAATATGGAACACCTAATCAATGGGGTTGGAGTTTTGTGATGTGAATGTTGGAACAATACTAGAAGAGACTAGAAAATAATGCCCAGATTCTACCTAACCAACCTGTAACCACTGGTGTTTATCACACATGTCTCTGGATAACCTCTCAAACCACTGGGAAAGGAGATACAGCCTCAAACATGTTATGATACAAAACAAGTGCACCCTGTTTGGTTGTGAGATGGGAAAAGTATTAAACTTGCAGATACCAGTGAACCACATTTTTGTCTAAAAAGTGCAAGGAAGACTTAGGAGATACAATGATAGATCACACAAAACCATAACCGACTAGCCTCTTAATGGGATACCTTATGAATCAAAATTGGGGAAGGTGATGATGTATACGTTATATCACTCATGAACCCCAGGGCAATATTCTGAAGAAATCAGTTCAAATCATATTAGATGGTGGAATTTGAATTATAAATTCTAGAATAGAGAGCTGGCATAATAGCAAGCATGTAACCAGTCTTGATTGTCCAGAAGATCCACGTAGTTCACTAAGTTCCTTTAGGGAAAGGGATCAGCCATTCTTCCCCGGTCTAGCCTACGTAAGATTCCAGAAAAACATTAATGTGTGGAGACTCACTAAGTCATACAACACAGAAGAGGCTTTTTGGCCCATTGAGCCCACTGGCCTATTCACAATAATCCCACTTTGAACGTGCTGCACTACTCACTAGAATTATTGGTAATTTTCTACCTCGTGTGTGCGAGACGGCGGGCGAGAGGGAGAGGGAGGGCCAGCAGCCGAGAGAGAGATAGAAAGAGAGAGAGAGACAGAGACAGTGACAGGGGCCGAGAGGAGAAGGAGAGGGAGAGGGGGAGAGAGAGAGAGAGAGAGCACCTGAGAGAGAGAACACCCAAGAGAGAGCATCAGAGTCATACAGCATGGAAACAGACCTTTCGGTCCAACTCAGTCTCAACTAGACATCTCAATCTGACCTAGCCTCATTTACCAGCATTTTGCCCATATCCCTCTAAACCTTCGTATTTGTATACCCATCCAGGTGCCTTTTGCAATCTTGAAATTGTAACCACCTCAACCACTTCCTCTGGCAGCTTGTTTGATAACGCATCACCCTCTGTATGGAAGTTACCCTTCTGGTCCCTTTTAAATTTTTCCCCTCTCACCTTAAACCTATGCCCTCTAGTTTTGGACTCCCCCACCCTGGGAAAAAGCCCTTGGCTATTCACCCTATCTATGCCCCTCATGATTTAAAAACTTCTATAAGGTCATTCCTCAGCTTCCAATGATCCGCAGAAAAACACCCCTGCCTACTCAGCCTCTTCCTATAGTTCAAATCCACAAATCCTGATGAAGGCACAGTGCTCCAAAAGCTTGTGATTTCAAATAAACCTACTGGACTATTACCTCTGGCTTCTGACCCTGTCTACCCCAGTCCAACACCGGCACCTCCTCATCATGGCTACCAGGATCCTTAGGAGCATTGATATACAGAGGGATCTTGGGGAGGGCAAGTCCATAGCTCCTTTAATATGGCAACACAAGTAGACAAGGTGGTAAAGAAGGCTTGCTTGCCTTCACTGATTGGGGCACCGAATATTAAAGTTGGCAAGTCATGTTTCAGCTTATACTGTATTTGGAGTACTGTATGCAGTTCTGGTCACCACACTATAGGAAGGATGTGGAAACTTGAGAGGGTGCAAAAGAGCTTTATCAGGTTGTTGCCTGGATTGAAATGCATCCGTTACAAGAAGAGGTTGCACAAACTTGCATTGTTTTCGCAACAGCATCAGAAGCTGAAAGGTGACCTTGGATAGGATGGGTAGACAGTGACTTTTTCCAAGGGTGGAAATGTCAATACTAGGAGAGGAACGTACAAAATTCTAAGCAGTCTTGACACACTGAGAGGATGTTTCCTCTTTGGTAAGTTTAGAATTAGGGCCCCATCGTGTCAGGATGGGTTATTGCCTGGACTAGGATGAGGAGATATTTCTTCACTTAAGAGTGCTGTAAATATCTGGAACTGCCTACTGTTCCAGTTAGTCTGCGGCTGCGTTTACACAGTTCAAAGACTAACAGATTTTTGGATAATGAAAGAATCAAGGAACATGGGGATCATATGGAAAGATGTACATGAAGTAGCAATAATTCTAGTGAACAGTGCAGCACGTTCAAAGAGGCTGAAAGGCTTACTCTTGCTCTTAATTCTTGGCTTCAGGAATACATTGTTCCAGCATCAGACGCAAAGCAACATTCTGACCAAACACATCACAAACTGGGCAAAATTTGTCTTCAGCCAACTTGTCCTAAGCTTACAAGGGAAATTAGTCAACGAAGCCGAGGAACTCAACTGAGTGACTTCAAATTCCAGGACAGACAAAATGTACGCTAAGAAAGTTACACATTAAAAATGAAGGCTGAGGTGAGGGTAAAGGTGGGTGTGGGTCACTTTCACCAAAAGGGCATTAGAAAATGTGGAACAGGTGAATTGGATAAGACCAGTGAAACAAACAGAGAAATCACTTCTGAAGGGAGGGGCTATGGGATGAGATGAACAAGTGTTTGAATGTTTTCTTTCACTTGTCCTTTCCTGCTCCTGAAGATTCTTTTTTAGGATTTGGAGACAAGGAAAGCAAATCAACAAACTGTGAGAACTAGCTTTGTGTTTGGCGCAAACATCCAGCAGTTAGCAAAGTGTTATGCAAATACAAGTAAATACACATACAAGCTTGCTTAATAATACTTGAGCTTACCGTGTGACAGGGTGTAAGGAAATTCAATATGTTGTGGTCAAACTGGGTGATGTGGTTGGAGATGTAGATTTTGATATTTTTATCTCGATGCCTTGAACCACGTTGTAAAACAATTACACCCAGAATTGTGCACATTGCCCGCACGATAACCCTGCATGATCCAGAAAAAGGCAGAAGTTATAAACATTACTTAGAATTTAAATAACAAACAATTTTTATACAGTTTCTTTCTATCAGGGATACCCTGTCACAAAACTGGACATTAGCGAGACAAACCCTTTATTCATTAACAGGACGAGGGCGTTGCTGGTTAGGCAGCTTTTAGTGCCCATCCCAAATTGCCCAGAGGGCAGTTCAGAGGCAACCACATTGCTGTGGGCCTGGAGTCACATGTAGGCCAGACCAGGTAAGGATGGTAGTCTCCTTCCCGAAAGGGCATTAGTGAACAGATGGGTTTTTCTGACAATCGACAATGGATTCACAGCCATCATTAGATTCTTAATTCCAGATATTTTATTGAAATTAAAATTCCACCTTCTGCCGTGACGGGATTCGAACCCAGGTCCCCAGAATGTCATCTGGGTCTCTGGATTAACAATCCAGCAATAATACTGCTAGGCCATTGCCTCCCCCTCTGTTAGCTCAGCTGTTAGCTATTTACAAGGTAAACATTGTTTCCTGGCCTTGTCCTTATCTCTACTGAATACAAGACTGAAACTGAAAATGCAAATTAAAAAAATGACATTTATATACAGCATCTTTCATAACCTCAGTGTTTCAGAACTGCTTTACAATCATGAAGTACTTTATAAAGAAGTTAGTGCAGCAATGCAAGAAACATTGGCTGGCAATTTGTACACAGCAAGCTTCCACAAAAGAATAATAATTTTTTTTGCTGTTTGTTGAGGCCAGGACACCAAAAAGCAATACTATGCTCCTTGAAATAGAGCCAGGGCTCCCTTAGCTAAGAATGTAGACAATTTCAACAGCTCATTTGAAAGACTACCCTTCTGACAGTGCTACATTCTGTTGATTTCACACTAGGATTAGTGGTTCACAAGGCCATGAACTGATGCACCGTATCAGATTATTTTAAGAGACATTCTGCCCTTTTTAGTCACCTTCCAGCACTTTGGTAAATTGAAAATAAACTCGTCATTTATCAGAGCACAGAATTTTGTTTTGATGAAGAGAAGAGGCTCACAATTACAAAGTGGGAGATTGTAATGGAGATGATCGAGCAGCAGTGGTTAGATAATACATCGTTTCATAACTTGCATCTGGCAGGAGAAAGGAAGAGGGAAGAAAGGAGCTTGAGAGGTTTGCTAAAGAGTAAAACGAAAACAAAAGTTGCTGGAAAGGCTCAGCAGGTCTGACAGCATCTGTGAAGAGAAATTAGAGTTAACGTTTCGGGTCCGTTGACCCTTCCTCAGAGCTTTCAAAACCAAACACATGAGTTTCAAATGTTGAAAATCTTACACAATGTCAGATTAGATTTTAACAAAATAGCATCAGGAATCAACATCAGGGTACAGTTGTGGCTCTGACGCTTTGTTCAGAGTCTCTAAACTAAATCAGAAACAAGTAATATACATATAGAAATAGGACCACAATCACTTACCAAGTTCAGTGAACCTAGTCAAAGGTGAGCATGAGCCAAGCGCTACCGGTTGGTGTTCAATCAACCTACTCAGACATTTTATTACATACCTCTGGAACAGGTGGGACTTGAACCCGGACCCTCTGCTTCACAGTTAGTGACATGATCACTGCACCATAGGACCCTACGCACTATGTGTATGATTGTAGTCAGTACTAGAATTGGTTTGTAAAATTGTAAAGACAAGGTACCCACTGTCATAAATACTGTCAGTTTCAGCCTGGCTTATAGTCACCTGGAAACAATAAGAAAAATTTCAGCTCCGAGCAGTAGGCCCAGCTCCCTTGTCAAATGAAAAGAAGGTGGGAATACCAACATGCTGTTCAGTCGTGGACACTATCTTTAACAAAAATCCCCTTGCACATGATATACTTCATGTGGAGACTTAGCTAACAGACAGCTATCACTATTCTGCAAAAATTTGCAGTCATTCCTGTTCTGTAAAATTTGGAGCACTGATTTGAATTAATCAGCTTCACCTTAACTTTTTTTTCACCCAAAGGCTGCTTGTAGTACACTGACTTTATTCAAAGTGACTGTAAAGAACAATGACATGCAGAATAAAACACATCAGCCTCACCTGTTCACCACCCAGAACATGACCGGATATCATGTTCTGTTTGACGTGACATCCCCTATTGAGCTTGCTTTGTTTTCACCAACCTGGATTGGCTGTTACAATCACCCAAACTGACCATGCTAACAACTCAGAATTACAAAAGTTTCACACTCTGCACAATGTTTCTGGAATTTCCACGATGCCACCTTTTTTCACCTGGGGTATATCCCATTTTTACAGATAACAAATAAGTGATCCATCAGCCACAACTCAGAGGACAGAGTCAAAAGGTAACAACGTTGCAGTATCGAGGGAGGATTGCCTTTCGAATGATATGCTATATCAAGGTAGACATACAAGATTTCAGTGCACTATTTTGCAAAGGAAAGAGCTTGGCAGGTGCTCTACCTAATACCTAACCTTCAAACAAGGATTTAAAACACTTTTACATAGACAAAAACAGAAGTCGTTGGAAAAGCTCAGCAGGTCTGTCCTCAGAACCGGTTCTGAGGGTCACCGGGCTCGAAACGTTAACTCTGATCTTTTCTTCACAGATGCTGCCAGACCTGCCGAGCTCTTCCAGCAACTTCTGTTTTTGTTCCTGATTTACAGCATTCGCAGTTCTTTCAATTTCTAAAAAAACTTTTACTTAGTCACTGCTTGATGTGTGTCAATTGATTGTCATATTCCCTACGTGGACTGGGAAACATTTTGGATGGCTCGTAGTCCAGAGAGATACTACTAATAATAGAAGTTATTTCTTTTTATTCATCTCATTGTGTCGGTGGGTTTTTGTTAAGTGTAAGTTGACTGTTGCATATGCTGAAGTGACTCTTTAATAGCTAATTTGTTGTTGGAAAGAACATTGGGACATCTGAAGAGAGTGAAAGTTGCTATGTATAAATAGGATTAGACTACCGCTTCTCTAACATGCTTTAAAAATACATACCAGCACAGATCTGGTAGATCCAAAGCTGTCATCAATCTCCACGTGAACTATGCCTGGAAGCGTTCATGCCTCTACGGTATAAACTTATAAACCAAGGACAGAAAAAGCTGAAAAAACAAGGCAGACCCATCCGCACCTGAAGACAAAAGATAGGTCAATGTTTCAGGAGGTCACCCGTTGTCTGAACCCAAAACATTAAGCTGCCATTTCCTTCATGAGACAAGGACAGCCCTGAGTACGGGTCTAAGGGAGATAAAAGGTGGCACTGGCACAATGCACCATGCACCATTTCCTCCCTCACCCACCCTGACAACTTAAGACAGTTTTCTCTAGCATTTCTACTATGAGGTGTAGAGAAAAAAAGATGGGAAAAAAATGTAGAGAATGTTATAGAATCCCTAGTGTGGAAGCAGGCCATTTGGCCTATTGAGTCCACATCTCCCCTCTGAAGAGCATCCCACCCAGATTCACCCCCTACCCTACCCCTGTATCTCCCATGGCTAATCCACTCAGCCCACATTCGTGGAAACTATGGGCAATTTAGCATGGCCAATCCACCTAACCTGCATACCTTTGGACGTGGGAGGAAACCCATGCAGATGGCTGCCCAAGGCTGGAATTGAACCCGGGTCCCTGGCGCCGTCACATCAATAGAGAGATTAATGGTTGTGAGAAACTGTTCTAACAATCAAAATACTGACGTTTTTCTGACCACTTCAGCTGTCACATATTTCCAGTGATTCCTGTTATCACTATCTTGCGTCTAACTTGTGTGATTTGAGTTTGAGAGAACAGCACAGTTGCGACTTAAGGCAGATGTCCATGTTTTAGAGGATGAAGACATACTCCTGCAGCACCTTTCATGACTTTCTGAATTTGAAATGAGGTCACTTTTATAATTTATAAAACGAGATGTACTTTGCTTATAATAAGTTTCACAAACAGTAAATAATAATACTGCAAGCAAATGACTTTTAATGATAGTCAGAAGTCACATTGGACTCGAAATATTAAATCTGTCTATCCAAGGATGACCTGTTGAGTTTCTCCAGCACGTTCTGTGCTTATTTCAGAGCTCCAAGTTTCACAGCATTTTGCTGTGATTTTTAGTGATGTTCTTTGAGGAATAAATATTGTCCAGAACACCAGAGAAAAATCCATTCTCCTTCTTTTAAATAGTGCCTTGGGATCTTTCACATTTAGCCAAAGGCAGACAGGGTTTAGCATCTCTTATAGAAAGATGGCACCTCAGACAGTGCAGCCCTACTTCATTACAGCACTGCAAGGTGCAGCGAGAGTTAAAGCATCATAACATTTTGTATTATTTTAATAAACATTCTCCCCTTTTACAACTTCACATACCGAAGCCTGTCCTTCGCCTACAAGGCGCAAGTCAGGGCTGTGATGGAATACTTCCCAATTGCCTGAGTGCAGTTCCTACAATAGCCCAGAAGCTTGACACCACCCATGATAAAGCAGCCCATTTGATTGGTACTGCATCTTCCATCAGTCACTTCGTCTATCATCAACACTGAGTAGTAGCAGTCTGTACCATCTAAAAGATACATAGCAGAAAGTCCCTAGGGCTCCTTAGAGAGCAGCTTTCAAGGTAACTCGCCACCATCTGCTCCAGGACACTTAGAGGGATGGACAATAAATGCCGCCCCAGCCAAGAAAATTTACGTCCCATAAATTAATTTCAAAAGTCCTCTTTTTTCATCCTATTTGTAAATTGAAAATTAACTAGATTTTTACTGAAATGGAGATTTTATTCCAAAATGAATTACAAAGACTCTGAGTGCAGGATATTGGCAAAGTTAAATAAGTTTAAATCCTGAAACTCCCTCCCCCACAGTATTGTGGGCGTACCGACACGAAACAGACCTTGGTGGGTTAAGAAGGCAGCTCATCACCGCCATCTGAAGGACACAAACACAAACACGGGTTCTTTATCCTCGAATTATGGACGCTCATCCTGAGTGGTGCGTAAGGTGGTGATGAGCTGCTCTTTTGCTCCAATGTGAGTTGCAACAATGATATTCCGCCAATACCCATACACATACTATTACAATGTAAAGAATAATAGCTGCAGTGTGAGATCATCAAGCCTGCTCTTCTCTTCAATATGGTCATGCTGAGTTCCTCCATCAACTCCAGATTCCTGCACAGTTCCTATATCCCTAGACTCCTTTTATTTTAGTCTTGAATATACTCAATTATATGACGACCACATCTCTATGAGGTAGAGAAGTGCAAGAATTTACAATCCGGTGAATGAGAAAACGCACTCATCTTCATCTTAAATGGGTACCCCCCTTTGTCTAGATGGTCCAGCCAGGGGAAACAGCGTCTTAAACAAATACTGTCAGATCTAAGAATTCTGTACTTCTCAACTCGGCACTTGTGTCTTTTTGAACCCCAGTAATCTACATATTTTCTACATATTGGCACAGATCACAGTAAAACAGGTAGACAACATGTGTGCAACGTAGTGACTTTACCTGTTGCCTTCTATCTCAAGGGAACTGTAGCCTTCTTCTAGAGATACTTGAAACTCAGGTATATTTCAGGGAAAGTCAGTTAAACACAATTTTGAAAAATGTACAGAAGGGTACACCAGTAGGATTAGATATTGTAAGGTAGGAGGGCTCATAAGGAGTGCAGGCTAGTCAGGCTGTTAATCTGGTTCTACCATATACATTCTAGGTAATGTCTCCATTTTACCATCATCAGCCAATTCTACCTTCCAAATTAAACCTCTTTTCTTTTCACTCTATCGTTCCCACCCAATCCTGGTGGATCATCACTTAATACCCATCTGTTAAAAAGTAAAGAAAAATTAAAACAAAACCCTAAGGACTCCATCTGTGTTTTTAATTTTAATTGAGAATGACTGGAGGACACGGAGGAGGGGAAAAGAACCTACCTTCGCAAAAGGCCATCTGGAAGAGCACTGCTGACTAAAAAAACATGAAGGCCAATAAATATCCTGAGAAGCATTAAACAGATCCCGAAAGGAGCATAGAGCACAAGAAGGGCAAGAATGAAGCCATCTGTAGGTAACCTGCAAATGCAAAAGAAAGATACTCAGGAACTTCGCATAATGTCTTAAGGGATGGAAAGAGGGTGGCAGATGGGGAAGTCACAGGTAAATTGCTCTTAGAAGTTAAACGCTTAGAAAAGTTCCATCTCTAGTACCTAATGCAAGATCCCTACTTTGGGTTTTCCTGCAAATTAACGGAGCCAACTTAAATTCTGTGCCTGGCCATGCATTTATTTCCATTCTTACATTTATCCTATAGTCATTTCAGTGTGACTGTATTCAGGGTAAAGCGAGATTAAGGTGCAAAAATGGGAAACTGTGATTTAAACTTTAACTGACCAAGTATTTCATTGTCCAGAGGCACAGAGTGATGTCAAGTGGTCAGGAAGTAAAGTCAAAGAGTTCAGCAGAAATTCTGTTGAGTGTGAAAATACACAGCTTGCAATGGCAGTAGGGAGACTAAACATGTCAAAGTAAGACAACATAAATTGGTACCAAGGCAAGCATTTGGCCAGACACTATCCCAGAGAATTTAAGAACTAACAGGTGCTCGTATATAGAAAATGAACAGTCCTGGATGCTTGGCGGGTTAAATCTATCCAGTTTAAGAGTCAGTGTGGACCCTGTAGTCAATTTGAAGGTCACAGTGAACAGCTGAAGAGTTCGCATGGACATTTCAAAGACCAGTGCGCTCAGAGTAGTTGTTTTGAGGGTCAGTGTGATCATTTTATTGGTCAGTGTGATTAGTGAGAGGTTCAATGTATTCAGTTTGAGGGTCAGAGTGATCAGTTTAAAGGTCGGTGTGGCCAGTTTAATGGTCACTGCGGCCAGTTTTAAAGTCGGTGTGGTCCTGAGTCTCTCACCTTCTGAACTCCAGCAGTTGCTGCACCCTCGGCCTCTCCATTGCTCCGGGTCTTGAGCTGAGGCCCCGATCCCAGCTTCTCCTGCTCCCTGTCCCTGGAAACTCTTCCGGTGCCCGTCTCTCCTCTCAGAGGCCGCAACGTCCACCCTCCACCACCATCCCTCCTCTTTCTCTCTCGCTCTGACTCTGTACCTCTAACCCTCAGCACGTCGCCGCCATGTTGGCAAAACTGACCGTGGCGTAACGGCATTGGGTCAGCAACGCGCAGGCGCGGTCTCGCGCACCGTCTGCCGGGGGATGTAGTCCACTGTCTCCAGGATCTCCTGGTTGCGTCGGTCCAAACGGAACTACAACTCCCAGCATGCAGCGCGGCACGATTGCCCTCAGAATCCCCCTTGCCCATGAGGGGCCTGTATTCAATGGGCATGCGCTCTACAACTATTCTTTCTCACATGCCAAAATTTTAGTTTCGAAGGATTTTGCTTCTTAAAGAGTCAGGACAAATTGACTGATTGATTGATTTATTGCCACATGTACCGAAATACAGTGAAAAGCTTTGTTTATGAGCAGTACGGGCAGATCATAGTAAGCAAAAGATGTACAGATCAGAAAGACTTAGATGCAGTGGGTTCTGGAGGGAGGAGGGTGTCTATCCGCCTCCCACTCTCTCCCTATTTATTTCAGAACCCCCTTCCCCTCCCCCTTTTCTGATGAAGGGTCTAGGCCCGAAACATCAGCCTTTCTGCTCCCATGATGCTGCTTGGCCTGCTGTGTTCATCCAGCCCTGCACCTTGTTGTCTAAGACTTAGATGCATACAGGTTACATTTCTCAGGGCATGCGCTAGGCGTGATCAAAGTTAGCAAGATCAGCAGTTATTTTTGAGGCTAGAGAGTCGATTCATCAGTCTGATAATGGCCAGGAAGAAGCGGTTCCTGAACCTGCTGGTGCGTGTGTTCAGGCTTCTGTATCTTCTAAAAACCAAAAGAACTGCGGATGCTGTAAATCAGGAACAAAAACAAAGTTGCTGGAAAAGCTCAGCAGGTCTGGTAGCATCTGTGAAGGAGAAAACAGAGTTAACGTAGAGTGAACCATCCCCACCCTCCACCACCCTCCTCCGCTTGGCCGAGCTTGTCCTCACCCTCAACCACTTCTCTTTCAAGTCCTCTCATTTTCTTCAGGTAAGAGGGGTTGCCATGGGTACCGGCATGGGCCCTAGTTATGTCTGTCTCTTCATGGGGTACGTGGAACATTCCTTGTTCCAGTCCTATTCCGGCCCCCACCCACAACTCTTTCTCCGATATATCGATGATACCATCGGTGCTGCTTCCCTCTCTCATCTGGAATTGGAAAACTTCATCAATTTCGCCTCCAATTTCCACCCTACCCTCACTTTCACTTGGTCTATCTCTGACTCCTCCCTTCCCTTCCTCCACATTTCTGTTTCCATTTCTGGGGATAGACTGGCCACTAATATCCATTACAAACCCACTGACCCCCACAGCTACCTAGACTATACATCCTCATACCCCACTTCCTGTAAAGACTCCATCCCATTCTCTCAGTTCCTCCATCTCCGTTGCATATGTTCAGATGAGGCCAACTTTGACAAGAGAGCATCTGAAATGTCCACCTTCTTCCTCAACCGAGGATTCCCCAGCTCCATTGTCGACAGGGCCCTCAACCAGGTCCGACCCATCTCCTGCATTTCCGCCCTCACCCCTTCTCTTGCCTCCCGCAACAGCAATAGGGTTCCCCTTATCCTCACCTACCATCCACATGCAGAAGATCATCAGACGCCAGTTCCGCCACCTCCAGCGAGATGCCACCACCAGACACGTATTCCCCTCCCCTCCCTTGTCCGCCTTCCGCATGGACACCCTGTTCCACACTTCCTTCACCCCCAACACCTCCCCACAGCCCTACGGCACCGTCCCCTGTAACCAGTAAAGGTGCAACACCTGCCCATTTACCTCCTCCCTCCCCAGTATCCCAGGGCCCAAACATACCTTCCAGGTGAAGCAACATTCACCTGCACTTCCCAGAATCTAGTCTACTGCATTCACTGCTCACAATGTGGTCTCCTCTACATTGGGGAAATGAAGCGTAGACTTGGCGACCACTTCGCAGAACATCTACGTTCTGCTCGCAAAAAAGACCCTGAACTACCTGTTGCCTGCCACTTCAATGCACCACCCTGCTCCCTGGCCAACACATCTGTCTCTGGCTTGCTGCATTGTTCCAGTGAAGCCCAATGCAAGCTGGAGGAACAACACCTCATTTTCCGCTTGGGGACCCTCCAGCCCTCCGGACTCAATATTGAGTTCAATAATTTTAGGGCCTAAACTCCCCCGTGTCCCAGCCCCCCACCCCACACACCAGGCCTTGTTACCACATAGCCTGCCATTACACACCCACTGTTGTTAGTTACTAACATTCCCCTTTAACAACTACTCACCCTCCCAGATAACAAGGTGTAGAGCTAGATGAACACAGCAGGCCAAGCAGCATCAGAGGAGCAGGAAAGCTGACGTTTCGGGTCGAGACCCTTCTTCAGAAATGGGGGAGGGGAAGGGGATTCTGAAATAAATAGGGAGAGAGGGGGAGGCAGATAGAAGATGGATAGAGGAGAAGATAGGTGGAGGGGAGACAGACAGGTCAAAGAGGCGGGGTTGGAGCCAGTAAAGGTGAATGTAGTTGGGGAGTTAGGGAGGGGATAGGTCGGTCCAGGGAGGACGGACAGGTCAAGGAGGCGGGATGAAGTTAGTGGGTAGGAGATGGGGTTGGGGCTTGAGGTAGGAGGAATGGTTAGGGAGGTGGGGACAAGCTGGGCTGGTTTTGGGATGCGGTCGGTGGAGGGGAGATTTTGAAGCTTGTGAAGTCCACAATGATACCTTTGAGCTGCAAGGTTCCCAAGCGAAATATGAGATGCTGTTCCTGCAGTTGTGTTCATCCAGCTCCAAACCTTGTTATCTCAGATTCTCCAGCATCGGCAGTTCCTACTATCTCTATTCACCATCTCAGCCTGAGTGTTAGCAACTCCTTTGTCTGTCCAACTGTCTTTCTATTTGAGCTCTATCCTATTGTTTACTCCCCACCCACCTCCCTATTTTCTGCATATAAACTGACGTTTTTCCAGCTACCCATCAATTCTGAGGAAGGGTCACCAGACCTGAAACGTTAACTCTGTTTTCTCCTTCACAGATGCTACCAGACCTGCTGAGCTTTTCCAGCAACTTTGCTTTTGCTTCTGTATCTTCTGCCTGACAGAAGAGGTTGTCAGATGTCATTACTGGGGTGTGATGGGTCTTTGATGATGTTAGCCGCCTTTCCACGGCAGCGAGCCATGTAAATGGAGTCCATGGATGGAAGGTTGGCTTCTGTAATGGTCTGGGCTGTGCACACCACCTTCCGTAGTTTCTTACGGTCCTGGGCAGAGCAGTTGCCATATCAGACCATTATGCACCCGGACAGTATGCTTTCAATGGTGCATTTGTAGAAGTTGGCGAGTGTCCTTATGGACATGCCACATTTCTTGTGCTGCCTAATGAAGAGGCATTGTTGTGCCTTCTTTGATGCCTCTCAACCTCAGTTCTGTTGATGTAGATGGGTGTATATTCTCCTTTCTTTCTGAAGTCAATGATCAGTTCTTCAGTTTTGCCAATGTTGAAAGAGAGGTTCTCGTTACACCATGTCACTAAGCCCTCTATCTCCCTTCTGTATTTTGACTCATCGTTGTTAGATATCCGTCCTACTACAGTGGTGTCTTCACTGAACTTGTAGATGGCATTCGTTCACAATTTGGCAAAACAGTCAGGGGTGTACAGGGAGTACAGTAGGGGGCTGAGGATGCATCCTTGGGGGGCTCCAGTGTTGAGAGTGTTATTGTGGAGGAGGTGCACTTATTTGTCTTCACCCTTCGGTCCAACTTCTCCGCTCCAACCAACTATACCAATCTGACCTAGTCCCATTTGCCAGCATTTGGACCATATCCTCTAAACCATTCCTTTTCATATACCCAACCAGATGCCTTTTAAATATTATAATTGTATCCTCCTTCACCACTTTCTCTGGTAGCTCATTCTATAAACGCACCACCCTCTGTGTGAAAAAGTTGCCTCTAGGTCCCTTTTAAATATTTTCCCTGTCACCTTAAACCTATGCCCTCTAGCTTTGGTCTCCCCTACCCTAGGAAAAAGACCCTGACTATTCACCCTATCCATGCTCATGATTTTATTAACATCTATAAGGTCATGTCTCAGCCTCCAAACCCCCAGGGGAAAAAAAGTCCCAGTCTATTCAGAGATAGTAAGAACTGCTGATGCTGGAGTCAGAGATAACACAGTGTGGAGCTGGAGGAACACAGCAGGCCAGGCAGCATCAGAGGAGCAGGAAAGTTGACGTTTCGGGTCGGGTCGGTTCTGAAGAAGGGTCAGTTCTGAAATGTCAACGTTCCTACTCCTCTGATGCTGCCTGATCTGCTATATTCCTCCAGCTCCACGCTGTGTTACTCCAATCTATTCAGCCTCCCCTTATAACTCAAATCTTCCAGTCCTGCAACATTCGGCTCTGACGTCCATAATTATGAAGTTCTTCAAGACGTTATTCATGGCCCATATCAACTCTAGCCTCCCAGGCCTCCTAGATCCTTTGCAATTTGCCTACCGGTGCAACAGTTCCAGGGCAGATGCCATCTCCCTAGTTCTACACTCATCACTGGAACATCTGGATAATAAGGATACCTGCATCAAGCTTCTACTTAATGATTACAGCTCCGCCCTCAACATTATAATCGCAAACATACTAATCTCCAGACTCTGAGACTTGGGTCTCTGCCCTGCTGTCTGCAACTGGGTCCTCGACTTCCTGATCCACAGACTGCAATCAGTGAAGATAGACAACAGCACCTCCTCTACGACAATCCTCAATACTGGCGCTCTGCAAGGGGGCATACTCAGCCCCCTACTGTACTCCCTGTACACTCATCACTGTGTGGCCAAATTTCATTCGAACTCCATCTGCAAGTTTGCTGACAACATCACCGTTGCAGGTGAGATATCAAACAATGACGAAATAGAATACAGCAAAGAAATAGAGTGCTTGGTGGCGTGGTGTTTTTATTCATTAACGGGATGAGGGCGTCACTGGCTGTGCAGATTTGTTCCCCAGAGGGCAGTTCAGAGTCAACCACATTTCTGTGGGTCTGGAGTCACAAGTAGGCCAGACCAGGTAAGGATGGCAATTTCCTTCCCTAAAGGACATTAGTGAACCAGATGGGTTTTTCCCCAACAATCAGCAATGGATTCATGGTCATCATTAGATTCTTAATTACAGATATTTTTATTGAATTCAAATTCCAACATCTGCCGTGGTGGGATTCGAACCCGGGTGCGCAGAACGTTATCTGGGTCTCTGAATTAACAGTCCAGCAACAATACCACTAGGCCATTGCCTCCCTATCATGTAGAGATGGCAATTTCTCCCTCAACATCAGCAAAGCTAAAGTGCTGATCACCGACTTCAGGAAGCAAGGAGGAGGGCACGACCCTGTCTACATCAATGGAGCTGAGGTGGAGAGGGTCGAGAGTGTCAAGTTCCTAGACATGATGATCACCACCAAGTTGATACAGTGTGGAGCTGGAGGAACACAGCAGGTCAGGTAGCATCAGAGGAGCACAAGAGTCAAAGGATTGGGCCTAGACCCTTCATCAGGACTCAGGTCCAGGCCCAAGACTCTCCTGCTCCTCTGATGCTGCCTGACCTGCTGTGTTCCTCCAGCTCCACACTGTATCGCCTCTGACTCCAGCATCTCCAGTTCTTGCTATCTCCGATGATCACCAACAATCTGTCCTGACCACACTGATGTGACGGTCAAGAAGGCACAACAACACCTCTTCCTCCTCAGGATGCTAAGGAAATTCAGCATGTTCATAAGGACTCTTACCAACTTTTATAGATGCACCATAGAAAGCATACTATCTCGATGCATCACGGCTTGATACGGCAACTGCTCTGCCCAGGACCATAAGAAACTACAAAGAATTGTGAACTCAGGCCAGACCATCATCCATTGACTCCACCTATACTTCTCGCTGCCTTGGAAAGGCGGCCAACATCATCAAAGAGCCTTCCCACTCCAGTTATAATCTCTTTCAACCTCTTCCATCAGGCAGAAGATACAAAAGCTTAAACACACATTCCAACAGGTTCAAGAACAGCTTCTTCACCACTCTTATTAGACTTCTGAATGGACCTCTCAAAATTCAAATTTAAGGTTGATCTTGCTTTTTGTGCACCTTCTCTGCAGCTGTAACTTTGTATTCCTCACTCTGTTCAATCACCCTATGATCTTTATATGTTATGATCTGCCAGTACTGCATGTTAAACAAAACTTTTCACTGTACCTAGGTACATGTGACAATAAAAAACAAATCAAATCAAATCAAACATCCTGGTGAATCTTTTCAGAACCCTCTCTAATTTAATAATATCCTTCCTTTGGCAGGGTGACCAGAACTGTACACAGTGCTCCAAAGTGGCCTCACCAACATTCGGAACAACCTCAATATGATGTCCCAATCCCTATACTCAACAGTCTGAGCATTGAAGAAGAGTGTGCTAAATACCATCTTAAGCAATCTGTCTACCTGTGATGCAACTTTCAAAGAAGTATGTACCTGGGCAAAGGTCTGGCAGATGGAGTACAATGTTGATAAGTGTGAGGTCATCCATTTTGGTAGGAATAACAGGAAAATGGACTATGTTTTAAATGGTAAAAAATTGCAGCACGCTGCTGTGCAGAGGGACTTGGGTGTCCTTGTGCATGATTCGCTAAAAGTAGGATTGCAGGTGCAACAGGTAATTAAAAAGGCAAATGGAATTTTGTCTGCCATTGCTAGAGGGATGGAGTTTAAAAACAGGGAGGCTATGCTGCAGCTGTATAGGGTCCTGGTGAGGCCACACCTGGAGTACTGCGTGCAGTTTTGGTCTCCTTACTTGAGATATACTAGCACTGGAGCGGGTGCAGAGGAGATTTACTCAGTTGATTCCAGAGTTGAGAGGGTTGGATTATGAGGAGAGACTGAGTAGACTGGGATTATACTCATTGGAATTCAGAAGAATGAGGGGAGATCTTATAGAAACATAGAAGATTATGAAGGGAATAGATAAGGTGGAGGCAGGGAGGTTGTTTCCGCTAGCAGGTGAAACTAGGACTAGAGGGCATCGCCTCAAAATAAAGGGAAGCAGATGTAGGACTGAGGTCAGGAGGAACTTCTTCACCCAAAGGGTTGTGAATCTGTGGAATTCCCTGCCCAGTGAAGCGGTTGAAGCTACCTCGCTGAATGTTTTTAAGGCAAGGCTAGATAAATTTTTGAACAGTAAAGGAATTAAGGGTTATGGTGAGCGGGCGGGTAAGTGGAGCTGAGTCTCAAAAAGATCAGCCATGATCTTATTAAATGGCGGGGCAGGCTCGAGGGGCCGGATGGCCTACTCCTGCTCCTAGTTCTTATGTATGTTCTTATGTTCTTATGAATCCCTAGGTCTCCCCATTCAAAAGCCGTACTCGGGGCTCCACCATTAAATATATAAGTCCTGCCCTTGTTTGTTTTACCAAAATGCAATACCACATATTTATCCAAATTAAACTCCATCAGCCAATCCTCAGTCCAGTGGCCCAATTGATCAAGATTCCCTTGAAATCTAAAATAACCTTCTTCAATGTCGACTACACGATCAATTTTGGTGTCTTCCGCAAACTTACTGACCTTACTTCCTGAAATCTCATTCAAATCATTTATATAAATGACAAACAAAAGTGGAGTACTGATTCCTGAGGAACACCATTGGTAACAGGGCTACCAGTCCAAAAAGCAGCCTCCACCACCACTCTCTGTCTTCTATCATAAAGCCAATTTTACATCCAACTGGCAAACTTCCTGAATCCCATGTGATCTAACTTTACTAATTAGTACACCATGCAGAACCTTGTCAAAGGCTATACTAAAGTCCATGTGGACAACATCTGCCACTCATCATCTCAATAGTTACATCTTCAAAAAACTCAATCAAGTTTGTGAGACATGATTTCCCACACACAAAGCCATGATGACTATTCCTAATCAGTCCTGGCCTCTCCAAATGCATGTAAACCCTAGCTTTCAGAATCCTCTCCTACAAGTTGCCCACCACGGATGTCAGACTCACCAGTCTATAGTTCCCAGGCTTCTCCTTACAGCCTTTCTTAAACAATGGCACAACAATAACCACCCTTCAGTCCTCCGACACTTGACGCGGGGCTGTAGATGATACAAATATCTCTGCCAGGGGCCGCACAATTTCTTCCCTAACGTCCCACAATATCCTTGGATACACTTGATCAGGTCCTGGAAATGTATCTGCCTTTATGCTTTTTAAAACCTCCAGCACTTCTTTTTCTGTAATGTAAACTGTTTTCAAAACATTAATATTTATTTCCCTGAGTTCTCTAGCCTCCATTTCATTCTCAACAGTAAAAACTGACGTGAAATATTTAATATCCCTCCCATCTCCTGAAGTTCAATGCAAAGATGACCTCATTGATCTTTAAGGGGTTCTACTCACTCTCTCGTTGCTCCCTTGCTCTTAATGTATTTGTAGAATCTTTTTGGATAATCTTTAACTTTGTCTGCCAAGGCTATCTCATATCTCCTGTTTGCCCTCTTAAGAATGCCCCTACACCCCTTATACTCTTCAAGAGAATCACTTTACCTTGGTTGTCTATACTCAAAATATGACTCCTTATTCTGGCTGGCCAGCAATTATTGCCCATTCCTAGCTGCCCTTGAGAAGGTGTTGGTGAGCTACATTCTTGAACTGCTGCAGTCCATGTGCTATAGGTAGACCCACAATGCCCTGAGAGAGGGAATTCCAGGATTTTGACACAGCGACAATGAGGGAATGGTGAGTGGCTTGGAAGGGGACTTGCAGCTGGTGGTGTTCCCATGTATCTGCTGCCCTTGTCCTTCTAGATGGAAGTGGCCGTGGGTTTAGCAGGTGCTATCTGAGGATCTTTCGTGAATTTCTGCAGTGCATCTTGTAGATAGTACGCACTGCTGCTACTGAGCGTTGGTGGTGGATGCTTGTAGGTGTAGTGCCGAACAAGCGGGCTGCTTTGTCCTAGATGGTGTCAAGCTTCTTGAGTGTTGTTGGTGCTTCAGTCATCCAGGCAAGTGGGGAGTATTTCATCACATTCCTGACTTGTTCCTTGAAAATGGTGGATAGGCTTTGGAGAAAAGTTATTTACCAGAGGACTCTGACATGTCCTGTTAGCCATAGTATTCTCATATTGTCAGGCAGATACCTGTGTTGGAGCTGTGTGAGATAGCTTGACTAGGGACGTGGACACGTACTGGCCATGACAGTATCGGTATGAGTAATCACGGCACATTATTAATGGAGACAAATTCCCATCTTCACATTGTAGATACCCTCCATCATTGTGTGCCGTATTACT
This sequence comes from Rhincodon typus, assembly GCF_021869965.1. NCBI lineage: Eukaryota > Metazoa > Chordata > Chondrichthyes > Orectolobiformes > Rhincodontidae > Rhincodon > Rhincodon typus. The sequence goes on from NC_063332.1 coordinate 8,376,002, forward strand.
GTGCTAAATGGGACAGACTTGAAGCAGATCTAGCAACTTAACACTGGATATCCACGAGGTGTTGTGGGTCAACAGGAGCAGGAGAACTGTATTCAAATACAATCTATATCCCACATTACTACCACAACAGGAAATCAAACCTAGTTCAGTGAAGTACAATCAATGAAGAGTGCAGAAGGATATGTAGGAGCAGCACCAGGCATGTCTAAAAATGAGCTGTCAACCTGATGTAGCTACAAAACAGGACTACCTAATATTAGCAGCATAGGAAGCAAGTGACAAACAGGGCTAAGCAATTCCACAACCAACGAATCAGACCCAAGCTTTGCAGGCCTGCTACATCCAGCTGTGAATGGTGATGGATAATTAAACAACACACTGGAGGAAGAGGCTTTTACAGATATCCTCATCCAGCGTTGGGCTCCTGAGCGCGGGGATCCACCGCTCATGTGGCGGGTCTGGCCACATCTGCAGGCTTCATCATTGTCTTTGCAGCTTGGCAATTTTTTTTTGTTCGGTTGACCTGGGGTCTTCTCCTGACATCCTCCTGCGGGAGGCCGGGGTCCCACTTATCTCCATCCCCGCTCCACCTTGGGTAGCAGAGCTGGAAGACAGGCCAGGATCCATCAATCGATGCCCACCATTGGAGGAGAAGTGGGACCCACACAGTGTGACCATCTCCAGCTCGGAGATGGCGGATGTAGGAGCGACTGCACCAGTGGCAGCAGGGAAGCAGCACATTGTCAGGACCCCAGGGACGATGTCAGACTGACGTGACTGGAGGAGCGGAGATGGTGAAGTCTACAGTGAGGGAAAGATGAACTTTTGAAGATGTTTCAGTTTCAGTAACATCAACTTAATGTCAATTTATTTAGGATTTTACCATTAATTCCATAATCCAAAATGACACACGTACGTCGATCCAGTGAAATTTTTGTTTTGCATGCAGTACAGGCAGATCATTCCATACAAAGTGCATTAGAGTAATAGAACAGAGCGAGGAGTACAATTCTATGGCTGCAGAGAAGGCGCACAAAGAACGAGAACAACATTTAAATTTAGCATTTGAGAGGTCCATTCAGAAGTTTAATAACAGCAGGGAAGAAGCTATTCTAGGCACAAGTGACAATATTATATAAGTCTAAATAAATCCTCAATGACAGACGGGTGCATCTCATTACAGCAAAAGTTAAGGCTGAAGCATTTGCAACAATCTTCAGCCCAAGGTACCAAGTGGATGATCTATCTTTGCTTCCTCTTGAGGTCCCTAGTATCTCACAGTTTCCAGCAAAATGCCCTCAAATTGTTTTCTCGGTGCATGCTGTACTCAGCAGTGATTTCCGGCACTGAAAATTGATGTGTTGACATGCCAATTGGTATACATGTAACCACAGGGGAATGACAAGATTCTGGTCTTCAGCTAATTCAATTTATTCCAATGTGATATCAAGAAACAGTTGGAGACATTGGATACTGCAAAGGCTATGGGCCCTGACAAAATTCCAGTTATAGTACTGAAGACTTGTGCTCCAGAACTTGCTGCTCCCCTAACCAAGCTGTTCCAGTACAGTTACAACACTAGTATCTACCCAACAATGTGGAAAATTGCCCAGGTATGCCTTGAACACAAAGTGCAGGACAAATCCAACCCGGCCAACTACCACCCCATCAGTCTACTCTCGGTCATCAGTAAAGTGATGGAGGGTGTCATCACCTATTCAGCAATAACCTGCTCAGTGACATCCAGTTTGTGTTCTGCCAGGGCCACTCAGCTCCTGACCCCATTACAAATTGGTTCAAATCACGAGGAGCATAGTTAAGGTGAATAGCCAAAGTCTTTTCCCCAGGGTAGGGGAGTTCAAAACTAGAGGGCACAGGTTTAAGGTGAGAAGGCAAACTTATAAAAGAGTCCTAAGGGGCAACTTTTTCACAAAGAGGGTGGTGCATATGGAACAAGCTGCCAGAGGAAATGTTAGAGGTGGATACAATTACAACACTTAAAACACAATTGGACAGATACATGCATAGGAAAAGTTCAAAGGGAGGCAAATGGGACTATTCAGTCTAGGAAATGTGGTCAGCATGGACAAGTTGGGGCGCAGGGTTGGTTTCCATGCCGTATGCCTCTAAACAGTGCGAGAGGGTGGTACATGGTGGTCAGTACCATTCTTTGACCATGTTTGACCTGATGCCATGAGAATTCATGACACTCAGGACAGCTCCCTCCCACTGTATCAGCACCTCTGCTGGATCTGTCCCAACAGTGGGACAGCACATACCCAGGGATGGTGATTGCATTTTGTGGGACACTATCTCTGAGTATAACTCTGTCAGATATTGCTTGAGTAGGTTGTGAGACAGCTCACTGAATTTTGGCACTAGCCCCCAGATATTGGTAAGGAAGTCTTTGCTGAGTTTACCATTGCCCTTTCTGGCACCTAGGTTGATGCCAGGTAATCTGGTTTTTTTTTTCAGATTTTTAAAAATAGTTTTGAGTAGCCTGCTAGACCACTTCAGAATCACATGTCGTTCCCTAAAGGGAATTAGTAAACCAGATGGGTTTTTAATGATAATCAACAGTTTCATAGTCATCATTTGACTTTTAGTTCCAGATATTCTTTGATGGGACTTGAACCTGGGTCCCAGCGTATTGTCTATAGTTAGTTTGGGGTTACTAGTGCAGCACCTATTCCATTTGTCACTGCCTCCACCTGAGCATAAGCACTTGGTCTAAGATCTTAACCATTTGCTTCTCTCCATTCCAGGTACTCAGTAAGAACGTTGACCATTTCCCACACCTTGGAAATCCCTTTTTTGAAGGAAGGCGGACATAGATGATCATTGTCACCTCCAAAGTGCCAGCTCAGCCTGCAACCACTTGAGCACCAGGGTGTTACCACACACAACTGAGTGATCTTCCTGCAACCAAAATCACCATGATCTTTTCTTTGTAAACTACTAACCACCACCAGTAATAAACCACTCACGTAGCCAATTCAATATTTACATGTTAAGGCCAATGCAAACCAACAAAGTTGAGGGGGAGATAGGGAGAGAAGGAAGGGAATAAATAAAAATGGAGTTGGAGGGGGAAAAGGAAGCACTGTTATCCCCCTGCGATGCCCACCTCTCTCTAAAGGCATCAAGAGCATTGATGCATGCCGTGTGCTCCTTCTCCAAGCGTACCCAGGCACAATCATAACCACCAAATAGGGGCAGTCGGCAGACATGACCCCCTCCATGGCCCGCTGCATGGACCCAGGTTTATAGCCAGCCTGGTCAGGCTCAGGAGCAGGCCCACGAGGAGGTCCTCTGATCTGGCCCCACCCTCCGCACAGGTGCCCAAAGATCAGGAGTGTGGGGCTGAAGTGCAACCAAATTGAGACCCTTGTATTTATAACATAATGCACACAGCCTTCATATTTATTGAAGAGGAGGGAATGGCCTGGTGGTATTATTGCTAGATTGCTAATCCAGAAACCCAGGTAATATTCTCTGGGGGCCTAGGTTCAAATATGTCGTGGCAGATGGTGAAATTTGAATTAAACATAAAATGAAATCTAGAAGTCTAATGATGACATGAGACCATTGCTGATTGTCAGATAAGCCAATTAACACCTAGTCTGGCCTATGTGTTTCTCCAGATTTACAGCAATGTGGTTGATTCTAACTGGCCTCTGTGCAATTAGGGACAGGCAATAAATGCCGGCCTGGTAGTGGTACTCACATTGTGTGAATGAATAAAAGAAATTAAGGCTTTCTCAATTATATTTATTGCGCACACAGATTAGAAGTTTCCTCTTTCCCTATTATATTACAGGTAATGGAACATAAACACCAACTGTTGTATTTATTGATACAATGCACACCCAGACCACAAACTGAGTTGTATTTATTGGTGCAATTTAACTCCAGCCTTATTAAAGTATATTCACTGTTGCACAGCACTCAGGGGAGTTTACAAGTAAATCAACTGACTTTACATTCTGAAAAAAAAAATCTCACGATATACACCCTGAAAACAGCTCTTTTGGACGTATGCAATAGACAAGTCAAATTTGGGGGCACCAAACGCTCAGAAGCCTTTGAAGATGTTAAATCTTACTGGATTATCAGGTCAGGACATACCTCAACCATGCTAAATTAATCAACCTGTTGTACAGTTTCTCAGTGTCTAAAGGCATTCACCACCTCCCTTCCTAATCTTGCATGTCAATGACACCCCAGCCCCAAACGCTTCAGAGAAGGGAGCTTGGCAGAACTGTGTAGGGTTCAGATGCGGTGGCTACTCAGCTATGCTGCGTGGCCTCCTGCTTCACAGGGCTCCTTATGAACCTGCCCTCCGTGTCAATGGCAAAGTTGTAATTTTTTGGATTGTCCAGAGCTTCTGCTATCCGTTGATCCAAGTTTTCCAGCGTGATGAAATTCTTCACCTCCTCCTGAGAGACAGAAAGACAGAAGGTGAGAGAGGATTGATAAAGCCAGGCTTTTCATACCGATTGTGTCAACTTCCAAACTTGCATATCACTTTTATATAACATCAGGGTCTGTATTGCATGGCATATTATTGATCTAGGGGCTTATGTGGCAGTGGTCAGGAGTCCCATGTTCACATACCAACTGCTTCAGAGGAGTGTCATAATATGTCTGAACAGTTTGATTAAAAATATCTGCAATCTCCCAATGTTTTAGATAGTTTCTGAAATGGCCCAATGCAGGACATTTAAAAGGCATCTGGATGGGTACATGAAGAGGAAGAGTTTAAACAGACGGAGGCCAAATATTGGCAGTTGGGACGAGATTAATTTAGGATATCTGGTCAGTATGGACGAGTTGGACTGAACGGTCTGTTTCCATGCTTTACATTTCTATAACTCTGTACAGCAGACAGTCTGCAAACTGCACATATTATCATTTTTGAGATTTAGATTTAAAATAGGACCAGGCAGATTCCGAACAGTCACGTAATGTTAATGGATAAAATATTTCTACTGTTGAGTTTATAACAGATAGAATAAACAAATTAAGGCAGTTAGCTTAGCTCTGACTTCTGGTTGGAAAGGTCCGGTTTCCGAAGAACTCAAGACTTCTGTTTAAATGAAGAGAGTCTTTCTCAGAGAGGAAGCGGGTTTGTCGGTTCACGACAGAGTAAGATCATAGACTGCAACAGTTCAAAAAGGCAGCTCACTACCACCCTCTCAAGCAGAATGAAAGATGGGTTGCTAAGCCAGTGGCACTCACATCTCATGAGAGAACAAAAAAAGTTCTCACAGCTGAAGTGGTTTTCAGTCTCGGTATATTCCAAACCAGGAGAGTGTGCGTGGAAACCTTCTGGTTGTCAGAACTAAGAATGTTGAGATAATCAGGACTGTGAAAGGTTCATACCAGCAGACTTGGAAATGAATCATGAAAAACGAATCATGAAAAACAGCCTCAGCCAACAGGGGGAATGAAATTGGAAAATGTCAATTAAGTAAAGATTTTAAAAAATTGAGTTTAAGAGGAATTTTTCTCTGGAATTTGGTTTCAGTAATGGATAGTGTTGGAGACAGATTGACACTTTGTTTTGAATTGTGTTAAGATCTAAGTGCCTTCTATGTAACCTTATAACCTATATAACATTATAACCTTGTTTTGTCCTATTTCATGTCATAAACTTATGTCCAGCTGTTAAAGAACTTCTGCCTTGTGCGAATTTCTTTTGGTGATTAACCACCATACTAATCAACTTACAAAATATTTGCATATGATTTATCGAGCTGTGGCATCTGGTTGTCCAGAGTTACCATCAAAACAGCACAGCCAGATCCCAGAAACAAGAATTTTTCTTATTTACTCGTGGGACCTGGACATTGCTGCCTGACCAGCATTTATTGCCTGTCCCTATTTGCTCTTGAGGAAGGTGATAGTGAGTAATGTTGAACTGGACAACTTTTGTATTAAAAGGTTTTGTCAAGATCACAAACCGCTGATGTACGAACCACCTTTTGGCACAAAGATTGCCATTCGTATGAGTTTTCCAGGACTGCACACTTCCTTACAGACAGTGGGGATGTTTGCAGAAATGGCCAGCTCTATAGCAGATTTCCAAAATACAAGGGCTGCCTAATTATAGCAGAAGAAATGATTATTGGTAGGTGTCGGAGCTCCTCCACCCACTACCCAGATATGTTACCTACAACCCCTAGCTGAAACATACAAACTAGGAGCAGGAGTATATCATTTATCCCTTCAACTAATGGGTGATCTTCTATCTCAAAAGCCATATTCTCGCTTGGTGCCTACCTCTCTGTACTATGTAGAGATAGATTACCAAGTGAAAGTGAGAAATGCTCAATAGGTCAGACAGCATCTGTGCAGTTCTGATATAAGGTCACTGCACTGAAATGTTAACTCTGTCTCTCTCCATAGATACTGTTCGGAAATCTGGATCATTCAGACTTGCGATTCCACAAAATCAAAACCAGGAATTGTCAAGCTGATGAAAATGGCAAATTCAGCTCACCCCAACGAGTGACATGACTGAAACACACAACCTGGCCATTTAACTCTAGGAAGGATGTTGTGAAACTTGAAAGGGTCCAGAAAAGATTTATAGGGAGAGGCTGAATAGGCTGGGGCCTTTTCCCCTAGAGTGTCAGAGGCTGATGGGAGACCTTATAGAGGTTTATAAAAAAAATCACAAGGGGCATGGATTGGGTCAATAGTCAAGGTCTTTTCCCCAGGGTGGGTAGGTCCAGAAGTGGATGGCATAGGTTTAATGTGAGAGGGGAAATACTTAAAAGGGGCCCAAGGGGCTACTTTTTCACACAGAGGGTGGTGTGTGCTGGGATTGAGCTGTCAGAGGTGGTGGTGAGGCAGGTACAATTAAAAGGGCTCTGCTTGGGTACGTGAATAGGAAGGTTTTAGAAGGATATGGGCCAAATGCTGGCAAAATGGGACTGGATTAATTTAGGATTTCTGGTCGAGATGGACGAGTTGGACCAAGGAGTCTGTTTCTGCGCTGTACAGCTCTACGACTCCATCTCATTGCAGCATCCATGGCGTTTTGATGTAAGGTCATAAACTGCTCTGCTTCTCTCTCCACAGATTTGCTGAGTATTTCTAGAATCTTCTGTATTTATTTCAAATTTCAAGCAGTATGCTCCATTTTGAGCATCTGTAGCAGCAGTTCTGGAACCATAACCATCTTCCATGGGCTCCACGGCTGTACAACTCTGACCTCTTGTGCTTTCCCCATCTCCTTTGCACCAATCGTTTTAGGTCTCAGGACACAAGCTCTGGAATTACTACCCCGAACTTTTCTTCCCTCCTAAATATTTGACCAGGCATTAAGTTCCTTGTTCTTGTGTTTCTGTTTTTAATGCAATGTCATTATTTATCCAACAATGTTCCTGCAAAAGTTCCTTGTGATGCTTTTCTATATTGAGGGGATAACATAATGTAGGTTGTAATGACCTTAACACTGGAAAACAGAGCCATAAAGCAGCAGGGAGCTTCCACAATGCTGGACTAATTGGCAAAGCAGCTGTGTGTGGAGAAACTTGAGTGATATTTTGATATATCTTTAATGATTATTAACGATATCACAACCGCACCATCGATGATTAATTCACACAAGTACACTTTCAATGGCAAATGAGAAATCCATTTCTTTGGTACAATCTATCTGGGAGCACAGTTTAAATCCAGCAGAGTTTGTGCAGATAAAAAGATTTTTTTGTCTCTCAGCTTCCCCTTACCTTGAAAACATATGTGAGAATGCTGGGAAGATAAACTGTGCATAAGAATTTGCAACTGAGTCAAGGTTAGGCAATGGAAAGTGCAGCAGCCAAATAGCTAGAATGCTTATTTCACATCTCCCCCTGCTTGAGGAGAGTTTGATGAAACGACATAGAGAATGTTTTATTCTGTATCTAACATGTTTTACCTACCTTGCAAATATTTGATGCAATTACCCTATCTAATCTCACACCATACCAGTTCCAGGAGTGTTTGATAGGGATAGTGTAGAGGGAGCTTTATTTTATATCTAACCGTGTGCTGTCCCTGTCCTGGGAGTGTCCGATGGGGACAGCACGATGGGAGGATTACACTGGATGTGTAACAGATTGGAGTTGTGACAATGAAGCTGTACATTGCACCCACGCTCGATGTGTACCTGAAGCCGCAGTACTTCCTGTTCCTTCTCCTTGAGGAATTCACTCTGTTTCTTTTCTCTGACGATGGCTGCTTGGAGTTTCTGCTCCTGCTCCTCTTCTGCCTCTCTTTGTAGTCGCTCCTCACTGCCACACAAACCCAAATACAAAGGCATTGATTGAAACATATCTGGGTGTTACTTTGCCTCGTTGATTTGCCCTTTCTCACAGTTTAAAACAAAAACAAATAAAGATTTTAATACCGTGCCCATTCACTACCGTGGGGTAACATGAAATTCTGTGATTTCACACTCCTCAATCACCAACCTTATGGATTGTTAAGAGATCAGATACAGGGAGTTGCTTTTCCACTTGTGGGAGATAGCACAATTCGAGACCATCAGTCTAAGGCAGTCGCAAAGAAATCAAAACAGGAATTCAGCAGAAACCTCTTTACATAGAGATCAGGGAGATCACCGAACATACTAACACCTAGACTCTCTACACAGTGTGGAAACAGGCCATTTGGCCCAGTGCCCCTCTGATCACCATCCATCCAGACCCATCCCCCTGCCCTATAATCCTGCACTTTCCATGGACATGGCACATCCATCTAACCTGCACATCTTTGGACTGTGGGAGGTAACCAGAGCACCCGTAGGAAACCCATGCAGACACGGGGAGAATGTGCAAACTCCACACAGACAGTCGCCCGAGGGTGGAATTGAACCCGGGTCTCTGGCGCTGTGAAGCAGCAGTGCTAACCACTGAGCCACCATGCTGCCATGGAGCAGTTAAGATAAGTAGCACTCATGTATTAAAGGGAAGCGAGATAATCACAAGATGGAATGAATGGACAGACCGATAGGAAGAAATGATAAATTGAGGGAGAGATGTGTGGTATAGATTAGTTGGTCTGACGGCCCATTTCTCTGCTGTAAATTTTGCTGGAATAAGGTGGCTGTGATTTAATACGGCTCAGTGAAGTGTGAGACTTAACAACAACTATTATTTATCTGAGATAACAAGGTGTAGAGCTGGATGAACACAGCAGGCCAAGCAGCATCAGCGGAGCAGGAAAGCTGACGTTTCGGGCCTAGACCCTTCTTACTAGTGCTTTTAACATGAGGAAATGTTCCAAGCCCTTCCCGAGGGCATTATAAAAGAAAGTACGATGCTGAGCTACACAAGGTGATATTAGGGCCAAATGCTTGCTCAAAGGAGATAGATATCAAGAATTGCCTTCAAGGAGAATAACAACAGATAGGAAGAGAGTTTGGGACCTAGGTGACTCAAGACAGGCACCAATAGTGGAGTGATTAAAGTTGGGAACACACGGAGACCAGTATTAGAGACCTGCAGGTATGTTGGAGGATAGAGTGTCTGAAGATGACAGCGATTGGGAGGGGTAAGGCCATGGAGGGGTACGAAAACAAAGACGGAAATTTTAAAATCAAGACATTGGGACGACACGGTGGCTCAGTGGTTAGCACTGCTGCCTCACAGCGCCAGAGACCCAGGTTCGATTCGGCCCTCGGTCAACTGTCTGGGTGGAGTTTGCACATTCTCCCCGTGTCTGCATGGGTTTCCTCCTACAGTCCAAAGATGGATAGGCTAAGTGGACTAGTTGTGGGAAATGCGTGTTTACAGGAATAGAGTAGGGGGGTGGGTCTGGGTGGGATGCTCTTTGGACGGTCAGTGAGGACTCAACGGGCCACATGGCCTGCTCCCACACTGTCGGGATTCTATGACATGCTTGACCAAGAACCATTTATAGCTCAATAAGCACAAGGTGACAGGGGAATGGAATGTGGTGTGCATTAAGACACAGGCCACAGAGTTTTGGATGATGGCCAAATACTGTGAATGCTGGAAATCTGAAAGAGTTATAGGGCACAGTAGAAGCCTTTCAGCTCATCAAGTCTGCGGCAACCTACCTACACTATTCCCACCTTCCAGCACTTGGCCGAAAATCTTGAATGTTATGACTTTTCAAGTGCTCATCCACGTATTTTGCAAAAGTTGTAAAGTTTCCCACCTCAATTACCCTCCTAGGCAGTGCATTCCAGACCCCCAGCATTCTCTGGATAAAAATGATTTTCCGCAAATCCCCTCTAAACGTCCTGCCTTTCACATTAAAATTATATCCCTTTGTTACTGACCTTTCAATGAAGGGGAACAGCTGCTTCCTATCCACACTGCTCATAATCTTACATCCCTCTATCAGATCCTGTCTCAGCCTTCTCTGCTCTAAAGAAAACAACTCAAGTTTATCCAGCCTCTCTGAAATGCTCCATCCCAGGCAACGTCCTGGCAAATTTCCTCTGCATCCCCTCCAGTGCAATCACATCCTTCCCATCATGTGATGACCAGAACTGTACACAGTACTCCAACTGTAGCTGAACCAAAGTTTTGTAAAGCTCCAACATGACTTCCCGGCTCTTATAATCAATGTTATGATTGATAAAGGCAAGTGTCCTGTATAGGTTCTTAATGACCCTATAAACCTGTTGTGCCACCTTCAGGGACATGTAGACAAGCATCCAGAGATCCCCTGTTCCTCCGAGCTTCCTAGTGTCCCGTCATTCATTGAGTGCTCCATTGTCCAGTTCCTTCTTCCAAAGTGCATTGCTTCACACTTATCAGGATTAAATTCCATCTGTCATGGTCTGCTCAACTGACCCATCCATCTCTATCTTCCTGTAACCTAAGGCCTTCTTCCTCACTATTAACCACCTGGCCAATCTTTCTGTTGCCCTCAAACTTGCTTATCACTGCCCTCTCATTCTCACCTACATCATTTGTAAATACACAAACATTAAGGGGCCCAGCATTGATCCCTGGGGTATGCCACTGCACACTGGGCTCCACTCACACAAACAGTGACCACCTTCTGACTCTTACCACTAAGCCAACGTGGATCCAATTTTCCCAAGTTACCGTGGATCCCACATGCTTTTATCTTCTTTATCAGATTCCTATGTAGGACCTTCACAAAGGCTTTGCAGAAATCCACATAAACTACATCAACTGCACCACCCTCATTGACACACCTGGTCACCCCCTTGAAGAATTCAATCAATTTGTAAAGTATGATCTCACTCTGACAAAGCCATGTCAACTATCCCTGATCAAACCTTGCCTCTCCACATGGAGATTAATTCTCTTGTTCAGAGCTTTCCCAGTTGTTTCCCTATGCTGGAGAAACTCAGCAGGTCTGGCAGCATCTGTGGAGAGAGAAACAGAGTTAACGTTTCAAGTCCAGTATGACTCTTCTTCAGAGCTCAGTTTTGGATAACCTCAGAGGTGGAATGTGAAAGATTAACTCAAAGCATGCTGGAACAGTCAAGCCTAGTCGAGAGGTAATGAAGGCACGATTTCAGCAGTAAACGTATGAGACAGGTGAGGTTGAGTGATGTTACAGAGGTGGAAATATATAGTATTGTGAGAGCTTGGAAACTCACATTAAGATCAAATGTGACATCAAGACTGTGAACAGACTGGGTTAATCTCAGACTGTTGCCGAAACAAGTCTGAAGTTAAGGAAAAGAGATCGGAAACGGGGACAAAAAATGGTTTCAGTCTTATCAGCATTTAAGTATTTCTGCTCATTCAATACTGGACGTCATAGAGCATACTGCATGGAAACTGACCCTTCGGTCCAACTTGTCCACGTCGAGTTTGCCAAACTAAACTGGTCCCGTTTACCTGTGTTTGGTCCCTATCCCTCTAAACCTTTCCTACTCATGGAACTGTCCAAAGGTCGTTTAAATGTTCTAACTGTACCTGCATCTACCACTTCTTCTGGCAGTTTATTCCAGATACAAACCACACTCCGAGTCAAAATGTTGTCCCTCGGGTCCCTCTTAAATCTTTCCCCTCTCACCTTAAAAATATGCCCCCTAGTTTCGAAATACCCCATCCTAGGAAAAAGACTTTTTCTATTCAATCAATCAATGCACTCATTATTTTATAAACTTCAATAAGGTCAGCTCTTAACCTCCAACACTCCAGTGAACAAAAGTCCCAGCCTTTCCCTCCAATTCCTGCAAGATCCTGGTAAATATTTTCTGACTCCTCTCCAGTTTGATAATATCCTTTCTATAACAAGGCGACCAGGACTGCACACGTTACTCCAAAAGTGGTCTCATCAACATCCTGTATAACCTCAACATGACATCCCAACACCTACACTCAATGGTCTGAGCAACAAAGCCAAGTGTGCTAAATGTCTTCTTAACCACCCTGTCAACCTGTGATGCAACTTACAAAGAACTGTGTATCTGAATCCCTGGGTCTCTCTGTTTGACAACTAAGCAGTCTGACAATTTTGTAACTCAGAGTCCAGAAGAAGTCATACCATACTCAAAATATTAACTCTGTTTCTCTCTCCACAGATGCTGCCGAGTTTCTCCAGCATCCCGTGCTTGTTGTTGCATTAAAAGATGTTTGACTCACCGTATTTTTCGGAGTCGTTCATTTTCCAAATTGTTGAAAGCCATGAGCTTCTGATGTTCTTCAGCTTCTAACTGTGCTCGTTCCTCAGCCAGTGAGCCCACTTCCTCTTCATAACGCTTGCGTAGCATTTCCTCCTTAAACTCAGCCCTTCCATTCCAGAGGTGAAAGAGAAACAAGATCAAATTTCGCTCACTTCATCTTTCGGGCGTGGACAGACAATACAATTTCAAACCCACCACCAGGTCTCAGAGGCTCAAGCCCAGTCCTGTAACTTCCAGTTCCCTGGCATAAGGAACGAGCAGCACCAATGGTGACTGACTGGGTAGTGCTCTTTGGTCAGAAAGTGTGGGTTCACAGCGCCGTTCCAAAGACACAAGAAGAAAATCTGTACTGACACTACAGATGCAATGCTGAAGCAGTGCTGCACTGTTGCAGGGGCCATGTTTAAAGTGAGAACTGAAACCAAGGCTCTATCTGCCTCCACAGGTAGTTGTTAAAGATCCCACAGGACTATTACAAAGTACAGCAAGGAAACTCCTTGGGTTATGACTAGCTTTTGTCCTGAAGAAACATATGATCTGACCATTACAAGTTCCTACATTAATGCAATAAAGTACGTTGAACTTTCTTCTTGACAACAACGATTATGCTTTAGGTACACAGAAAATAGGAGCATGTATAGACCATTGTGCCCTTCAAACCTGCTCTGCCATTCAATACAATCATGGCTGAACATCCAACTTAATACCCAGTTCAACAAGGTGCAGAGCTGGATGAACACAGCAGGCCAAGCAGCGTCATAGGAGCAGAAAGGCTGACGTTTCGGGCCTAGACCCTTCTTTCCCGATTTCTCCCCATATCCTTGATACTTTCAAGGTCAGAATTCACACAACACCAGGTTGTAGCCCAACAGGTTTACTTGGAAACACAAACTTTCGGAGCCTCATTAACACCTGACGAAGGACTAAAACCTGGTGTTGTCTGATTTCTGACCTTGTCCAACCCAGTCCAACACCATCAGCTCCACATCATTGATATGCCAGTATTAAAAAAAACTTGGTCTACACCTCTCTTGAGAGTCTTCAGTGCTTTGGCCTCGACAATTTCCTGCGGCAGAGAATTCCACAGGCTCACCACTGTCTGGGTGAAGAAATTCCTCCTCATCTCTAAAAAGGCCTTACTTTTAGACTGCGACTGTGACCATTATTGATATAGGCTCTTCACTCTCAATCAATATTCCGCCCACCCGTTTATTAAGGTAGGTGCCTCTCACCCACTGTCTATTAC
>NC_063332.1:8394884-8414371 GCF_021869965.1 Rhincodon typus
GTTTCGGGCCTGGACCCTTCTTCAGAAAATGAAGGGTCTAGGCCCGAAACATTAGCCTTCCTGTTCCTCTGATGCTGCTTGGCCTGCTGTGTTCATCCAGCGCTACACCTTGTTATCTCAGATTCTCCAGCATCTGCAGTTCCTGCTATCTTATGGTACCTTTGATGGTGCTTTTTTAGAGAGCTAAATGACTTTTTTTTTGCGAGAACCAAACTCATTTCTCAGATGGTGGATTTGCCTTCACTTCAAATAACCATTGGCTCTCACCTCAGGTGGCAGTTCGCTCTCTGCCAATTTTTCCAAATGCCCTCTTTTTTATGCCCTTGATGATCTGTCCATTTCTTACTCTAGGATTGGTCCCAGGTTGTCACCACCATCAGATTTAAATTCAATTGGCTTTCTTTATCTAAAGCCTGGTTTAAATTAATTGGCTAAATTCAAACCAGTTGCCAAAACATCAAAACAAGACTGCTGTTTTGCCTGCCAAATGTAAGGCCTTTTGATACACTTGTTTCAATTTTGGGGCTCTCTGTACAATGCTTGCAAACTTCCCAGCACAGACAAAGCACAATCTCTCAAAGGGACCATGCACTGTTTTTCATTTCATGAGTATTCTACACAACTTCTTAACAATATAGGTAGAGTTAATGGCAGTTGTCTTTTCCCTAGGTCGGGGAAATTTCAAGACTAGGGGGCACATTTTTAAGGAGAGAGATTTGAAAAAGACACGAGGAACAAATTTTTTACATAGACGGTGGTTTGCATGTGGAATGAACTTCCTGAGGAAGTGGTGGATGTGGGTACAATTACAATGTTTAAAAGACATTTGGATAAATACATAAATAGGAAAGGTATAGAGGGATATGGATCAGGAGCAGGCAGGTGAGATTAATTTAGCTTGAGATTATGTTTGGCATGGACGGGTTGAACCAAAGGGAGTGTTTCTATGCTGTATGACTCTATGTCTTGGTGCGAAGATAGAGGCAAATTTCAAACATGGCCAGAATGCAGGAAACTCAACCAACACAGGTCAATGTCAGAGTGAATATTAGTTCGGGAAGGGAAGGTCTCTTGGACTATTTCCAATCAGCTAATATTGGTAAGAGAAAAATTTCTCAAATACTTACCTCACAGTTGGGTCCGGATTTGTAATCTGCTTTCATGCCACTCCTTAGAGACCTGGGTTTGGGTTTAGAACATATGCGTCATGATGAATAAGAGATCACAATTATGGGAGGCGATGGCTGTCATATTAATGTTGCTCGGCTATTAATTCAGAAGCTCAGCTAATGCTCTGGGTACCTGAGTTCAAATCCCACCATGGCAGATGGTAGAAAATAAATTCAATACATAAAAAGGTGTGGAATTTTGTATCTACTGATGACCACATTGTTGGAAAGGGCTCACTAGGAAGGAAATCTGTCATCCTGGTCTGGTCTATGTGTGACTCCAGACCCACAGCAATGTGGTCGACACTGAAGTGACCTCTAAATTGAAAGTCAGCTAGATAATAGATGCTGGCCATCCTGCAATGACAGTGTCCCTTGAGTGAATTAAAAAAAGTTGTGTGGAACAAGCCGGAAGATCACTTACTTCACTCACCAAGTAATGTAAGTTTATGAAGCAGGAGAAATTGATTGAATAGGAAAGCCATGATAATCAGTTGGGCAGAGGTGGTTAATAGGAAGGGCAGTTGTTAAAGGGTCTAAACTCTGAGTAATGAGCTGGTTATCAGCTAGGCAGAGTGAAACAGAAAGGGTTGTGCAGTCGAGATATTAGGAACTGCAGATGCTGGAAAATCTGAGACAACAAGGTGTAGAGCTGGATGAACACAGCAGGCCAAGCAGCATCATAGGAGCAGGAAGGCTGACGTTTCGGGCCTTGACCCTTCATCAGAAATCTGAAGGGTCTAGGGCCGAAACGTCAGCTTTCCTGCTCCTATGATGCTGCTTGGCCTGCTGTGTTCATCCAGCTCTGCACCTTGTTGTCTAGGGTTGTGCAGTCAAAGGGTTTCATCTTGCACACATCAGGACAGAATCTCAAGAATACCAAATCTCAAAGAGAACAACAATTTACACTGGGACAGGAAGAAGGCACTGATTGGTCATCAATTGATATTTAATATCCTAATGAATATAAGTTGAAAAGCCTCACCACCATGTCTTTGTTTTTTTTCAATGAATGAATTAGCTTTATTGTCACATATACTCAGATGAGTAATGAGAAATTTATAAGTCGCCACTCACAAAGGTATCCAGGTGGAACTTCTTTCGTTACAGATTAATTGCAGTGTCACCAACACACAGTGCCATCTTACGTACAGAGTACCGAGGTATAGTCCTTAGTTACGGTATAGAGAAATAAAGAAAAAAAAAGTTACATTGCAGCTATATGCTGTCTAACCACAGGTCAGAGAAACAAGAAGCAGAGTTAAAAAGACAAACATTGCAGTCTCTCTCCAAGGGCTTTCTGTGGCAGACCAGCACCGGGGCGGGGGTCTCCACATGGTCTGACCACTGCTCCTCACTATTTCTCCACACAATGTTTCAATTGCAGGGTATCTTCTGAATGCCACCTCTAGGTGGCACAAAGTTGTTTGCAAGTGATGGGAGCAGATGCCTGTCGAGAGATCGCACTGCAGGATATAAAATCAAGTACCCTGTACGACAAAATAAAAAGAATTTTGTTTGAAGTTGATCTCTCTCGCTCTTCCAGTGCAGGCCAACAACACCCCGCACTGCAACACCATTTCTGGTGGAGGTGAACGCCCCGCCTCCTCCATGCCCCTGCCACTGCCCCTCAC
Source organism: Rhincodon typus (assembly GCF_021869965.1). Lineage (NCBI taxonomy): Eukaryota > Metazoa > Chordata > Chondrichthyes > Orectolobiformes > Rhincodontidae > Rhincodon > Rhincodon typus. The sequence goes on from NC_063332.1 coordinate 8,397,688, forward strand.
TCCCACACTCACATTCCAGACCAACCTTGTTCCTTTGCTCCTGTTTCCCGTTCTTTCATTCCCAGACACCCGACTCCCCCTCCAACTCCTGGTGCAAGCCAACATTCCTCCACACTGTCTCTTCAATGTCCCATGTGACATTTGCACCCACCTCCCCCCCCCAACCCAGCTCTGCCTGTCCTCGCCCTCTGACCCCTCATTGATGGTGCTACCCCTGCGCACAGATCATGGTGTCACCGATGGTGCCGATGCTTCTCCTGTCTCTGCCCAAGAGCTCACTGGCTATGTTTGCACAGTCGCCATTTTGTGACGCAGGATAATCACTCCAATTATTTTCAACAAACTTTAAATTCTTAAACAAATGGTGCTACTGTTCCGGGAATGGCCTCCTCTTGTGCCGCAATAAGTAAGCTTTTCGAGTCGTAGACACTTACAGCCCAGACTGAGGCCGTTCGACCCATCATGTCGGCACTGCTCAACAAAGATCTTATCGCATTAAACCCATTTTCCAGCTCTTGGCCCAAAGCCCTTGTGGCTATGGCAACACAAGTGAATATCTAAACAACTGCTTAAATGTTGTGAGAGTTTCTGACTCAACCATTTTTATTTGTGAGCGAGTTCCAAACTCCCAAACACCCCCTGATTTTAAAAAAAAAGATCTTAAGCTCTCGTCCTAACCTTCTACCTCGCACCTGAATCCATACCCCCTGGTGGATTGACCCATCTGCTCATGGAAAAAGGTGTCTTCCTATTCACCAGATTAATACCTCTCATAATCAACACTTCTATCAGGTTCCCTCTCATACCTTAAAGAAAAACAATCAGAAACAAAAACAGAGACCATAGAATCCCCACAGTATGGAAGCAGGCCATTCACCCCATCAAGACCACACTGACCCTCTGAATAGCATCTCACCCTGCCCCCCTGCATTTCCCATGGCTAATCCACCATGCCTGCACATCCCTGGACACTATGCACAATTTCCCACCTAACATGTGCATGTGTGCACTGTGGGAAGAAACCAGCACAAACCTACACAGACACGGGGAGAATGTGCAAACTCCACACAGACAGTCACCTCAGGCTTGAATCAAAACCCAGGCCCCTACCTCTGTGAGGCAGCAGTGCTAATCACTGAGCCAACGTGCCGCACCATTGCTAGAGAACCTCAGCAGCATCTGTGGAGAGAAAGCAGAGTTAACCTTCTGGTCCAGTGACCCTTCTTCAGAGCATAACCCCAGCCTATTCAATTTCCCTCATAGCTCAGATACATGTTGAGGGTGAAATGGGGGTTGTGGGCACTGTGGGGGTGGAGCACGCTGGGTTGATGTAGATGGGTTTGAGCATTGGTGACGGTTGAATGGGAATTAATGTTGGATAGGACACAGGCAGAAAACAACAGGCAAGGTGGAGAGGGAACCACAGAGGTTAGGGGAAGGACTTGTGTGAACTGGAGATGGGTTATATGTGAGCAAATGCATATTATAGCTAAACAGCAACACATTTCTCAGTTACAGCATTCTCTCTGACTCATATCCCTCTCTCATTAGAAGACAGTCAATAATTAGCACACTTCCTGTTATGTTGCATTACTTGATTCTTTTTCAATTGTGATTTTGCATTGGTAATTGGATTCTATATCTGGGGACACTGACTGAACGTTTTCAGTGAATAAAAATTGACTAGGTGGCACCACGAATGCAAGGAAAATCCCGGGAGATTTTATGGCAGTGATATCTTGGATTGGTTGTCGGCAAAGAGAGAGAAAGTGGAGAGTCTTTTCATCACTTGTACATGGGATGTGGGCTAGGCCAATATTTTTTGCTCATTCCTAAGGGTATTTGAGATTCAACCATTTTGCTGTGTGTCTGGAGTCACATGTAGGCCAGACCAGCTAAGGATGGCACATTTCCATCCCTAAAGAGCATTAGTGAACCAAATGGGTTTTCCCTGACAATTGACAATGGTCATCATTTTAATTCCAGATTTTTATTAAATTCAAATTTCATTCACCATCTATCATGGTGGGATTTGAACCCAAGTCCCCAGAACAATACCTGAAAAATACTCTAGCAAGAACACCATGAGGCCATTGCCTCATCAGGTTGCTTGTTTCTAATTGCCCCTGAACTGAGTAGCTTCCTAGGGCCATTTCAGAGGGCAGTTAAGAGTCAACTACGTTGCTTTGGGACTCTAGAGTCATAAATCTGCCAGACCAGGTAAGGATGGCAGATTTCTTTCTCTAAACGTCATTGCTGAATGCGATGGGATTTTACAACAATTGCTAAAAGTTGGCCACAGAGGTCACCATCACTGGCACTAGCTTAATATTCCAAATTTATTAATCTAATTCAAATAGCACCAGCTGCCATGAGAAAAGCACTGCCCTTCTGACATTGCAGCACAGGTTAGTAGTGCTGGAAGTTATAGTCGGAACACCACCCCGTGCAAATTCCCTTTCTAACCAGTTAACATCCTGACATGGAAATATATTGCCGTTCCTTCAACGTTGCTGGGTCAAAATCCTGGAATTCCTTCTTTAACGTCATTGTGGGTCAACCTGCAGCAAGTAGATTGCAGCGTTTCAAGAAGTCAGCTCACCACCACCTTCTCCAAGGCAACCAGGGACAGGCAATAAAAACCAAAAGAACTGTGGATGCTGTAAATCAGGGACAAAAACAAAGTTGCTGGAAAAGCTCAGCAGGTCCGGCAGCATCTATGAAGGAGAAAACAGAGTTAACGTTTCGGGTCCGGTGACCCTTCCTCAGAACATGTTGTTGTTGATGTTGTTGTGACAGGCAATAAATGTTGGACCAGCCAGCAACACCCACGACCCATGAGTGAATAAAAAAAGTCCTGTTCTCCATCATGGGAACAGAGTAGCAGCTCAAATCTCTGTGGTGAGACTTAATGCACAAGCCTTCTGACTCACAGAGAAGAATACCCTCTGAGCCACATCTGATAGTTCCTCACTGAAATTATTTACTTGTAGTAATCCTACAGCTTAGTCAATGAGACTACAATTAGCTTCTTCATAACAAATGAATCGGCCAGACTGAAATTAGGCCCTTCTTTGAAATCTAAATGTAATAAGATATATTTACAGTGTGGGAGAGGGTGTGTGCGTGTGTGCAGCAAATATACTTAATCCCCTCTTTCAAGCAGAGGGAGTCTCAAAACCTCCCATCAAAATCAGCATCCTGTGAGTACATTGTCACTGTCATAACAGCCTTACATAGGGAAGTTAACTCAAGTTCACGGGATTGAGGTTCATAAGGAGGAGGTGTTAGAAATTCTGGGAGGTGTGAAAATAGATAAGTCCCCTGGGCCAGATGGGATTTATCCTAGGATTCTCTGGGAAGTTGAGAGGAGATTGCAGAGCCTTTGGCTTTGATCTTTATGTCGTCATTGTCTACAGGAATAGTGCCAGAAGACTGGAGACTAACAAATGTTGTCCCCTTGTTCAAGAATGGGAGTAGAGACAACCCTGGTAATTATAGACCAGTGAGCCTTACTTCGGTTGTGGGTAAAGTGTTGGAAAGGATTATAAGAGATAGGATTTATAATCATCTAGAAAGGAATAATTTGATTAGGGATAGTCAACACGGTTTTGTGAAGGGTAGGTCGTGCCTCACAAACCTTATTGAGTTCTTTGAGAAGGTGACCAAACAGGTGGATAAGGGTAAAGCGGTTGATGTGGTGTATATGGATTTCAGTAAAGCATTTGATAAGGTTCCCCATGGTAGGCTATTGCAGAAAATACGATGGGAAGGGATTGAGGGTGATTTAGCGGTTTGGATCAGAAATTGGCTAGCTGTAAGAAGACAGAGGGTGGTGGTTGATGGGAAATGTTCATCCTGGAGTTCAGTTACTAGTGGTGTACCTCAAGGATCTGTTTTGGGGCCACTGCTGTTTGTCATTTTTATAAATGACCTGGATGAGGGCGTAGAAGGATGGGTTAGTAAATTTGCGGATGACACCAAAGTCGGTGGAGTTGTGGATAGTGCGGAAGGATGTTGCAGGTTACAGAGGGATATAGATAAGCTGCAGAGCTGGACTGAGAGGTGGCAAATGGAGTTTAATGCGGAAAAGTGTGAGGTGATTCACTTTGGAAGGAGTAACAGGAATACAGAGTACTGGGCTAATGGTAAGATTCTTGGTAGTGTGGATGAGCAGAGAGATCTCGGTGTCCATGTGCATAGATCCCTGAAAGTTGCCACCCACAATAGGGTTGTTAAGAAGGCGTACGGTGTGTTAGGTTTTATTGGTAGAGGGATTGAGTTTCGGAGCCATGAGGTCATGTTGCAGCCGTACAACACTCTGGTGCTGCCGCACTTGGAGTATTGCGTACAGTTCTGGTCACCGCATTACAGGAAGGATGTGGAAGCATTGGAAAGGGTGAAGAGGAGATTTACCAGGATGTTGCCTTGTATGGAGGGAAGGTCTTATGAGGAAAGGCTGAGGGACTTGAGGCTGTTTTCGTTAGAGAGAAGAAGGTTAAGAGGTGACTTAATAGAGACATACAAGATGATCAGAGGATTAGATAGAGTGGACAGTGGGAGCCTTTTTCCTCGGATGGTGATGGCTAGCACGAGGGGACATAGCTTTAAATTGAGGGGTGATAGATATAGGACAGATGTCAGAGGTAGGTTCTTTACTCGGAGAGTAGTAAGGGCGTGGAATGCCCTGCCTGCAAAAATAGTAGACTCGCCAACTTTAAGTGCATTTAAATGGTCATTGGATAAACATATGGATGATAATGGAATAGTTTAGGTTAGATGGGCTTCAGATTGGTTTCACAGGTCGGCTCAACATCGAGGGCCGAAGGGCCTGTACTGCGCTGTAATGTTCTATGTTCTATGTTCTAAGTTCTCAACACACTCCAACTGTTTTGCCTCAGATTGCAAGTGTCAGCCTTTGCTCAGTGGTTAGCACTCTGGCCTAAGGGTTAAAAAGTCATGTGTTCATGTCCCACTCTGTGTGTCTTAGCCCAAGCAATGAAGTTGTTTCTAATTTTCAGGGCTCTTGAGACACAGGGGTAGCATCCCTCCTTCTGAGCCTCTGGGCCTGTGTATAACTGAACATGTTGATAACAGAAGCAATCTACAATCTGGCAGCAGCGAAGAGGCAATGCTACATTGTCAGAGGGACTTTCTTCAGATAACATGTTGAAGCGAAACCTAGCTACACTCTCTGCTGGCTGTAAAAGAGCTTGTATTTGTTACCACTCAACTTGACTGTTCCAATGCATTCCTGATAAGCTTACCAGCTATTTCAGGAGGACACTGACAGATTTTTAATTAGTAATGGGTTGAAGGTTTATGGAGAGTGGGCAGGAAAGTGGAATTGAGATCAGCCATGATCGTATTAAATGGCAGAGCAGGCTTGAGGAGCTAAATGGCCTACTCCTAGCTCCTGGCTCTTATATTCTTACCTTCTATCCTGCATTAATTTGAGGTCATGTTGAGGTTATGTGGCACCATAATGGAGGTTAGTTCATGTTCCAGTTTTATTAACTGAGTTTAAAGTGTACCACCTGCCATGTTGGGATTTGAACCCATGTTCCTTGAGCCTTAGCTTCTGCATTATAAGTCCGAAATAACTCCATGACGGCCAGTATCCAGTCGCCAAGTCAGCCTTTATTTACATGTGCACAGTACATACCACTGACCCAGCTAACTCAGAGCCAGTTTCCAGAGTGAACACAACTCCCGACAATCCTGTTTATACTTGTCAATCAGAGCTCCCTTACTGGACCAGGCTAACAGTCCCATTCAGGGAACTCATACTCTATGAAGTCGACCTGGCTGATCTCGTTCCAGTCACCACAGAGTCCATGTGCTAGCATTAGTAGAACACCAATATCTGCCTTTGTCCTTGAGAAGATGGTTCCAAACTTCCACCTTGAATTGCCACAGTCCACGTGGTGTAGGTCCACCTTCAGTGCTGTGAGAGATTGGGTTCCAGGATTTTAACCCAGTGACAGCTTTTTCCTCCAGGTAGTACAAGTTGTGGCTTTGGAAGGAGTCTGGATGAGTTTCTGTAGTGCATCTGGAGGAGGATGTGACTAGCAAGGTCAGCATTTTTTGCCCATCTTTAATTGCCGTGGAAAGGCGGAGGTGAGCTGCATTCTTGAATTGCTGTAGTCCTTGGGTGTAGGCTATCCCCACAGAGCTGTTAGGAAGGACGTTCCAGGATTTGGATGGAGATACAATGAAGGAACTGTGATGTCATTCCATTTTGGGTTGGCACATGAGTTTGGAGGTAGGTAGTTGTCACTCTGCAAATCAGTGCTGACATATTGTGGGAGAAAGAGGAAATCTGGGAAACCAACAGCTCAGAAATAGCCGCTATTCCTCTTCCACACCTGACCCTCCTTCTCCCTCACATGCAGTATCAACTCACCCTTTATATCTGTTTCACCAGCTCAGTGAAGCTCAAACTTTTACAGTCACACTGAGTCCTCTCATGGTAACTTCAGCCAGTGCAGGAATAGAACGCACACTGTTGGTTTCAGTCTGCATCACAAACTGACCATCCAACCGATGGAAGGAACAAATCCTCAATGCCTTAAATCTCGTCACAAGGTACCATCGCCTTGACATTCCTGCAGTGACCCAAACTGGGACTGTGCTGTGAATAAAACACGTCCATTCAGTAGGACCTGATATTGTTTCAATTTTTTTTTCAAACTCTTCAAATTAAATTTTAAAATGTAGTCATGGTTGTAATGGAAAGCAAACTCAGCAGTCAATTAGTCAAGATCCCAACAGAGAGCAATGTAGTAACAGCCAGATAAGAGCCTAGCACAGGAAGAAGCCCTTTGGCCCACCATGTCTATGCTGACCATGGTACTATTCTAAAATAATCCCATCTGCCTGCACATGGTCCATATGCCTCTATTCCCTGCCTGTTCATGTGTCTGTCTAAATGCCTCTTCAATGTTGCTATCATATCTGCTTCTACGACCTTTCCTGGCAGCGCATTCTGGATACCCTGTCACACTTAAAAAGCTTTCCTCACACATCTCCTTTAAAACTTTCCCGCTTTCACATGACACTAATATTTGATATTTCCAACTTCATTTCAAAGTGCATAACATCACATTTTCTCACCCTGTATTGCATCTGCCACTTCTTTGCCCAGTCTCCTAGCGTGACCAAATCCTTCTGCAGCTTCCCCACTTCCTCAATACTACCTGTCCTTCCACCTATCTTTGTGTCATCTACAAAAGTAGCAACAATGCCTTCAGTTCCTTTGTCCAGATCAATGTATAACATGAATAGTTTTGGTTACAGCACGGACCCCTGTGGAACTCTGCCAGTTACCAGCTTCCATCCTCAAAAAGACTCAATTATCCCCATTCTCTGCTTTCTGCCAATAATCTAATTCTCTATCCATGCCATTACCCTGGCCCTCACACCATGGCCTGTTATTTGCAGACTCATGTGCAACTCCTTGTCAAAAGCCTTCCGGAAATCCAAATACAGTTCATGACCCTTTTTAGCCTTCCTAATACATTGTTTAAGTACTTTCCTGCTTCCTTTATATTCCTCAAGGGCCTTGTCTGATTTCAGTTTCCTAAACCTTACATATACTTCTTTCTTTTTCACTAAAGCTTCAATATCTCGTCATTCCGGTTCCCTAATGTTGCCATCTTTATCTTTCATTCTAACAGGAACATGCTGGTCATGAACTCTGATCAATTGATCCAATGGGCCAAGGAGTGGCAGATGGAGTTTAATTTAGATAAATGTGAGATGTTGCATTCTACTGAACCAAACCAGGGCAGGACTTAATGATAGAGCCCTAGGGAATGAAGAGACCCAGGAACTAGGAGTGCGGTGCATAGTTCCTTGAAAGTAGAGTTGCAGGTAGGCAGGGTGGTGAAGAAGGCATTCAGCATGCTTGCCTTCTTTGGTTAGAATATTGAGTATAGGAGTTGGGAGGTCATGTTGTGGCTGTATAGCAGCTTCTAGAATACTGCATACAACACCGGTTGCCCTTCTATAGGAAGGATGTTGTTAAACTTGAGAGGGTGAGGAAAAGATTTATAAGGATGTTGCCAGGACTTGGATTTGAGTTATAGGGACAGGATGATTAAGCTGGGGCTATATTTCCTGGTGCATCAGAGGTCCAAGGGGTGACCTTATAGAGTTTTATAAAATCATGAGGAACATGGATAGGGTGAGTAGCCTAGGTCTTTTTCCTAGGATGGGGGAGTGTAAAACTTGAGGACATAGGTTTAAGGTGAGAGGGAAAAGATTTAAAAAGTGAGGGGTAACTTTTTCATACAGAGGATGGTGCATGTATAGAATAAGGTCTCAAAGGAAGTGATCGAGATGGGTAAAATTACAATATTTAAAAAGGCATCTGGATGGGTATGTGAATAGGAAGGGTTTGGAAGGATATGGGCCAAATGCTGACAAATGGGACTAGGTCAGCTTGGGGATATCTGGCTGGTGCAGACAAGTTGGACTGAAGGGTTTGTTTCTGTGCTGTATGACTATGACTCAATGGCTCTACATCTCGCAATAATACTTGTGGAGAAGGACCTCCTGGTGTATAACTGTGATGGTTATTTAGACTAATACATTGAGAACCAACTAGAAAGTGTGTTGTCCTATTCTAGATGAGAAATGTTTAATTACCAATCTTGTTGACCTATGTCCGTTGTAGAAGAGTGAACATAATCTGGTGCGATGATACTTTGGCTTTAAGAGGTGTATTTTGTCCTGGGATAACAAGGTGTAGAGCTGGATGAACACAGCAGGCCAAGCAGCATCAGAGGAGCAGGAAAGCTGACGTTTCGGGCCTAGACCCTTCTTCAGAAATGTTGTTCAGAAATATTTTGTCCTGGGCTTTTTTTATGAAGAGAGGTTGAGACACAGGTAAAGAGGGGTCTGTTCCAAGATGAACAGCTTGTGAGGACTTGGATTTATTTTTTAAAGTAGAAACAAGAGAAGCAACATGAAGGGGTGGACCAAGCTCCCACAGAGCCAGGATGTTAGTTTAACTTTCAGTTGCTGTTGGAGTTTGGAAGCTGCTCTACATCTCTCCCTACTGCTGCAAAGCACTGGAGCTCTTTCTCTCCTCGAGTTTTCTGTCAATGTTCTTTCATCCTGGACTGGAGAATAGCATGTGAGACAACTTATTTTACTGAATTTGCCTTTGCCAAAGGTGTGTTTATAGGATGTTACTATATTTCAACAGTTGCTGTTTAATATTTAAATTGTCTATTATTCTGTTAATGTTTACAATACAGTTAAGTTATTTCAATTCTTCCTCTTTTGTTTGTATTTTAACTATAGTGTAAGAATACAGTGTGTTTTGCTTCAAGTCTGGAAGTTTCACGAATCAAATTGCATCCAGAACATAACACCTTTCACTTGCCTTTAAAACTAAGTAAATGTTGGGGCCTAGGCTATCTTCTTAATATATTTTGAGGGGGTTTAGTTTCATCCATAATACCGGTAGAATTATTCATTAAGGTGGTAACTGAAAGAGTTGAATCCAAAACTCGGGTCTTAAATCTAAATAAAGGAAACTGTGATGTGTGAATTGGCAAAGATACTTCCAGTCCATCAACCAGTTCTCATTCCACAGCAAAATATTATCTCCAATCCTCTGCAGTTTGCTTTCTGTTGGCTTGGAGTCACATATAGTTCAGACCAGGTAAGAATTGCACTTCTCTGCCTAAAAGGGCATTAGTGAACTAGATGCTTTTCTTTTTCTTGACATAATTAGACTCTTAATTCCAGATTTTTAAAAAAATTGAATTCAACTTCTACCATAGCAGGATTTGAACCCAGTTCCCCAGATCATTAAAAACCGAAAGAACTATGGACTGTTGATTTTGTTTCCAATTTCCACCCTGCCCTCACTTTCATCTGGTTTATCTGGGTCTCCCCCCTTCCCTTCCTCGACATCTCTGTTTCCATTTCTGGGGATAAACTGGCCACTAATATCCATTATAAACCCACTGACTCCCACAGCTACCTGGACTATACCTCCTCACACCCTGCTTCCTGTAAAGACTCCATCCCATTGTCTCAGTTCCTCCACCTCCATTGCAGATGTTCAAGTGAGGCCAACTCCGACAAGGAAACCTCTGAAATGTCCCACCTTCTTCCTCAACCGAGGATTCCCCAGAACCATTGTCGACAGGGCCCTCAACTGGGTCCGACCCATCTTCCGCACTTACGCCCTCACCCCTTCCCTTCCCTCCCGCAACAAGGGTTCCCCTTGTCCTTACCTACCATCCCACCAGCATCCACATCCAGAAGATCATCAGATGCCATTTCCGCCACCTCCAATGAGATGCCACCATCAGACACGTATTCCCCTCCCCTCCCTTGTCCGCCTTCCGCAGGGACCGTTCCCTCCGGGACACCCTGGTCCACACTTCCTTCACCCCCAACAACACCCCACAGCCCCACGGCACCTTCCCCTGTAACCGGCGAACGTGCAACACCTGCCCATTTACCTCCTCTCTCCCCAGTATCCAAGGGCCCAAACATAACCTCCAAGTGAAGCAACACTTCACCTGCACTTCCCAGAGTCCAGTCTACTGCATTCGCTGCTCACAATGTGGTCTCCTCTACATTGGGGAAATGAAGCGTAGACTTGGCAACTGCTTTGCAGAACATCTATGTTCTGCTTGCAAAAAAGGACCCTGAACTACCTGTTGCCTGCGACTTCAATGCACCACCCTGCTCCCTGGCCAACATCTCTGTCTCCAGCTTGCTATAGTGTTCCAGCGAAGCCCAACGCAAGCTGGAGGAACAACACCTCATTTTCCGCTTGGGGACCCTGCAGCCCTCTGGACTCAATATGAAGTTCAATAATTTTAGGTCCTGAACTCTCCCATGTCCTAGCTCCATACCCCACACACCAGGCCTTGTTACCACGTAGCCTGCCATTACACACCCTCTATTGTTAGTCACTAACAGTCCCCATTCACAGCTATTCACCCTCCCAGCCTGATCGTTACCCACACCTTTGTCTGTCCAACTGTTCTTCTCTCTGTTTGGGCTCTATCCTTTATCTTATTGTTTGCTCCTTACTCTTTTCACCCACCCTGTCTTCTGCATATAAACCAAGATTTTCCTATCTACCTTCAGTCCTGAGGAAGGGTCAGCGGACCCGAAATATTAACTCTGTTTTCTCCTCCACAGATGCTGCCAGACCTGTTGAGCTTTTCCAGCAACTTTGTTTTTTTTCCAGCAACTGTAGTTTTTGTCCCCAGAACATTACCTTGATCACCAGGTCTAGCAATAATACCACTAGGTCATCAACTCTCCAGGTTATTTTGGTGATAAGGTAAGAGTTAATCACATAACGGTCTGGTGTCACATGTCAGCCAGACTAGATAAAGTCAGCAGATATCCTTTCCTAAAAGTTATTTGTGAATCAGACTTGCTTTTTCCTCCTCAACCAATGATTTCATGTCACCATGACTGAGGCTAGTGTTTATCTCCAGCTTTTATTACTGGGCTTAAAATTTCCCCAGGTGACAATGGTGAGCATCAGCTTGGGCTTTTGATCCCAAATTCGGTATAACTAACACAACAGCACAGTGTTCCCCCTAAAATCACATTATTCACATTTTACCAATGGAGGAAAAAAGGAAGGGAGAAGGAAGTGAAGTCAAGGGAGGATGTGGAGTGGAGCAGGAAAGTGGCTGTGTCAAGATAATGGTTTTGGGAAGGATGAAGGAGAGTGGGAGTCAATAGCGAAGAGGAGGAGGGCCAGTGATGGTATTGGGGAAAGGGTGCTTGAAGAGGAATGTCAGATGACAAAGTGATAAAGGAAGGTGAAGAGAAGGAAGGGGAGAAAGAGCAGGGGTGGCAAGAGGGAGCAAAGGAAGGGTAGTTGATGTAGATGAGGAGGAGTAGGTTAGGGAAATTGCAGTTCAGGGGTCGGGGGAGAGGGCAGGAGAGGATTGAGAGTAGAGTGAGGGCAACAGGGAGGGTAGGACTTGGGAGGAGAGAGGCATGAGAAGATTGGAAGGTGAGGAAAACCCTTGAGAGGAGGGGTTGGGGGAACAGAGGGAGGCAAATGGAGAGAGCAGGTGGGGTCAAGCTGACTTGGGAGTAAAGGGGGGAGAGGAAAAGATGGGGGTAGAGAAGAACATAGGCAAGAAGGAGAGGTTGAGGAGGGGTCAGTGACTGAGAGAAAGAGAGTAGTGCAGATGGGGGCAAGTGAGAGAGAAGATTGAATATGAGCCTTCCCCACAATGATGACCTCTCTCGTATAAAAGACCGGAGTTTATTTAATCTGAGTGACACTCTTTAGGGTGTCATCGAACTCTGTGACACGTGGCAGTTGTGCTGAGGAGGAGCTGTGTACAATGACCTTTTCGGTGGTTGCGGGGCAGCATGCCTTCTACACTTTGATCCTGCACCCAACAGAGCTGGCTTTCAGATACCAATGAGGCTGTGAGCTCTGCTAAGGTTTTGAAGTGCAGCTTCGACTGTGGAGTAAGCATTGACCTGTCCCTTGCTCACACATCACATATTCGCTCAGACAGCCATCAGAGGGCCACTTCAGAAGAATCACTTCTCCTTTTGATGCTAATTGATTTGCTTTGACTGGGCCATCACCCATTTCAATTTGACTCAGAGCCAGGGCAAAATGTGGCGAAAAGTTGCTCTTTCCCATTTTAATCTCCCAAAGGTGTTAAATTGCATTTCAGGAAGGAGGGAATGCAGGTTCACCTAGAACAATACAAGGTGCTTAAAGGGTTAATATGAGAGTAGACATTGACAAAACCTGGCTTGCATTCCCGAGAATTTAGGAGTTTGAGAGGTGATTTGAATGACTTTAAGGTATGCTTACCATTGACCAGAAACTGTACTGCATTAGCCATATGAATGATCTGGCTAATAGAGCAAGTCAGAGTCTGTCAATCCTGCAGAGAGTAACTTACCTCCTGACTCCCCAAAACCTGTCCACCATCTACAAAGCACAAGCCAGGAGTGTGACGGAATATTCCCCATTTGTCTTGACAAGTGAAGCTCTAACAATACTCAAGAAGCTTGACACCATCCAGGACAAAGCAAACCCATGTGCTAAACACCCAATCTGCCATCTTGAACACCTACTCCTTCCAACACTGACGCTCATTAGCAGCAAGGTGTGACATCTACAAGATGTACTGCAGAAATTCACCAAGAATCTTTAGACAGCACCTTTCAACTTAAGATCACTCCTATCCAGAGGACAAGGCAGCAGATACATGGGAACAAGTACCACCTGCAAGATCCCATCCAAGCCACTCACCATCCTGACTTGGAAACATATTGCCATTCCTTCATCGCCCCGGGTCAATATTCTGAATCCTCCTTCCTCGTATCATTGTGGGTGCCCCTACAACCTGAGGACTTCAACAGTTCAAGAAGGTAATCACCGCCTTCTCATGGGCAATTAGGGAAGTGCAATAAATTCTCCCCCTCATTAGCAACACCCACATCCAGTGAAACAATTAAAAACATAACCAGGTAGAGAGCATTCCCCTCGTAGGACAAGAGAAATGAGGGAGATAATGCGAAAATTAGTGTTGGGCTGTTCTGAAATCAAATCATGAAGCATTTGTTCTCAGAAAATGATGTGCAAATCTTAAATTCTCTCCTGCTAAAAGCTGTTGTCAATTCCAACTTTCAAGGCTAAGCTCAACATAGGAGTCGTGTGTTGGGTAGGCTAAATAGGAGCGTAGAAACCAGGAGAAGTAGGCCACTCGGCCTTTTGAGCCTGTTCCGTCATTCAGTCTGACCATGTCTGATCCTCCATGTCTACACACCCACCCCGATGCCTTTAAAATCGAAAATAAAAATGATCGATCACTTTCTTGGGTATAGACCTGGCCTCCACATTCTTCAGTGGTAGAGAATTCCACAGGTTTATTACACTAGAGTGCTGATGGAATCGTTGAATGGTTACAACACAGGAGGAAGCCATTCATTCCATCCTTTTTTTTAGCTGTTGTCTTGTGCCACTTCTTGAGATGTGAGTGCCGGTGGCTAGGCTAGCATTTATTGTCCAGGCTTAATTGCCTTTGAAGGGTGGTGGTGAGCTGCCTTCTTAATCTGCTGCAGTCCCAGGGTGCAGGGACAACTACAGTGATGTTGGGGAGGGAGTGCCAGGGTTTTGGCCCAGTGACAGTGAAATAGTTCCAAGTCAGAATGGCGACTTCTTGGAGGGGAACTTGCAGTTGATGGTGTTCCCATGTATCTGCTATTGATCTCTTTTCAGGTGGTAAAAATCATAGATCATAGATCATAGAGGTAGTATGTTTGGAAGGTGCTGTCCTAGGAGCCTTGGAATGTTGCTGTGGTTCATCCTATAGATGGTACAAACTGCTGCTATTGTGCATCAGTGAGGTATTGAGTGAAGTTGATATTGGGACACCATTATGGTCTCCAAGAGTATTATATTTAAGAAAACCAGTAGGTGAAAGATAGTATGGACCTTTCTACAGAGAGAAATGTTACAAACATTAACCATCAAATTCAACCACACCACAACTTTATTAAGTGTCTTTTCATGAGACAGTTAGCCTTAGTCCATGCATGGATGACATCAGCTCCAAAAGGAAAAGAGAGAAAGACAATTAATTATAAAGCTTAAAGGATACTTCTGCACATCAAACTTGGGACAAGGTGTGTCGACAGGCCCCCATGAACTACACCAGAACATGGAGTGCAGAGATTGAACTAACATGATTGGTATCCAACAACAGTGCAACAAGGAGTGGGGGAGTATAAATTAAGCCTCCAGTCCCTGGAATAAAGATGAGATAGAGCAAAGCTTACTTTCCTCTGTTGGGGGAATGGGTAAGCAAGGGGTTTCCAGAACAAGTCAGAACAACCTCACAATCAAATGCAGGCCCACACAAAGGGTGTTGATGTGTGAAACTCTCCAAATGAAAGGCGGTAGATGTGAACTGACTGAATACATTTAAACCTGACATTGATCAACATTTTGTTTTGTTACCAACTCTATTCAGGGACATGGAACCAAGGTGGGTGCTATGTTCCTGTTGAATGACCCAAATCAGGATCAAGTGTCTGAATGGCTTCTTTCTGATGTGTGTCCATACTCTTGCATGCTTCACTATTCATTGTATTCAGGCTTGTTTGCTGTGGTAACTTCAATGCATGATTAATGCCATTCTATGTCTGAATCTAATGTAGAGAAAACAATGAGATCATCCAATCAGACCTTCTGATGGCATTGAAGTTTGAGTGAAATTCAAGCAAATCCAAGACTCAGCCACCAACATCGGATGAGGCAGAGTAGATGAAGAATCTAGATACGTTGGAGAGCGTGCACAGGAGACTTCCTGGAATGACAGCAGATTGAGGCATTCAAAATTTTACCAGGATGTTGCCTGGAATGGAGGGAAGATCTTACAAGGAAAGGTTGAGAGAGCTAGGGCTTTTCTCTTTAGAACAACGAAGGATGAGAGGTGACTTGATAGAGGTGTACAAAATGATCAGAAGTATAGATAGAGTGGACAGCCAGAGACTTTTCCCTAGGGTGGAGGTAGCTATTATGAGGGGACATAGTTTTAAAATGAGTGGAGGTAGATATAGGGGAGAAGTCAGAGGTAGGTTCTTTACTCAGAGAGTGGTAGGGGCGTGGAATGCATTGCCGGAGAGGGTAGTGGAGTTGGCCTCATTAGGGGCATTTAAGCGGCTATTAGATAGGCATATGGATGATAGTATAAGATAGGGGTGGAGGTTAAATAGACCTTAGCGTTAGGGTAAAAGTTCGGCACAACATTGTGGGCCGAAGGGCCTGTACTGTTCTATGTTCTATGTTCTAAAATCATGAAGATATGTGTCAGATGAGTGTCGAAAATCTGATTCTATTGGCAGATTCTATTGGTTACCAAAGGACACAGAATTAAAGCAATTTTCAAAAGATACAAAAGGGAAGGAAGGAGAATTTGTTTTAATGCAGCAAGTAATTATGATTTAGCATGACAGGATGCAGATTCACAATTAACTTTCAAAAGGAAAACTTGAAGGGGAGAAATTAGGCATTGCTGTGGCCACACAATTCAATAAACACAGCCCCCACCCAAAGATGAAGACTCCTGGATTTTACAGTATGGTATTTGATTAACCCACGCCTATTGCTTTTGATGCAGGCAACAGCCAAACTTTGTGCTGCCTTTTGATTTATGTAATTACAGCATGCAACCAACCCTAAACACACAGTCGAGTGGCTGCCCAAAGCGTGCAGGGTCAATAATTATGAAAGGTCAGCTCAAGTTCAAGCTGGACTGTACCTCTTAAAAGGGGCAATATGCTTTGAATTGAATGAGTTGATTAGCATTATCATCACGTGCAATCAAATGAGTGCAGTGAAAAGTTTGCAATGTCGCCGCTTCCAGTTTTAGGTACAAGATAGCTAGGTACAGGCACTTAAGCATTTGGTGCAAAAATTAAAAGCAGA
Source organism: Rhincodon typus (assembly GCF_021869965.1). Classification (NCBI taxonomy): domain Eukaryota; kingdom Metazoa; phylum Chordata; class Chondrichthyes; order Orectolobiformes; family Rhincodontidae; genus Rhincodon; species Rhincodon typus. Next base: position 8,414,153 of record NC_063332.1, read on the forward strand.
ATAAATAAAAATGCAGTGAAAGAATAAAAAGGAAATATAAAGTACCCGAATTACAGTCCTTTCACCCCAGTCCATGCCAGCACCGAGCCTCCAGGCCACGCCAGGACAAGTCTGAAGACCATGCCAGGTTTCAAAACTCAATGCGTCACCGCTCCCGTGCCGACCTCCGGTCCGGGACTCCCCTCCCCCCGCGCCGGCCTCCGGTCCGCGACGCCCCTC
>NC_063332.1:8414381-8438126 GCF_021869965.1 Rhincodon typus
GTCCGGGACTCCCCTCCCCCCGCGCCGGCCTCTTGTCCGGGACTTGCCTCCTGCGCGCCAGCCTCCAGTCCAGACCTCACCTCCTTGTGCCAGCCTCAGGTCCAGGACTCACCTGCAGCAGGCTCGGGTCTGGGAGTCACCTACTCCATTCCCGTCCAAGTAAGTTTAAAAAGTTAAAAGTTTGATAAAAACGCTCCAAAGAAAAGAGAAAAAGAAAAAAAAAAGGAGTGGAGCAGAGGAGCTCTGGTGGGAGCATCCCACACTGCTGGCACCTTTTAGTGGGAATACATTGATTTGATTAGAATGGCTGCTAGAGGTTTTTTCCAAATGTGAATTTGACCCGGGCGAGATACAACATGCCATTGTGCAGTACAGTGCCATCCAACAAGATTCTCTGACCTAGCCCTGGAGACTTTTGTGCTGGGTACGAGATGAGGTGAGAGGTCATAGATCCACATGCAGAGGGCTCTTTAACAGACACTTTGAAGGATGTGCGAGCAGAACACCATGGAAGTCAATGCCAACAATCCAGCCCCCTGTGCTGCACCCGAGGAACTTGGTGCAATGTTGCAAGGAGTTCCGTGTCAGTAGTCAAGGTCACTGAATGTATCTTCAAACGCCGATACTCACTTGATTGCATTGTTGCATCACCAACCTCTTGCTGAGCTCAATGCAGCCCATTCTCATCGTACATTGACCCACAATCTTTGGGAGCAGGTTCAGAATTCCACCCCATCCTCACATACCCAGCAGCTGCTTCAAGCTTTACTCTCTACAAACCACAGGCCTGCTGGCTTTTCAGCCACATCACCGTAACCACATTTCTCCGCACATTTTCCGTCCCACTGAGCACATTGGGGTATATTCCGGGGTACATGGGCTATTTTTTATTCACTTTTGGGATGTGAGCATCGCTGGCTGGGGCAGCATTTATTGCCCGCCCCTACTTGCCCCTTGATATGGTGGGGGTGAGCTGCCTTCTTGAACTGCTGCAGTCCACCTGCTGTAGGTTGACCCACAATGCCCTCAGGGATGGAATTCCAGGATTTTGACCCAGCAACGCTGAAGGAATGGCGATATATTTCCAATTCAGGATGGTGAGGGCCTTGGACAGGAATTTGCAGGTGGTAGTGTTTCCAAATGTTTCCTGCCCTTATCCTTCTGGCTGGAAGCGGTCGTGGATTTGAAAAGTGCTCTCGAAGGAACTTTGCTAAATTTCTTCAGCGCATCTTATAGATAATATACAATGCTGTTACTGAGTGTCGGTGGTGGAGGGAGTGAACGCTTGTGGATGTAGTGCCAATCAAGCGGGCTGTTTTGTCCTGGATGGTGTCAAGCTTCTTGAGCGTTGTTGGGGCTGCACTCATCCAGGCAAGTGGGGAGTATTCCATCACACTCCTGACTTGTGCCCTGTAGATCATGGACAGGTTTTGGGGAGTTAGGTGGTGAGTTACTCACTGTAGTGTTCCTAGCGTCTGAGCTGCTCCTGTAGCCACTGTGTTAATGTGGCGAGTAGCGTACAGCTCTGGTCAATGGGAAGCATGCCAGATGTTGATGGCCACTTGGCACTTCTGCCTGAAGATTGCTGTGAATGCTTTTCATTATCTCTTCAATCACTGAGGATGGGGATATTTGTGGAGCCTACTCCTCCAGTGAGTTGTTTAATTGCCCACCACCATTCACGACTGAATATCACATGACTGGAGATCTTCCATCTGATCCATTGGTTGTGGGATCACTTAGTTCTATCTATCACTTGCTGCTTATGCTGTTCAGCACGCATGTCGTCCTGTTTGGTGGCTTCACCAGGTTGATACCTTATCTTTGGGTATGCCTGGTGCTGCTCCTGTCATGCCCTCCTGCACTCTCCATTGAACCAGGGTCAATCCCCTGGTTTGATGGTAATGGTTGAGTGGGGGATATGCCGGGCCATGAGGTTGCAGATTGTGCTGGAGTACCATCCTGCTGCTGTTGATGGCCCACAGTGCCTCATGGATGCCCAGCCTTGAGCTGCTAGATCTGTTCAAAGTGTGAAGATAGAATGGCTTAAACAGATATATTTTGTCCTGGTTTTTTTTTTTCCTAAAGAGACATTAAGATGGGGTACCAAGCAGTCTGTTTCGTGCCAATAAAGTGAACAGCTTGGAGTTGGAACGATAGAAACAGCCTGAATGGGTGGGGTCAGACTCCCAAACAACAAAACACTGGAGGTCTCTCTCTGTGTGTATGTCTGTCTGTCTCTCTCTTTCTCTCTTCCCTTCAGACTTTCCTTTTGATGTTGTATTTTACTGAATTTGCCTTTGCCAAAGGTGTTATGATATTGGAACAGCTAATCAGTGATGGGCAACATATATATTATCTTGTTAAGTATTTTTGGTAGAGTTTCAATTAAGATAATTTTAGGAATTCCCTATTTTGTCTGTATTTTAACTGGAGCCTTAAGAATAAAGTGTGTTTTGATTCAAGCCTGATAGTTGGACCAATCGAATTGCATCTGGAACACAACACCTTGCACAACAAAAATAAGAAAAAGTTGGGGTCTAGGCTATCTTTTTAATATATTTTGAAAGGGTTTGGTCTGGTCCATAACAGAAGTCTGTCCCATTTAGCACAGTGAAAGTGCATGGTGGAGGGTGTTCTCAATGTGAAGACGGGACTTCAATGGCTGAGAAAAGGGAGATGATGATAGTTGCTATGACTGAGGCTATGGCCAACAGTAGGGCTGAACCCATCAGGGAAGATGGTTTGCTCATAAAGAATTCTCTTTCTCACATCCTGCTCTCCTCTCACACATAATTTTTTGATTTATAGGTCTGTGGTTGGTGTTTTATGCCCTCCCTCTCAACCCCTCTGACGCCTCTCTCCTTTCAGATACTCTAGAACAGCTGCTTGGGCCACACAATGGTGCATCCAGAGGAAAGAGAGACTGATATTGAAGAAACACCATCAACTCACCCTACACTCAGCCACCAGCTCAGATCCTAACACTACGCTAACCTTAGAGACGAGCTCAAAGGAAGGATGGCCACAGTGAGACAGAGAGCACGAGAGATGACAGCCTGGGGAGGTGTATCAGTGTGAGCTTTAATGAGGACCCCTGCAGAACAGGTTGGGCAGGTACAGGGAAAGGGCAATGAGTATACCTACTGATAGGATTTGTGCATTAACAGATCTGCAGGTAATAAGGAAGGCAAATGGAATTTTGGTGTTTATTGCTAAAGGAATGGAGTACAAAAGTAGAGAAGTGATTTTTTTGTTAGTCATTCTCAGGATGCTAGGCCAGCACTTTTTATCCATCCCTAATTGCCTGGAGGGCTGTCAAGAGTCAACTACATTGTTGTGGGTCTGAAGTCACATGTAGGCCAGATCAGACAGTTTCTTTCCCTAAAGGACATTATAATGTTGCAATTTTACAAGGTGTTGGTGAGTTCCAATCTGGAGTATTGCGTATAGTTTTGGTCACCTTACTTGATGAAGGATGTAATTGCATTGGAGGCAAGTCAGAGAAAGTTCTCTCAGTTAATTCCAGAGCTGAAAGACTTGTCTTATGAGGAGAGGTTGAGCAGCTTAAGCCTATACTCAATGGAGTTAAGGAGGATGGAAGGAGATCGAATTGAGGTATATTTTATGCTTGAGGGGATTGATAAAGTAGAGCAGCGAGGGTGTTTCCTCATGTGGGGCAATCTAGAACGAGATGTCATAGCTTTAGGACAAGGGGTAACATATTTAAAACAGACATGAGGAGAAATTAGAAACAAAAGCAGGTCTGAGGAAGGGTCATCAAACCCGAAACGTTAACAGATTTCCCTCTACAGATTCTGCCAGACTTGCTGAGCTTTTCCAGCAATTTCTTATTTCTGATTTCTACCATTTGCAGTTCTCTCCGTTTTTGAGGAGAAATGACTTTTCTCAAAGGGTCATGAATCTGTGGAATTCGTTATCCCAGAGTGTGGTGGATGTCGGGACGCTGAATAAGTCTAAAAAGGAGATAGGCATTTTTAATTAGTAATGGGTCAAAGGATTATGGAATGTGGGCGGAAAAGTGGAGCTGACGCTGAGAGGAGATCAGCCAAGATCGTATTCAATGGCAGAGCAGGCTTGAGGGGCTGAATGGCCTACTCATGCTCCTAGTTCTTAAGTTAACATTTGTGATTCATAGAGGAAGCCGGCATTAAGATTGTGGATGACTTGTGCACAGTCTGGAGCCCGTTATTTCCCGTATTCGGGTGTTGGCCTATGCTTTTTGTGGTTCGTGACCTAATAGCTGCAGCAGAAATATTGGATTGCTGCAGTGAAAGCTCAGACTGCAACCATACAGCTCAAAGCATTACTGTGTAGGCTCAGACTGAAGACACGAGTTTAAGGAACCCATGTCCCAGCAATAATATTGAGTTGATTAAAAGTCTTGAGGAGAGACAGTAATTGAGAAAAATAACAGCTAGTGAATGCACAGATACTTTCCAAAAAGACAACTTATTACAACTGCGGCAGATCAAAGAATTCATGACTAAGCCGAAGAGACAGGAGTTTCTGTGGCCAGAAAAGAGATTTCAGGATGGTATGTTTCATAAGACTATTCAATATAGGAGCAGAATTAGGCTATTTGGCCCATCAATGGTCGTTCGCCATTCAATCGTGGCTGATATGTTTGTCACCCCCATTCTCCTACATTCTCCCTGTAACCCTTGACCCCCTTACTAATCAATAACCTATCAATCATTGTCTTAAATACACTCAACGACTTGGTGTCCACAGCCCTCTGCGGCATTGAGTTCCACAGATTCACCACCCTCTAGATGAAGAAATTCCTCCTCATCTCAGGGACATTGAGTTTAAGAGCCGTGAGGTTATGCTGCAGCTCTATAAAACCCTGGTTAGACCACACTTGGAATATTGTGTTCAGTTCTGGTCGCCTCATTATAGGAAAGATGTGGAAGCTTTAGAGAGGGTGTGGAGGAGATTTACCAGGATGCTGCCTGGGCTGGAGGGCAGGTCTTATGAGGAAAGGTTGAGGGAGCTAGGGCTTTTCTCGTTGGAGCCAAGAAGAATGAGAGGTGACTTGATAGAGGTGTACAAGATGATGAGAGGCACAGATATAGTGGATAGCCAGAGACTTTTTCCCAGGGCAGAAATGACTATTATGAGGGGGCATAATTTTAAGGTGATTGGAGGAAAGTATGGGGGAGATGTCAGAGGTAGGTTCTTTACACAGAGAGTGGTGTGTGCGTGGAATGTACTGCCAGCAGTGATAATGGAGTCAGATATGGTAGGGACATTTAAGCGACTCTTGGATAGGCACACGGATAATAGTGAAATGTAGGGTACGTAGGTTGGTTTGATCTTAGAGTAGGATAATAGGTTGGCACAACATCGTGGGCCGAAGGACCTGTACTGTGCTGTACTGTTCTATGTTCTACATTCTATTTCCTATTCATGTACTTACCTAGATGTCTTTTAAACATTGTAACTGTATCCGCATCCATCACTCCCTTTTGAAGTGAATTCCACACAAGTATAAAATAATTGCCCCTCATGTCTTTTTAAAATCTTTTTCCTCTCACCTTAAAAATATCTCTCCTAGTCTTGAAATCCCCCACTCTAGGGAAAAGGCACCTGACATTCACCTGATCTATATCTCACATTATTTTATTAACCTCTACAAGGTTTAACTTCTCAATCTCCTACACTCGTGAAAAAAGGCCTAGCCTATCCAGCCACTCCTTGTAACTCCAACTTTCAGCCCCGGCAACATTCTGGTAAATCTCTTCTGAACCTTGTCTATCTTAATATCCTTCCCATAACAGGGCAACCAGAACTAGACACAGTACTCCATCTGGATGGACCACATTTGAGCAGGATTGGGACCTGGGATTCGGGGTGGGAGGAGAGGGCGTCAGGGGAGGTACTGTATGCTCATTCTGTTGGGAGAAGGTTTAAACAGGATGTCAGGGGGTTGAGAACCTGAGCAGGGAGTCAGCGAAGGGTGAAACAAGGTTCAAAATGAAGGGTGGAAAAATAGGAAGCAAAAATGGAAACTGAGATACTGTTTAGTTGCACACAACATGGTGGTCTTTTGGAGCAAGCGACAAGCCTGAATCCACCAAGTATTCTCGGGTTTCCATGTTGAATTTTCTTGACATCTCCCTTGCTTTGATGAAAAAGGAACCCAAATATTACTGAGCTGAGTCGTGCCGCTCACAAGGCATTGAACAAGAAATTATCCCTCATACTTGGCAACTCGCCACTGCCTCATGAGAAACTCCCTACATGGTGTTTGAAAAGCCTTCAAGATGCAGCAAGTTGCTCCCTAACATCGAGATGGGCTTTGCTGAACAGTTGGCTGCTAATCTTTCCATAGCCCTCATTGCTCAGACCTCTGTAAGATTCAGCCTTTGTCTATCTCAGCTTTGAATCGATTCAATGGCTCAGCCTTCACAGTGCCGTGGGCTAAAGGGCTCTACTATTACTGAAGTTTTGTAAGAATAATAAGGTTCAACCAACTCAGCCTTTCCTTTAAAGCCAGCCTGTTTATCCATGCAATGAACCTTCTCTAATCTGCCACCAACACAATTATACACATTACCTCCTTAAATATGGAGGCAAAACCGCATGCAAAACAGTTTCACAAAAGCCTGTGTAGTTGTAGCAGGAGTCTTCTACTCCTACGCCCCTTATAGTAATGCTTGATCTTGCATTTGTCCTACATACTAAATGCTGTACCTGCAAGCTACATTTTTGAGATTCACATACAAGGGCACACAGATTCATCCATACTGTAAGATGCTGCAGTCTCTCTTCAACCGAAACAAAATTGCTTTCCAATTCTTCCTACAAAGGGCCTAACATCAAATTTTCCTAAATTAAACTTCATCGTTCCACTCAATCTACCTACATTCCTTTACAGACTGTTCTTTCTTTGCAATTTGCTTTCCCACCTATCATCAGCAAATTTGTCTACTGTGCACTTTGTCCCTTCAACCAAGTCATAAATGTAAAGTTATTGACCAGCTTAGGAAATTGACCGAGCAGCAGGAGACCTAGAGTCGGAATAATTCACGTCCTGTAATTGGCAGGATGTGACTAGTGGTGACCCACAAGGGTCCATGCTCTGGCCTCAGCTATTTATTGTGTTCGTTAGTGGCCGAGGTGATGAGGTAGAAAGTCACATATTCAAATCGGCTGATGACATAAAGACGGATGACGTAGCAAGGTACACAGATGGAAGCATAAAATAACAAAGCGATATTTATAGACTGAGCAAATGAGCAAAACTGTGACAAATGGATTTCTAAGGCGGCAAATGGGAGGCCAACACTTTCGTCTGAGAAATGATAGAACAGGGCTCTTTTGAAATGAAGAAGAGATGTAAATTTTGGAGTTCTAAAGACACTTGGGTGTCCAGCTATATGGATCTTTAAAACATCTTGATGATCAAAAAGGCTAATGTAATGCTGTCCTTTATGATGAAAGGATTAGAATGCAAGAGGTTAGAAGCCATACTTCATTTATACAAAGCCTTGGTTAGACTACAGCATGAGTAACCCTGAGCAGTTCTGGCTGGCACATCCTAAGAAGAATATACTGGACTTGGAGGAATTGTGGTATACGTTTAATGGAATGACACTTGGAGACTTGAGTTTTACTTCTCGTTGGTGTTGGGTCTGATGCAGTCAGGGAGTAGATTTAACCACGTGCCTCGCACTGGACCAGTTGGCAGAAGTATGCTGCAATGGCTGGCAGGGCTCTGGTCTCCCACAAATCATTTTCACTGCCTGAGGAAACTCTCCCAGCAGCAGATGGAGTTGGAGAGAGAGATGGGGAAACACGATGTTCCAGGCAGGCTCAGAGCTCCTACCAACCTTCCTGAGGAAGCGGCCTGGCTGCCAAAGCCATTGTTAAATTACATTTTTAGAAGAGTTACAGAAAGAGAGAGAGAGACGGAGGGCACTTCTATTTTGGAGCTCCTCCCTCACTCACTTGACATCATAGCTTCCTGCTGCAAGCAAGTTTACAAGCCTCTCTCACTGGCACACCAACATCGAAAGCCCAGCTTCTCGTTAATAAGATAATGGGCTCACCCAGCCTTTGGCTATTAACGGGCTCCCTTGGAGTTTAAGGGCAAGGCGTTCCTTCGAAGATTCTGAACCCCGCCATTAGGCTGAAATACAAATCAGAAGCTTGTACTGTGTAGGGAAAATCAGAGAGAACAACTGCCCCTAAACTCCAAGGGTTAAATCACACAGAGGCTGTACAAACTGGGGTAACATTCCCTTGAATTTTATGGGTTAAGAAGCGATTTGATTATAGTTTCCACAATGTTAAGGGGGCGAGCTATTACCACTGATGACTCTTAGGTTCTTATGTATCTGCACTCTTGCTGCTTTTCAGGAAGTTCCCACAATGAGTGCACAGCCTCAAAAACACTTTGGTGGCTGTAAAGTGCATTGAAAATGTGAAAGGCACAAGACACATGCCTTCCTTCTTTTTTTTCCTTTATTCATTCATGAGATAAGAACACTGTTTACTAGGTCAGCATTTATTGCCCATCCCTAATTGCACAGAGGACAGTTAAGGGTCAACCACATTGCTGTGGGTCTGGAGTCACATGTCAGCCAGACCAGGTAAGGATGGCAGTTTCCTTCCCTAAAGGAAACTAGTGAACTAGATGGATTTTCCCTGACAATCAGCAATGGATTCATGGTCATCATTAAACTCTTAATTCCAGAAATTTATTGAATTCAAATTCCACCAGCTGCTCTGGTGGGATTTGAACCCAGGTCCCCAGAACATTACTTATATCTCTGGATTAACAGTCCAGTAACAATACCACTAGGCCATTGCCTCCCCAGTTTGGATTTGTAAGGAGCCGAGGGTTGCCTTCTTCATGAGCTAATACTCAATCACCTCATGTTTCCAGGCAGAGGTGAGGAAGGTTAGGAAAAGGTGAAGAAGAATGTTTTGACCTTTTATCATTCTATCATGAATATGGGCATGGCTGACAGGCCCAGAGGTTATTGTACATCTTTAATTGCCCTTAAATTGAGAGGCTTTCTAAACCATTTCAGAGTCAACAACATTGCTATGGGTCTCAAGCCAGACCAGGTAAGGATGGCTGATTCCATCAATGACCCAGATAGATCTTTGCAACAACAATGTTATTTTCATTGTCACCATTGAGACATGAGCTTCATATTCCAGAATTATTAATTGAATTTAAATTATAATACAAATTATTTAGTTCATTCATGGGATATGGGCACCACTGGGCTGGCCAGCAATATTGCCCATCCTTAATATCCCAATGAGTAGTTAAGAACCAAAATTGTTGCTGTGGATCTGGAGTCACATGTACACCAGGCCCAGTAATGACAGAAGATTTCATTCCCCAATTTGTGCACAATCGAGGGATTGGAAGTAGCATAGGGAGCTGGGCCAATCAGAGACACCCTGTTGCCCTAGTTTCTGACCCTCCTGCATTTCTTCTCCTCGTGACCCCTAACAACAGAATGCCCCCAAAAAATAGCACTTACTTGTCACTTTAGTTCTCACTATACTGAGTGTCCTTCTAGACGTTACCAATGATTGATTAGAGGAAGATATAGTGGGACCTATCTCTGAAAACAAAAACAGAAATTGCTGGAAAAACTCAACAGATCTGGCAGCACCTGTGGAGAGAAAGCAGAGTTAACATTTTAGGTCTTAAATAGCTCCAGAAAGATTGGTATCCCGTCACCAATTCACCCTCTATTTACACGTGGAGAGACCTTAACGCTGATCCAGCTTCCTCAGAGTGAACAGAACTTCTGACACTCCTGATATATCCTGTTTATATACCAGGGCTCCTGATTGGACCAGATTAGCAGCCCCAATTGGGGAACTCATATTCTATGGATCCACTTGGCTGACCTTGTTATAATCACTACTTCCCACCCACCCTGAGTCCGAGGTCATAGGCTGGTTCTTTTATTTGCAGGTCCTCCTGGGACGTTTTAGTATTGGGTCAGGTTTCTGCAATTCTGCCTCTCATACAGGTGGTGTGTAACGTACAGTAGCTTGCCTTTTGCGCCCAGAGTGTCTCGGAAGAAATTCATTCCCCTCTTTAGGTCACAAACACATTGAGGCAGCGACATCACCGCATCTGTCTCAGATTCCAAGGTATCTTCAATGCCTGACAGAGAGAACCATTTGGTTCTAGAACAGTCGGAAAGGTAGTTGAGGAGCTGGGCGTGTTTTGTTCCCGCACCGTTTGTGAGTTTGCAGCTTTCGTATGGTCCACGTGCTTGTTCAGGACTGCCACATCTACCCGAGCTTAGTGCATCACTGGACCTGACCTCGTGTTGACCGTGCCTCTTACCCATGCAGGGCCATTCCTGTGGCTCCTACACCAAACTTTTGCCCCTGAAATAAACTGTCTCTTTCGCTTAGCGGAGTCTTGTGTCCGGCATTGGCGTTCTTGATGCCGATTCCTCCTCCGTTGAAGGTCCGGCAAGATAAGATTTAACCCGATGTGGAGAATTCTTGCCATTAGCAATTCTGCTAGAGCTATCCCTGTAGTTGCACAAGGGTTGGCCCTATAATCAAATGGGAACCAGACAATTTTGGTATCGAGTGACACTGTAGGTTGTTTCTTTAAGCCTGCCTTCAAAGATTGGACTGCTCTTTCTGCTAGACCATTGGATGATGAATGGTATGGAGCTGTCCTTAGATGACAAATATCATTTGACTTTATGAAACACTCAAATTTCCTGCTGGTAAATGGTCCTTTATCTGTGACCAACACTTCCTGGAGTCCATGTGTTGCAAAAGAATGCACTTAATTTTTCCATCATCATCCCCGTGTCTGACAAGTGAACTCTAAGCACGTCCAGTGAGTGTCCACAATGACTAAGAACATTGAGCCCATGAAAAGACCTGCAGAGTCGACGTGTAACCAAGTCAAGGGTTTGCCCAGCTATTCCCATGAATATGGGGGAGCTGCTGGGGTCAATGTTTATCCTTGTTGGCACCCTGGGCACTGCCCCACTAATGCAGCTATGTCTGCATTGAATACTGACCAAAAGACGTAACATCTTGCCGACATCTTTATTTTGGAAACCCCTGGATGACCCTGGTGGAGTTCAACCGGTATCTGGCAGCAACATTTGCTTGGGACAATCACTCTTGCTCACCATAATAATATACCATCCCCTGCTGTGATCTGGACTCTGCGGATCCAAAAAGGGTTCAGTTCTGGTTCTGATGGCTCTTTGGTTTCCACCATCACCACGAGCTGTTTCAGTTTTGCCATGACTGGATCTTTTTGCATCCCCCCAAAGCCTTCAAAGGCAGGATCAAATGAATCAAGTTTCCCAGATAAAGGCTTGATGCCAGAAATGTTTACCCCAAATCAAAGATGACTGTTGCAAGGGTATTTCTTCAGCACTGTGGTTTTTTCTCATTGCCACTGAAATCACTCCACAAAGGCCAGTATCCCGTCACCACGTCACACTTTATTTACACGTGTGTAGTAGTTTACACTGGTTCACCTTCCTCAGAGCCAGCTCTGAGTGAACAGGAACCTCCATTACTCCTGTTTATATCTGTCAGCCAGGGCTCCCTGATTGGACCAGATTAACAGCCCCAGTCGGGGAATTCACACTCTATGTGGTCCAACTGGCTGACCTTGTCACAATCCTTTTTTTTTTGTTTAGCCTTTCTCCACGTTGTTAGCTTGAGTGACCTTTATAACAAGTGACTGAGACGTCCAATAACTCAGGAAGATCCTGGCCTGTCTCCTGATCAAACAGAGCCTTAATTTAGAAAGGTGAGCTCCCATTTGCCAAAATCTTTAATGATCTATAACCTGTAGCCTCCCCCAACTCCATCATCCCCAAAAGTATCTGTGCTCTTCCCATTCCAGCCTCTTGAGCCCCATTGCATCAATGAATATGCCTCCAGCTGCCAACGCCCCAAGCTCTGGATTTCCTTCCCTACACCTCTCTGCATCTCTAACTCACTTTCCACCTGTTCGAACTAAGCTTTCAGTTGTCTACCTGAAAATTTCAAATATCAGTGCCATTTTTGCTTTGTAACGCCCCCGTGAGGTGCCTTGGCACGTTTTTTTAAATGCCCAAAACCCCCTGCAGATACAGATTGTTCTTGTTGGTGACCAGGCCACATACTCCAAGGAAGTGCACTATTGAAAAGGTCAAACTACTTTTCATTAGACTTGCGAGTCGGACTGACAATGAGTATCAATCCAACGATGCAGACTGGAGTCTCCAAGGTCAAGACAAAACAGCAGTAAACCAAAATGACCATTAATATGAGCACCATGCTGCAGCTGAAGCCGATAATCTCTTTACATTGACAGTCATTAAGTAATGTGAGGGATGTCTCAAATATGGTTCTGGCTCCCTTCCGATAATTGATTGTTTGACCTTTTTCTGTCTGCAGAATTTGTGTGTATTCAATGTGAACGCTACACTTGATACTGCTTGAGCTACCTCAGTATTTGCTTTCTGCAGCTTAATGGGTGAGGCTGATTTCTTATCCCATTGTTATTCCCCCTCAATGATCTCTCTCCCTGTCTTTCAACGTGTGTTTTTTTAAATTCATTCACAGGATGATGGTATCACTGGCTAGACCAGCATTTATTGCCCATCCCTAACTGGCCAGAGGTGCAGTTAAATGTCAACTGCAGTGCTATGGGTCTGGAGTCACATGGAGGCCAGACTGGGTAAGGATGGCAGTTTCCTTCCCTAAAGGACATTAGTGAACCAGATGGGTTTTTCTGTCAATCAACAATGGATTCATGATCATTATTAGACTCTTAATTCCAGATTTTTAATGAATTCCACCATCTGCTGTGGCAGGATTTGAACCCAAATCACCAGAACATTACCTCATTCTCTAATTAACAGACTAATGATAGTACTGCTCGGCCGTTGCCTCCTCCCAGTTGAAGGAGTTTGAAGAATTGAAGCAGGGTCGGTTTATGTGGCTCACTGAATGAGAACAGTTCCCCCCTTAATGGTATTGTGGGCATACCTGCAGGAAATGAACTGCTGCCATTCAAGAAGAAAGCTTAGCACTATCTCCTCAAGGGCAATTAGGAATGGGCAATAAGTGCTGTCTCAGGCAGCATTGCCCATACCTCCTAAATGGATAAAAAAATCTAAGTGAACAGCACCTTCAGACTTGCCTGAACAGAAACAGATCCTGTCTTTAGTAAAACTATAAATGGTACACACCTGCAGCAGTCGCTAGGTTATGACCAATAGACGGAGAATGGATGATAGTGTAATTGATTATTTTTGGATCAGAAGTAGACCAGAGGAAGATTGGATTCCACTGAAGCGCAGAAGCGGGAAGGACTAGCGACTTTTCATTAAGTTTATGACAATGATAGATAGTTCATTTCAGACTTTGATTACATCCTTGGCCCAGTGAGATATGGTGGGCCTTTTTGTGGAGCAATTTGCAATTCCAGTTCTTTTGCTGACTCATTTCAACCATCTCTTGGGGGTATCTTTTCCTCCCACACTGTTGGTCATGTTCATTGTTGTTTATAAACACAGTTATTAGATTTAAGGGTAATCAAAGTCTTCGACATACGAAGTCCTGTGATGGCTAAGGAGTAAGGGGAAATGTCTTAAAAAATTCAAAAATGTACTTCAGTGCAGTCACTATCTCATTGTATGAGGGTTCTTCTTAGGAACATACCCAATTTCCCCTGGGAATAGAAGTGGACCATTCAACCCATCAAACCTGTTCTGACGGTCAATTAGGGCAGGTTTTAACTTCATCAATCAGCCTTGGTTCTGTAATCTGAAATCCACATGAGCTTGAATTAACCCTCAGCTTTTTTGGGGGGAGAAATTTGTAGATTACTATAATGCTTTCTGCAAAAACACAGCTTCCTAACATTGCATGTGATCAGCGGGCTCTGATTTTGAGCATATGTTTCTTAGACTGCACTCTTTGCCCAGAGAAAACGATCTCTCTCTGTCTAACTGAACAATTCCTTTAGTCATCTCAATTTTTTTAGAAATTCATTTACAAGAGGGATGTGTCGCTGGTTAGGCAGCATTTATTGCCCACTCCTAATTGTCCTGTAGGAGGTGGTGGTGAGCTCTCTTCTTGAATTGCTGCAGTCCATGTGCTGTAGGTACATCCACAGTGCTGTAGGAGAGGGGGTTCCAAGAGTTTGGCTGAGCGGCAATAAAGGAACATCATATGGTCTCAAGTCTACAAGTGAGTGGCTTGCAGGGGAACCTGGGTGGTAGCGTCCCCATTTATCTGTGGCACTTGTCCTTTTAGGTGAAAGTGTTCGTGGGTTCTGTAGGAAGATGCTGTCTAAGTTACTGAAGTGCATCTTGTCGATGGTACATGCTGCTGTTACTGTGGTGGCGGAGGGAGTGGATGCTTGTGGATGTGGTGCCAATCAAGCGGCTGCTTTGTCCTGGATGGTGTCACGCTTCTTGAGTGTTGTTGGGGCTGCACTCATCCAGGCAAGTGGGGAGTATTCCATCACACTTCTGACTTGCGCCTTGTAGATGGTGGACATGCTTTGGGGAGTCAGGAGGTGTATTAAGGGTTTATGACTGTATATTAAAAAGTGATGACTTTATGATTTATGGCTTTCTATAATAATTTCTCTGCAGGAGATTAAAGGTGTAGGGTCCCTCACATAATCAAAAAATTGTTATGGTGTAGAGGAAGGCTATTCAGCCCATTGTGTCTGTTCTGGCCTTTCGAATGAACATCATGACTTATTGACATTTTCCCATCTTTTCCCATAAGTCTGAACATTGTTTCTATTTAAATAACCATCCAATGCCCTCTTGAATGCCTCAAATAAATCTGCCTCCACCACACGTCTATGTAGTGCACTCCAGACCATTATTATTCAGTGGGTGAGAAGTTTCTTTTACCTTGCATTTACATCCTTTGTAATTTACTTTAGACACCTGTCCTTTCATTCTTGATCCTTTTTACAAACTGGGACAGTTTCTGCCTACCTACTGTGAGCAGCATGATGGTTCAGTGATTAGCACTGTTGCCTCACAGTGTCAGGGACCGATGTTCGATTTCAGCCTCGCAATTGGAGTTTGTACATTCTCCTTCTTCTGCATGACTTTCCTCCAGGTGCTCCGGTTTCTTCTCACAGTCCAATGATGCCCAGGTTAGGTGAATTGGTCATGCTAAGCTGTCTAGGGATGTGTAGGTTAGGTGGATTAGCCATGGTAATTACCGGGCTGGGTCTGGGTGGGTTGGTGTTTGGAGGTTGGTGCAGGCTCAATAGGCCAAATGGCTTCTTTCCACACTGCAGGATTCTATGATTCTACTTTGTCCAACACTCTTAATTTTGAAAACTTCAATTAACTCTCCTTTCAGCCTTCTTCTCTCTAAGGAAAGCAGTCCAAGATTATGCAACCTATTCTTATTACTGGGGTTTCTCATTACTGAAGCCATTCTCCTAGCTGGAACCAATCTCTTTGGCACTGTCTCTAATGCATTCACATCCTTCCTAAAGTGTAGTGCCCAGAACAGTGCACAATATGCCAGCAGAGGTCAATTAGTGTCTTCGTCATAACCTCCCAGTTCTTTTACTTTATGCCCCTATTAATAAAGCCAAGGATACTGTATGTTTTATCAACAACACTCTCCACCTGTCTTACCATCTTTAGTGACTTAGGCATATATACAAATCACTTTGCTGCTGTACACCTTTTTAAGTAATACCCTTTATTTTACACTAACTCTCCATAATCTTTATACTAAAATGCATCACCTCACTAGGTGATGGCCTAGTGGTATTATCACTGGACCAGTAATCCAGAAACCTAGATAGTGTTCTGGGGACCTGGGTTCAAATCCCATCATGACAGATGGTACAATTTGAATTCAATTTTTAAAAAAAATCTGGAATTAAGAATCTAATGATGACCATGAACCCATTGTCGATTGTTGGAGAAAAACCCATCTAGTTCATTAATGTCCTTTAGGGAAGGAAACTGCCATCCTCACCTGGTCTGGCCTACATGTGACACCAGACCCACAGCAATGTGTTTGACTCTCAATTGCCCGCTGGGCAGTTAGGGATGGACAAGAAATGCTGCCTGACCAGTGATGCCCTCATCCCATGAATGAATGAATAAAGAAAAAAGAAATCATGTTAGCTAACTGCAGAGTTGAGTCACTTATAGAATCTTAACTTAATCTAGAGTTCCAGTCATAGTTCTACAGGCCCAACAAAAAATGCCATGCATCATGCCCCTCTCCCTGTAACCTTATATCAGACTGCCCTGGGGCTTCCCAGTCATCTCTGTGAGGATAATAATCTAAAGGACTAATGGAATGCTGGCCTCTAAATTTAGGGAACTGGAGTAGTAGGAGGTGGAAGTCATCCTTCAGCAGTGCTGGGCACCACCCATTAGAAGGGACAGACAAGCCTTGGAGGGTGTGTAAATTTCCCAGACTAATCACAGAATTGTTCGCATCGCGAAGGAGGCCATTTGGCCAATGAAATTGCACCAGCATTTTGAGCACTTTAACTGAGTGCCAATCTCCTGCTCTTTTCCCCTGCACATCGTTTCAATTTTTAAAAATCCTCTGATGGCCTCTTAAATATATTGATTGAACTTGCCTCAGCCACACACCAGACAATGCATCTCAGACTCATCGTGTGAAAAAGTACTTTTGATTTTGTCGCAGTGCACTTACCTTTTTTTTCACTTTAAACCTGTGTCCTCTCATTCTTAATTATTTTACTTGTAGGAACAGTTTTCTTTCCCTCTGTACACGCTGTCAATGGCCTCTCATGACTTTTAATGTTCTCTTACCCTTCTCTACTGACAAAACTGTCTGAACTTTCGAACTACTCTTCACAGCTGAAATTTCTTGACCGTGGAACCATTTTTGTAATCATCTTCCGCGCTCTGTCGCATGCATTCACATCTTTTCTGTAATTCGGTGCCTAGAACTGTATGTAATACTCCAGCTAAGGTTAATTAATGTCCTATATAAGTTCATCATAACCTCTCTGCTCTTATACTCTATGTCCTCATTGTTAGAGTCTTGAATATTTCTTTATAAACAGCCCTTCATTACTTTCCTGCTCAATTTAATAGCTTACATCTGAGGGGAGGTTCTGGTGTATTGGTTATATCCTTTAAGGGGAACAGTTGTATTCTATTCGCCCTGCCCATTGCCCCCAAAATCTTATACACCTCTATCAGACACTTCTTCAACCTTCTCTGCTTTAAAGAAAAGAACACCAGCTTTCCTGGATTCAAGATGACGCTGACACCAGGGGACTCTTTATGAGAGCCCCACAGCAGATCTTATTCTAACATTTCTTACAAGCATTTCACACTTTTAAACCTAAATTCTAAGTCTTGGAAAATTTATTCAAACAATGTTGATCTTGCTCTGTGCACTTCCTGTGCAGTTGTAACCTTGTGTGCCTCGCTCTGTCCAAGCACCCTGTGATCTGTATGTCCTTGTTTGCTATGATCTGCCTGTACTGTTTGCAAAACAAAGCTTCTCACTGTGCTTATGTACATGTGACTACAACAAATCAAATCAAATCAAAATATCCACCCTCTCTTCATAGCTGAGATGCTCCATCTCAGGCAACATCCTGGCGAATTTTCTCTGTACCCCCTCCAGTGAACTCACATCCTTCCTATTGGCTTAGCCAAAGTTCTGTACCGCTCCAACATAATCTCCCTAACTCTTATAATCTATGATGTCCCGTGTGCCTTCCTAACTGTCCTATTAACCTGCCCTGGCACTTTCAGGGATTCTTAACTGCCTCTGAACTGGCCCTAGCAAGCCACTCAATGCAAGGACAACTTGGGATGGGCAAAAAAATGCCAGCCTTGCCAGTGATGTGCACATCCCATATAAGAATTAAACAAAAATGCTGTAATAATGGGAACATAGCAACCGATCAGTGCACTGCAAGCTCCCAAAGCAGAAATATGTATGACCAAATCACGTTGTTTTTGTGATTGGAGACTGAAGCATGAGTATTCACAAGAGAGATCTCTGATTGCCTTAGGAACTCTTTCATCCACCCAGGAAGGCAAACAGAGCTAACACAGTGTGGAGTTGGAGGAACACAGCAGGTCAGGCAGCATCAGAGGAGCAGGAAAGCTGACGTCTTCAGGTCAGGACCCTTCTTCAGAAATGGGGCAATTTCTGAAGAAAGGTCCCGACCTGAAACGTCAACCTTCCTGCTCCTCTGATGCTGCCTGACCCGCTGTGTTCATCCAGCTCCACACTGTGTTAACTCTGACTCCAGCATCGGCAGTTCCTGCTATCTCTAAAGCAGACAGAGCCTTTGTTTCGTACCTCATCTGAAAGCTGACACCTCTGACAGTGCAGCACCCCCTCACCTCTTCATCACTGTGCTCAAGACCCTTGTGGCTTTAAATTCAATTGTATAGGGCCTTGGTGAGAGTGTGCCTGGATTATTGAGTACTGTTCTGGTTCCCTTGTCTGAGGAAGGATATACTTGCAATAGAGGGAGTGCAGTGGAGGTTCATCAGGTTGTTTCCTGGGATGGTGAGACTGTCCTAAGCAGGGAGATTGAGGAGAATTTTAGAGGCCTGTGTTCCCAAGAGCTTAGAAGATGTAGAGGTGATCTCATTAAAAATGTATAAAGCTAAACAGACTGGATACAGAAATGATGCTTTCCCTGGCTGTAGGGTTTAGAACCAGAACACACAGCCTCGAGTTAAGGTATAAATCATTTAGGGCTGGGATAAGGAGGAATTTCTTCTCTCAGACGGTAATAAATCTTTGGAATTCTCTACTCCAGAGGGCTGTGGATGCTCAATCATTAAGTCTGTGCAAGAAAAAAAGTTGCTCAATTTCTAGATGCTAATGATACCAAGAGATTGGGGAATAGTGTGGAAAACACTGTTGATGTAGATGATCAGCTATCATCTTGATTGGCAGAACAGGTTAGATGGCCTACTCCTGTTCCTATAACCTGATGTTCCAAGATTGAAACTGCAACCTTAAACAGCCGACATGAATTCAGCCCATTCCTGACTTTAATTTCATTGTTTGTCCCCTAAAATAGAAGATTGGCATCTTCTGTAATGAAGGTTGAGGAACCTGGTGGTCCCAAGTTGAGGTGCCACAGCCCCATCACTGTCAGGAGGGTGTAATTATGAGTTAAAATGGTTCAGGATCACAAATGATGAGTGCAGGAGAAAAAAGCAATCCGTCTGAGAGAAACAAAGGACTATGGGAACAGACCTGTTGCACTCTGTTGTGCAGCATCTGGCCAACTCAGTTGTGGATGGCACATTGACAATTTCAAGGTGAAAAGTCAATCATCTGTGGTCAGCCCAGTGTCACACCACCAAATACTGCACCAATGCTGCCCTCCAAAACTTTCTGCAAGTTGGCAGCCACACTTCCCGATCAACTCTAGTCTACCTGTTGCCTCTCTTACCTCAGAATCACAACGTTCTAGTTTCAGCGGAACAGGACTAGAGTTTAAGAATTAGGATCGACACTCCTGTGCAATACTGAGGATTATTGTGGTGTTAGAGGTATTCTGTTGGTGCTGAGGTGGAGATGATTGAGAGCTTCAAGTTCTCAGAAGTAAATACCACCAACTGTCTGTCCTGGTGCATTCACATTGACACTAAAGTCAGGAAAGCACACCAACCGTCTACTTCTTCAGAAGGCTAAGGAAATTTGGCATGTTCACAATGACCCTTCATAAACATTATAGATACAGCAAAGAAAGCATCCTATCTGGATATATCTCATCTGTAACTGATGAATCTGTGCCTAGGTACCTTTCTATCTAAGATGGTGCTGTAAGTGATGACCTATAACATGGCATTGGAGTGGGGGTCCCATGCCAGAGCTTCTCCGCTCTGTCCATTTTGTTTTCTGTCTTTTCTTTGTGCATATTCTTTTAAAACTTTTAACTTTTTAAACTTACAAAGAGGAGATAGAGGGTTTGGTGTCGTAATGCAATGATAACAACCTCTCTCTCAATGTCAGCAAAACTAAAGAACCGATCATTGACTTTAGAAAGAAAGGAGAAAAATATGCTCCCATCTACATCAATGAAGTGGAGGTTGACAGAGTGGAAAATGCCAAGTTCCTCGGAGTGACGGAAACTGACAACCTGCCTTGAACTTCCCAGATAGAAGCGATGGTCAAGAAGGCACAGCAACGCCTCTTCTTCCTCAGGCGGCTCAGGAAATTTGACATGTCCATAAGGTCCCTCACCAACTTCTACAGATGCACCATTGAAAGCAAACTGTCCGGGTGCATAACGGCCTGGTACGGCAACTGCTCTGCCTAGGACCGTAAGAAACTACAGAAGGTGGTGTGCACAGCTCAGACCATCATGGAGGCCGATCTTCCATCCATGGACTCTATTTACACATCTCACTGCCGTGGAAAAGCTGCCAACATCATCAACGGCCCCTCCGACCTTGGTAATGCTCTCTTACCGCCTCTTCCATCAGGCAGAAGATACAGAAGCTTGAACACACGCACGAGCAGGTTCAAGAACAGCTGCTTCTTTTCCATTATTATTATTAACTTCAAATAATGCTGATCTTGTTAATGTCAAAAAATCAAATGACACCAGGTTATAGGGCAACAGGTTTATTTGAAACCACTATTTTGAGAGAGAGTGTGTGTGAGTGTGAGGGAGTATATGTGTGTGACAGAGTGTGAGTGCACAAGCACACACACTCACACTCTCTCACACACACACAACGCACACACACTATCTTATCTCTCTCTCACACGTGCACACGCGCACACACACGCACACACACACAAATACAAACACACACAGACACACACACACTCTCTCTCGCACATTCACACACATTCTTTGTCTCTCTCTCTCACACACACACACAGACACACACACACACTCTCTCTCTCCCATACACACACACACACACTCTCTCTCTCTCCCACACACACACGCACTCTCTGCCTCTCTCTCTCTCACACACACACACGCACACGCACACACTCTCTTTCACATACACACACACACACACATACATGCGCGCATACACACACACTCTCTGTCTCTCTCTCACACACACACACACTCACACTCACACACACACATACACAAACACGTATAAATCTTTGGGGTGAATTTGCGCTTGCAGATTTGTCTTTGCTGATACATTCGATTTTGTTCAAATAGCGCACAATTTGTCGACAATGCAGCATGTTATAAATTCCTACTTTGGAAATAAAACCAGTCTAACTCCAGGTTAAAACACAGACAGATTCTAAACAAGGTCTTACACCCAAAATGCATTGTCTGACCTGAGATGTCACTGCTTGTATACAGTGATAAAATCTTTAGTTAGAGATAGTAAGAGCTGCCGATGCTGGAGTCTGAGATAACACAGTGTGGAGCTGGAGGAACACAGCAGGCCAGGCAGCATCAGAGGAGCAGGAAAGCTGACGTTTCGGGTCAGGGTCCTGACTCAAAACATCCGCTTTCCTGCTCCTCTGATGCTGTCTGACCTGCTGTGTTTCTCCAGCTCCACACCGTGTTAAAATCTTTAGTTATCTTGGGCAGTAACTTGAAAGAAATTCTGGCATTTGCATTTAAATCAATTGAAATCTGCATCTCCTTTCTTGCTGAGAAAAGAAATAACAGGAGGTAGTCAGCCAGTCATTTTAGGTTTATTCAATACATTTGCATCAGTTGTATGATCTTTTGATCTTTTACTTGTAAATTTCCATCTTGAAGTTTCTCGCACTACACCTGATGAAGGAGCAATATTATGAAAGCTAGTGTTTTCAGATAAATAGGGTAACCTGGTGTTGTGTGATTTTTGACTTTGTCCAACCCAGTCCAACACCGGCACCCCCAGTGTTAATATTGGTCTTATCTAGCGCACATCCTGTGCGGATGTAACTTGTATGCCTTATTCTGTCTAAGTTTTGTTTTTCACCCTATGGTCTGTGTGTCCTTGCTTACTATGATCTGCCTCTACTGCTCGCAAACAAAGCTTTTCAATGTGACTAGGTACACGTGACAATAAATCAAATTAATCACTTCCCTGGAGGGGAATGGAGGAGGTGACTCAGACTAGAAGCCATTGCGGGAGGTGAGTCCCATACAGGATGTTGTCATGGGGATGTGAGCACTGGAGCAGAGGCTGTAGCAGGGAAATGGGTCCTGGACCAGATCCCATTGTGAAGAGGCGAGGTCCTTGCGGACTGGAGGTAAGGCCTCGAGTTTTGAAGCCAGGTGTGGTCTGGAGATTTGGCCTGGTGCAGTGTGGAGACTAGGTGCTGCCACAGACTGGGGTGAAAATACTGTAATTCAAGTACGCTTCTCTTTTTTTTCCTTTTTATTCTTTTATTTATTATTCTATCAATTTTATACCAAATACTTAAGTATCTGTACCTAGGTATCTTGTACCAAAAATGGCACCATAAACGACAACATTGCAAACTTTGCACTGCACTCATTCGTACGCACATGACAATAATGTTAATTTACTTTAATTAATAGGCAACTGCTCTGCCCAAGACCACAAGAAACTACAGAGAGTTGTTAATGCAGCCCAGTACATCACGCAAACCAGCCTTCTTTCTATTGACTCAGTCTACACTTCACGTTACCTCAGGAAAGCAGCCAACATAAACAAAGACCCCTCTGACCCCAGTTATACTCTTATCCGCCATCTTCCATTGGGCAGAAGGTATAAAAGTTTGAAAACACGTACTAACAGATTCAAGAACAGCTTCTTCCCTGCAGTTATCAGACTAATGAATGAACCTCTCATACATTAGAGTTGATCTTTCTCTGCACCTTCTCTGTGGCTGTAACATTATATTCTGCATTCTGTTCTATTACCCTGATGTACTTATTTAAAGTATGATTTGTTTGGGTAGCATGCAAAACAATATTTTTCACTGTATCTAGGTCCACGTGACAATAATAAATCAAATCAAATCAAATCAAATCTTAAACCTTGCTTAGATGAATGTATAATATCCCCTGACTATATTTTGAAGAAGAGTAGGGGAGTTGTTGTTGGGTTGCCATGAACACACACAGAAAAATTAATGATCATATTAGCATATTATTGTCAATGGGAGCTTGCTTTGAGCAAATTGGATCCTGTGTTTCCTATATTACAACAGCAACTACACTTGAAAAAAACAAACATACTTATTTGGTTGTGAAATAATTTGATGTCCCATAGTCATGAAAATGCTACCCAAGTGTAAAATATTTCTGTTGTGAAGATAACAGGAACCTTATTGCGCACAGTTCTGGTCACCACACTACCAGAAGGACGTGAATGCTTTGGAGAGGGTACAGAAAAGGTTTACCAGGATGTTGCCTGGTATGAAGCATTTTATCTCTTAAGAAAGTCGGATAGACTGGGTTTGTTTTCACTGGAACGCAGGAGGTTGAGGGGTGACCTGATAGAAGTTTATAAGATGGTGAATGAGTGGAAAGTATGAGGCTTTTTCCCAGGGGGAGGGATCAATCATGAGAGGATACAGATTCAAAGTTTAAAAGAGATGTGCGAGGCAAGTTTTTCACACAAGGGGTGGTGAATGCCTGGAATGTGCTGCCAGAGGAGGTGGTGGAAGCAGACACATTAGCAGCATTCAAAAAACACCTGGATGAATACAAGAATAGGAAGGGAACAGAGGGAGTTGTTTCAGAGATAGTAGGAACTGCAGATGCTGGAGAATCTGAGATAACAAGGTGTA
>NC_063332.1:8438526-8450002 GCF_021869965.1 Rhincodon typus
GAAGGGAACAGAGGGATATGGATCCTGTAAGTGAAGACAGTTTTAGTATGGAAAGACAAAATGTGTCAGCGCAGACTTGGATGGCCTAAGGGCCTGGTCGTGTGCTGTATTGTTCTTTGTTCTAGTTGCTTTGATTGTGAGGTTTTTTTTCCTCACAGAGGGTTTCTTCCTCGAAAGACGGTGGAAGCAGTGTCTTTGATTATTTTTAGGGTAACGGTAGGTGGGATCCTGATTATCAAATGGGTGAGTGGTTGTCAGAGGCAGGTGGGAATATGGAATAATCAGATTAGCCAAGATCTCATTGAATGGCAGATCAGGTTTAAGGGGCTGAGTGGCCTACTCTTGCACTAAATTTGTATGTTCTTATGATGTACTGCAGGGTTAAAGGTGAGTGGGTAGTTGGGGTTGAGATATGACTTGACATGAGGTTATCAGATCAAGGAGAGATAATATTCGACAGGTGGTACAGAAACATAGCGAATAAGAGCAGAGGTAGGCCATTCAGACCTTCGAGCCTGCACCACCATTCAATATGATCATAGCTGAGCATCCAATTCTGTACCCTGTTCCTGCTTCTGCTCCTTACCCCTTGATCCCTTTATCCCTAAGCAATATATCAAATTCCTTTTTGAAAGCCTTCTTGAAAATGCAATTGAGGAGGGAGTTTAAGGGATCGGGTTTACAGGACGAGGACAGAGGGTATATCAGAGGTACATGAGATAATTAGAGAGGGCAGGGGCTATGGGATGGGAGAAAGGCTATAGCAGGAGTGTATGAGAAAGATGGTGAGAAAGGTCACGGTCAGGTATTATGGAATGGGAGAGATGGCATTGGTAAAGGTAATGGAATAGGGAAGAGAGATTGCGATTCATAGGTGACTATGATGTGGAGGTGCCGGTGTTGGACTAGGGTCGACAAGGTCAAAGGTCACACGACACCAGGTTATAGTCCAACAGGTTTGTTTGAAATCACAAGCTTTCGGAGCGCTGTTCCTTCATAACTTGATTGGATTATAACCTGGTGTTGTTTGACTTTTCGCCGTGATTCATTGGGACAAAGGATCGGAAATAAAGGATATGGAGGTGTGGTGTTTGCCATCAGTAGAGAGGCTCTGGGAAAATACTGAGTAGAAAGAACACGGGAGTGGGAATTACTACTTGGCACGCTCACCAGCATGTTGGGCTGACTGGTCTTCTCCTGTGCTTTCTAATCTCATCATTCCTCAGATGGTGTTGCAAACAGTTGCCTGAAGGGATAGCTGTGGGGGTGGTGACAAGAAGGATGCGGGGATGGGAGAGGGAAGACGAAACATCTTCAGTCAGAATTACTAAAAAGCTTGTCTCGGGGACAAGCTGCTGATGCATTGAGAGTATCGCTACAGGGCAAAGTGAAGAAGCCGAGGAATGCAAGGAGCAGAAATAAAAGGCTGCAGCATACACAAACCTTTCAAGCATTAAAGTACTGAGGCACTACATATTGCATGCACCATCTGATCGTCCCAGTAATGGGCCCGAGCTTCAGGCAGACATATGGAAAGACAAGTAAGCACAAAAATAAATGGATCAGAGCCACGGACATTTCACTACAGAAGGGAGCCATTTGGCCAATTACGTCAACTACTCCAATCCCATTTCCCTGTGCCATCTAATCTATTATTTCTATTTGCTCCAAAGACGTGGGCAATAGCTTATTGTGCATTTCTCGTTTTGTGCAACTGAGTGGCAATTTAGGATGCTAACAGTCAATGTGTATCACGGCATACAGTCACAGTTATTAAAAAGATAGACTATGCATTCTTAGACAGATTGCTTTCCACCGGTTTACAAGGTTTTGTTTCCCTCGTCCCGGCCCACAAAAGATCAGATTTTTGAATTTGTTTCCTTGTAAACCCTAAACTCAACACCTTTGGTTTTTTGTTTCAGTACCAAGGATACAGAGGAGCAGATCGCTCAGTCCCTCCAGCTTGTTGTGTCATTCAGTGAGATCATTTTTAAATTATATATTCACAGGATACGGACATCGCTGGTGAGGCTCTCATTTAAGGCCCATCCTTAACTGCTCAGAAAGCAGTTAAAATTCAACCACATTGGTGTGGGCCTGGAGTCACACATATGCCAGACCAGGTTGGAACAGCAGATTTCCTTTCCTGAAGGACATGACTGAGCCAAATCGTATTTTCTTACCACCAACAATTGGCATCGGTTTTATGGCCATCCTTAGGCACTCAATTCCAGATTATTGAATTCAGATTCCGTCATCTGGGACGGCTCTGTGGTTAGCACTGCTGCCTCACAGCGCCAGGGACTCGGGTTCAATTCCACCCTCGGTGACTGTCTGTGTGGAGTTTGCACATTCTTCTGCGTGGGTTTCCACCTCGTGCTCCGGTTTCCTCCCACAGTCCAAAGGTGTGCAGGCTAGGTGGATTGGCCATGCCAAAGTTGCCCCATAGTGTTCAGGGATCTGCAGACTAGTGGAATAGGCATGGTAAATAGAGGTTGTGGGGATAGGGTGAGGGGCTGTATATGGGTGGGATGCTCTTTGGAGGGTTGTTGCAGACTCGATGGGCCAAATGGCTACTTTCCACACTGCAGGGATTCTAAGATCTGCTATGGTGGGATTTGAACCCGGGTCTTGGGAAGAATACCTGGGTTAATAGTCCAATGATAATACCACTGGTCATCCCTATGACCGACTCAAGTCTTAAATTCATTTATTTTGGCTTCCACAACCATTACTACCTTTTCCTAACAGAATTCTACTAATCTCAGTTTTGAAATTTTCAGTTGACCACTCTATCCCCCACCTTCAACCAGCCTCAACGATCTTCTAGGGGAGAGAACATCAGATTAAGAAGTGCTTCATGTTGTCATTCTCAATGGCCCAGCCCTAATATTCAAGGCCTTGTTGTGGACTTCCTTCAACATTCCATCAAATCCCAAGTACCATAATAAATCCTAACTCTGTGTACAAATTTCATTTCATATTGGTGAGGCCACACTAGATTACTGTGTACAATTCAGTCTACTTATGAAAGGAATGATATGCTTGCCCTGGTATTTACATTGTATATTCACCAGACTTCTTCTTAGGATAAGATGGTTGACCTACGGGAAATGACTACGTAGACTAAGCTCAAAATACCTGAGAGCGTCTGTGGAGGGAAAGCAGAGTTAACATTTTGGGTCCAGTGACCCTTCTTCAGAACTGATTGTAGCCAGGAAAAGGTTGGTATGTTTACTAAAGATGAGGTGGGGCGGAGGGTTGGGCAGGAAAAATAGCAGGTGGATATGGAGCACAGAGAGAGAAAGAACAGCCTTTGGCAGACAAATGTCTTCTCTTGAAGAGTTGTAAATTCTTCACCTCAGAGCTGAGGACACTCAGTTAACAAGCATAAAAGTGTGAAGCTGGTATATCTTTGAGTACAAAGGGAATTTAGGGGTAGGGGATCATTTGGCCAAATGGAGTTGCAAGACAAAACAGTTATGACTTTGTTGAATGGCTCAGCAAAGCCAAGAGACCTCTACTCCCACACCAACGTCACATGTACAGGACATTGGTTAGGCCACTTCTGGAATACTGTGTTTAATTCTGGTCTCCCTGCTATAGGAAGGATGTTGTGAAATCTGAAACGGTTCAGAAAAGATTTACAAGGATGTTGTTGGGGTTTGAGCTACAGGGAGAGGCTGAATAGGCTGGGGCTATTTTCACAGAATGTCAGAGGCTGAGGGGGTGACCTTATGGAACTTTATAAAATCATGGGGGGCACGGACAAGGTCAATTTTTTCACCAGAATAGGGGAGTCCAAAGCTAGAGGGTATAGGTTTAAGGTGCAAGGGGAAAGATTTAGAAGTTACATAAGGGCAACTTTTTCACGTAGAGCATGGTGCATGTATGGAACAAGCTGCTAGAGGACGCGATGCAGGCTGGTACAGTTGCATAGAATAGAATTATGAAATCATAGGTCATAGAATCCCTACAGTGTGAAAACAGGCCCTTTGGCCCAACAAGTCTACACTGACCCTCGGAGCATCCCACCCAGACCTATCCCCTTATAACCCACCTAACCTACACATCCCCGAACACTATGGGCAACTTAGCATGGCCAATCCATCTTGCCTGCACATCTTTGGACTGTGGGAGGAAACCAGAGCACCTGGAGGGAACCCACGCAGACTCGGAGAGAATGTGCAAACTTCACATCATTTAAAAGCCATCTGGATGGGTTTATGAATAGGAATGGGCTAGAGGGATGTGGGCCAAATGCTGAGAAATGATTAATTTAGAATATCTGGTCGGCCTGGATGAGTTCGACCAAAGAGTCTGTTTCTGTGCTGTATAACTCTATGCTTTTATTTTCAAGCTGGAATATGGGATCACCTCTTGTTCAGGAAAGGAAAGAGGAATGGTTAACGGAGTCGAGGAACTTGGACTATCCCTCTTTTAAAGACATGAGTCATTCAGTTGCGACAGGGCACTCTGCTGGGCCATATGGCTGAGAAACTGATAAGTCCCACTCCTACTGAGGCTCATGGGTGACCAGGTAGCTCCAGGGCACACTGAGCTCTCAAACAGCTGCTGGTATTTTTATTTACGAGCGAGCTAGACACTGCCTCTAATCACCTCCTTGGGGGCTTTCTCGAGCAGGGAATCCAGCTACAACGGAAGTAAAACAATGCTTCAGAAATAATGCCAAAGCACAAATTTAACCATGGTTTTCCACTGAGGATGCTGGAGATTTTAAATAGAAAGAGAAATTACTGGAGAAACTCAGCAAATCTGGCAGCATTTGTGGAGAGAGAGAAAAACTGAGTTAGCGTGTTGAGTTCTTCAGAACTGATAGTCACGAGGAAAAGGTTGTATTAATTCTGATGATGGTGTTGGGGGGTGGGGAGGGGGTGGCAGATGTGGAAAGGAATGAATGGACAGGTGGAGAGCCCAGGGACAGAGAAAAGACAGTTAGGCAGATAAAGGGAAGGTTCATAGTATTACAGGGAAGGAGAAAAGCTGATAATGGGAACAGTGAGTTGGTGAGAATGTTGGCTGTGCTAAATGCAGCCCATGACATGACAAGGCCTGAGGTGTGGGGGTGGGAGTAAGGGTATGGAAGAAGGTGTTCAGGCCCTAAAATTATTGAAGTTGATATTGATTCCTGATATTGAATTCCCAAATAGAAAATGAGATGCTGTTCTTCCATATTGCCTTGAGCTTCGCTGGAGCATTGCACCAAACCTGAGACCACACTATTGGCCAGGGAACATGGTGGTGTGCTAAATGGCAGGCAACTGGAAGCTCAGGGGGTCATTTTGTCGACAGAACGTTCTGCAGTTATTTTAATGTGTTTGTTTAGATAGAGAGGAGTTATTTCCTCTGGTATCAAAGTCCTTCCAGAATAAGGGAACATATTCTTAAAATTAGAACTAGCCATTTTGGGGTAATGTCAAAAGCACCTTTAAACTATACAATATAGCACAGGAACAGGCCCTTTGGCCAAATAAGTCTGTGCTGATTCATAATCCTTATTCAGACCCACTACATATTGCCTATGCATGGTATCTATCCCTCTGTTTGTCTCCCGCTCTTGTGTCTATCAAGATACACATTGCTAATGTGTCTGCTTCCACCATCTCCACTGGCAGTGCATTTCAGGTACCCACCACTCTCTGGATGAAAACTTTTTCCCACAATTCTCCCCTAAACTTTCCCCCTCTCACCTTGAATCTGTGACCTCTTGTAGTTCACCTTTCCACTCTGGGATAAAGCCTCTGAATATCCACCTCTATCAGGTCGCAACCCCACGCTCCCCCCAACCTCAGCCTCCTTCTTTCTAGTGAAAACAATCAGAGTTTATCCAACCTCTCCTCATAACTAAAACCCTCCAATCCAAGGCAATACCCTTAGTAAACTTTCTCTGTGCTCTGTCTAAAGCATCCATGTCCTTCTGGTAGTGTGGTGACCAGAACTGTATGCAATATTCCAAATGTGGCCGAACTAAAGTTTTATATAGCTGTAACAAACTTGCCAACTTTTATATTCGCTGTAGACAAACAGGAGGCTGGAAAAACACAGCAAGCCAGGCAGCATCAGGAGGAGTAGAAGTCAGCATTTCAGGTATTACCCTTCTTCAGGACTGGATGTTGGGGGGGAAGAGGGGGTAGGGTCATGGAATGATGGTGATAGGTGGACACTGGTAGTAGGTACGACCTGGTTGGTCTATGGGAGCGATGAATCCGGTTGGCTTCTGGATTGGGAGGGAGGTGGCGATAGGCAGAATGGAAGGGAGGGGTCGGGGTTGGAAAGGGAGCCGGGGGATGGGTGGAAAGGTTATTTGAAATTAGAGAAGTCAATTTTTAGCCAAGGCTCTATCAAGTAGATTGTTATTACTGTTTTCCACACGACCATCAGAAATAGGAACAGGAGAAGACTGTTTGATCCTTCGAACCTGCTCGGTCATTCAATAGGAACTTGGCTGATCCAACATTCCTTATGTCCATTTTCCTGCATTTTCCCATAACCCTTGATTCCCTTACTGATCAAGAAACTATCAGTTTCGGTGGGATAAACTGATTTCATTTCTCTACTCCTCCCCAATCCACCCAAAAAAAGTTTGAATTTTGTAAGGCCAAGTCTGCATCTGTCTGACTGTACACAGCTCAGTGTCAGATGCAAGTCAACCACAGCCCTTCAGTAACAAGTATAGAACTGATTAATTGCAAACAAAACTTACTCAAAGGAAGATATGAAGATATCAGCAAAAGGTTTAAATTGTGCAAGTATATGCTACTAGTCTTCTTGAAAGACAGAATATAAACACATTCTTCAAGTCGGGGAAAAGGAAAATTTAAAGCTCTCCAGATTGTTATCTTAAAAATTAATCTGGCCAAGTAACACTTACATTCAAGAAAAATAATTACTCACAGTTTATTCAAATGTTAGTTTGTAGCTAAAGTCACTGCTCACAAGCTGTTGGCACTGGGATTTCTTCCTGGATCAGTCATGACTGGCTGAATTCTATTTGTCTGGAGATAGCGGTGATAGATTCCAAATTCTCTTATAGGAGCATTCAGGTTACATCAGTGAAGACTGTTCCTCGTGGAGCCATTGACTTGTGCTGATGAAGTATTCCAGTGGATTTGAACTCACAAACTTTGAGGAGAATGAGTTTAAGATAAAAAGTATTGAGAGGGAATAGGTTCTTGATCCAGGCAACTTATCTCTCTAGTGCCCTGTGTTGACACTTTTGCACTTTTGGGACTGGAGGGTTTGAGTTACAGGGAGAGGCTGAATAGGCTGGGGCTTTTTTCCCAGGAGTGTTGGAGGCTGAGGGATGGGCTTATAGAGATTTATAAAACCATGAGGAGCATGGATAAGGTGAATAGCCAAGGTATTTTTCCCAGGGTAGGGAAATACGCAACTAGAGGGCATAGGCTTAAGGTGAGAGAGGCACGATTTAAAAAAAGACATGAGGGGTATCTCTTTCACACAGAGAGTGGTGTGTGTATGGAATGAGCTGCCAGAGGAAGTGATAGAACTGGTACAATTACAATATTTATTTTGCATCTGGATGGGTATATGAATAGGAAGGATTTCAATGGATATGGGCCAAATGCTGACAAATGGGATTAGGTCAGATTGGGTTGTCTGGTCAATGTGAATGAGTTGAACTGAAGGGTCTGTTTCTGTACTGTATAGAACATAAGAACATAAGAACCAGGAGCAGGAGTAAGCTATCTGTCTCTTTGAGCTCGCTCTGCCATACAATAAGATCATGGCTGATCTTTTCATGGCCTCATTTCCACTTACCCACCCTCTCACCATAACCTTTAACATATATATTACTATGACTCTATAAATATTCTAAACTAAATACAAATCATCCTCTGATACTATTAAAAGATGAACAGGGAAGTTATTCCCAGTGACTTGAGCAATATTTTTGATTCACCAGTATGAGTAAAAGTAAAACATGTGTTTATTATCACACTACTGTTTGTGGGAGCTTACAATGTATAAATTACAATAATTGAATGGGGTAATAGACATTGGGTTTGTCTGAAGATGTGAAAGGCACTACATAAATTTATTCATTCAAACTCACTTCAATAATATGAACAATGATTCTGTGAAATAAGCATAGATGTTTGCTAGACAACTGCATGACTTTAATGTCAAATTTGTAAACTCCCCATGCTATTGTCGATTGATCTCTGATGAAGCCAAATTCACCCACAAATCTGGGCTAGGTTCCAATCCAAATCCCAGAGATAAAAGTAACTGTGTTTGATTTGTGGCCCACTTATACATCAGAAAATTGTCTTGCAAAAGGAAGAAATTACATTATGAGAGGCGGCTAGCTAGAAATATAAAAATAGATACCAAGAATTTCTACAGATAAAGGAAAAATATAAGTAAAGTGAGTACAGATCCTCTAGAAAGTGACAATTTAGAATTAATGGTAGGTAATAGACAAAATAATGAGGGCTGAATAGGCTGGGGTGGACTAGGGAAGGAATTTACCAGAAAAGAAGCCAAGGAATAAAGACAAATATTTAAAGAAGTAATTCATCAGTTGACAAGGATATACCCCGGTATAAAGAGGGGAATAAATCAAATATAGATAACCAAGGAAATTACGGATAATATCAATTTGAAAAAGAAAGCATAAAATGATACAATGATTTGTAGCAAATCAGATGATTGGAAAAGATGACCAAAGTAAAAACTAGGAGGAAAATAATTTGGGAACAAATTTGCAAGTAATATTAAGTTGGACAGCAAAAGCATCGTTAAGTATATGAAAGGAAAGATAGAGGTCAAAGTAAAGATGGGTCTCTTATATAATGAGGCTGGGGAAAATGAGGAAATAGCAGAGGAGTTGAATAAGTACTTTGGTCTTCTTGGTAGAAGGCACTAGTAGCATTATAACAATACGAAACACTCCAGGGGCAAAGGTGGGGGAAGAATAAGCATAATAACTATCACAAGAGAAGAGGTTCTAAGGGAGCTAATGAGATTAAAAGCCAACAAGCCGCCAACACCTGATGGGATGCAACCTGGAATATTAAAGAAAATATTACAAAGGGAGTGGATGCACTGGTAGTAACCTTTCAAGAATCCTTAGATTCTGGAAAAGTTCCAGGGGATTGGAAAATTGCCAAGGGAAGGAGACAAAAAAACAGGTGACTATAGGATAGTTAGCTTAACATCTATTATTGGGAAAATGTTGGAATCTATGATAAAGGATGTAATCGCAGAGCATTTAGAAATGCATAATATTACCACTCAGAGTCAACCATGATGCTTGACAAATTTATTAGACTTCTTGGAAGAGGTAGCAAGGAGGAAATGTAATACATTTGGATTTCCAGGATGCTTTTGATAAGATACCACGTTTTGGGCTATTTATTAAGATAAGAATCTATGGTGTTGGGATAATTATATCAGCAAGGGTAGAAGATTAGCTAACTAATAGAAGACAGAGAGTTGGAACAAAGGGGGCAAGCTGTAACCTGGGGAGCGCCACAGGGACCACATATTCTCAGAATATATACTAAAGACTTGGATGAGGAAAGTGAATACTCTATAGCCAAGTACATGGATGACATAAAACTAGGTGGGAGATCAAGCAGTGAGAATGGCACAATGTGTCTATAGAGTGATATAGACAGGTTGAGTGAGTGGGCAAAAATCTGGCAGGTGGAGCAGAATGCAGGAAAATGTGGAGTTCATTTTGGCAGGAAAAATTAAAAAATCTGAAAACAATTTAACTGGAGAACGACTGCAGAATTATGAGGAGCAGAGGAATTTAAGTGTTCTGGTTTTTGAATCACAAACTGTATGCAGATACGGCATATAACCAAGAATGCTAATGGGATGTTATCCCTTATTACAGGAAGAATTGAACGTAAAAATATGAATTTTATTCTTCAGTTAAAAAGGGTATGGTTGAGACCACCTTTCGAGTGCTGTGTGCAGTTTACATTTGTAAGCATGTAAATTAATTGGAGATGGTTCAGAGGAGAGTTACTAGATTGGTAGTTTGTATGTCAACGATATATTGGAATGAGCCGGTTGTCTTATGAGGTAAAGTTGGACACACTGGGCTTGTTTCTACAGATATTTGGAATGGTGTGGAGTGACTGGATTGAAGTGTGAAAAATCCTGAATTTCTGGATAAGATGGACATGATAATGATGTTTCCAATCCAGAATGAGAGGGCACTGCTTTAATATCAAGGGCCAAATTTTTTATTCGGACAGAGATCAGTGGAAATATTTCTGCTTAGAGGATTATGTGATTTTGAAACTTTGTCTCAGAAGGAATTAGAGGAAGTGGGTTTGAAATATTTTTAAGGTAGATAGATTTTTGTTAAGTAAGGCAATCAAAGTTTATTGTGGATAGTTAGGAATATAGAAATTGATACAAACGTGGCTTAAACATGATCTTATTGAATGGTAGAGCAGCCTTAAGGGATAAATGTTCTATCCACATGTCCTCTTTGGGAGATGTGGTTGCAGCTTAATGGTAATATATTGGGGAGGCGATGGCCTACTGGTATTATTGCTGGACTGTTAATCCAGAGACACAGACAATGTTCTGGGGACCTGGGTTTGAATCCCGCCATGGCAGATGGTGGAATTTGAATTCTATAAATATCTGGAATTTAGAATCGAGTGATCACCATGAAGCCATTCCCGATTGTTGGGAAAACCCATCTGGTTCACTAATGTCCTTTAGGGAAGGAAACTGCCATCCTTACCTGGCCTGGCGTCCATGTGACTCCAGACCCACAGCAATGTGGTTGACTCTTAACTGCCCTCTGGGCAATTAGGGAAGGACAATAAATGCTGGTCCAGCCAGTGACACCCTTATCCCGTGAATGAATATAAAAAGAAAAAAAATTTGATTATGTTGTTAGAGGTGGGAATGTCTATTGTTATATGCAGAATATTAATTACTGAATCCTCCACTGTCAACATCCTGGGAGTTCCACTGACCAGAAAATTAATTGGACTAGCCATATAAAAACTATGGTTGTAAAAACAGGAACCTGGAATTTTGCAGACTGTAACTCACCTCCTTTTGCTCCCAACATCTGTCTTCCATCTGCAACGCATAAGTCAGGAGTATATTGGAATATGCTCCACTTGCCTGAATGTGTGCAGCTCCAATGATACTCAAGAAGCTCAATACCTTCTTGATAAAGCAGCCAGTTGGATTAGCAGTCCACCTATCATTTTCACTGTTCACTCCCTTCACTACTGGCACACAGTGACAACAGCATGTACCATCTATAAAATGCACTGTAACAACTCACAAAGGCTGTTTAGACAGCACCTCTTGACATGAAGGCTACATTCGACCGAGTGTGGCATCAAGGAGCCCTAACAAAACTGGAATCAATTGGTATAGAACATAGAACATAGAACATTACAGCGCAGTACAGGCCCTTCGGCCCTCGATGTTGCGCCGACCTGTG
>NC_063332.1:8450402-8486832 GCF_021869965.1 Rhincodon typus
CATGGCTCCGAAACTCAATCCCTCTACCAATAAAACCTAACACACCGTACGCCTTCTTAACAACGCTATCAACGTGGGTGGCAACTTTCAGTGATCTATGCACATGGACACTGAGATCTCGCTGCTCATCCACACTACCAAGAATCTTACCATTAGTCCGGTACTCTGTATTCCTGTTACTCCTTCCAAAATGAATCACCTCACACTTTTCCGCATTAAACTCCATTTGCCACCTCTCAGCTCAGCTCTGCAGCTTATCTATGTCCCTCTGTAACCTGCAACATCCTTCCGCACTATCCACAACTCCACCGACTTTGGTGTCATCTGCAAATTTACTAACCCATCCTTCCAAGCCCTCAACATCAAGGAGCGTATCAAGGGGCAAACTCTCCAGTGGTTGGAGTCATACATGTTCCCCGATGATTGCACAATGTTCGGCACCATTCATGACTCCTCAGATACTGAAGCAGTCTGAGTTCAAATGCAACAAGATCTGGACAATATCAAGGCTTGGGCTGACAAGAGGCAAGTGACATTCGCGCCACACAAATGCCAGGCTATGACCGTCACTAATAAGAGACAATCTAACCACCGCCCCTTGACATTCAATGGTGTTACCATCACTGAATCCTCCACTATCAACATCCTGGGGGTTATCATTGATCAGAAACTCAACTGGACTCACCACATTAACACAGTGGCTAAAAGAGCAGGTCAGAGGCTAGGAATACTGCGGCGAGTAACTCCCCTCCTGACTCCTCAAAGCCTGTCCACCATCTACAAGGCACAAGTCAGGAGTGTGATGGAATACTCCCCACTTGCCTGGATGGGTGTAGCCCCAACAACACTCAAGAAGCGTGACACCATCCAGGACAAAGCAGCCGGCTTGATTGGCACTACATCCACAAGCACCCACTCTCTCCACCACCGACGCTCAGTAGCAGCAGTGTGTACTATCTACAAGATGCACTACAGAAGTTCACCAAAGATCCTCAGACATCGCCTTCCAAACTTTCAACCTAGAAGGACAAGGGCAGCAGACATATGGGAACACTACCACCTCCAAGTTTCCCTCTAAGCTACTCATTATCCTGACTTGGAAATATATCGCCGTTCCTTCACTGTCGCTGGGTCAAAATCCTGGAATTCCCTCCCTAATGGCATTGTGGGTCAACCTACAGCAGGTGCACTACAGCTGTTCAAGAAGGCAGCTCACCACCACCTTCTCAAGGGCAACTAGGGATGGGCAATAAATGCTGCCCCAGCCAGTGACGCTCACGTCCCACAAATGAATACAAAAGAAACCTTCCAAAGCCACAACCTCTACAATCGAGAAGGACATGGTCAGCAGATACACCATAGTGTCATACAGTCATACAGTATGGAA
Organism: Rhincodon typus; assembly: GCF_021869965.1. NCBI lineage: Eukaryota > Metazoa > Chordata > Chondrichthyes > Orectolobiformes > Rhincodontidae > Rhincodon > Rhincodon typus. The sequence continues at coordinate 8,451,790 of NC_063332.1, forward strand.
ACAGGCCCTTCAATCCAACTAGTCCATGCCGAACATAATCCCAAACTAAACTAATCCCACTTGCAAGTTCCCTCCAAGTCACACACTATCCTGACGGAATTATATCACTGTTTTTTCAAAGTTAATGGGTCAAAATCCTGAAACTTCCCTCTGAGTAGTACAGTGAGTGTCCCTACACCCAACGATAGCAACAGGCCAACAAGACAGCTCACCACCTCTTTCGCCAGAGCTATTAGGGATCGGCAATAAACACAGGCCTAACCGGCAATGCCTACATATGGTGAATTAGTAATAAAAAATAATGGATTTGGAACAAACACCCTGAACTATGAACTTTGAATCTTTTACTCCTTACATCATCATGCCAAAGGAATATTGTACACGGGAAGATAGGAATTGATAAATGAAAGAAATATCAAATTTAATCTGTTTGCCTTCCAGTATCTTGGCTGTCACCCAATACATCAATAATGGCATGGTCTAACTATTCAGAATGATCAATCTCTGTCAATTAGTGTACTTTTGGGAAAAAAAAACAGTAATTGAGAGCCATCGTCACCTGTGTCATCTAAGCATGTTGCATTTTCTCACTTTTACTTCTCAAGTTTCTCATATGCTGCATCCAAAAAATGGCTAATATCCAGCTTAAAACCTATCTAATTTCCATTTTAATGAATCAATATTAACTACCTCCACTTCTTAGAAGGCTGCTCCATGAACTGAGAACTTATAAGACATGTTGTTTTCACAAGTTTGATATGAATATACTCCTTCAAGCCCCAGGCTTTGTGTTATTCTCCTGCTGAATCTTCTTCTTCATTAGTGGGTGGTAAGGTGGCTCAGTGGTTAGCACTGCTGCCTCACAGCACCAGGAACCCAAGTTTGATTCCAGCTTTGGGTGACTGTGTGGAGTCTGCACATTCTCCCTGTGTCTGCGTGGGTTTCCTCTGGGTGTTCTGGTTTCCTCCCACAGCCCAAAGATGTGCAGGTCAGGTGGATTAGTCATGGAAAATGGAATGGGTCTTGTAGGAGGTGGTGTGGATTCAGTGGGCAGAATGGCTTGCTTCCACAGTGTAGGGATTCTATGAAAAAGTTGAAAGTGTTGATTAAGGTCTGCATTGTCTGCAGAATCCTAAAAACAATAATCACCTCTCAACCTTCTCTGTTCTAGGAAGGACATGCCCAATTCACCTAATTGCTCCTCATAATTACTCAGTCCCTCAATTTTTCTGATTACTCACTTCTGCATAACAATATTTGCTGCAATATAATTTCCAAAGCGTTGGGACCAGAATTGCACACAGTGTTCTAAGTGCAGCCACACCAAAGCTTGTAAAGCAATGAGTTACCTCACCATTTCAAATTGATATTAACCTTTGGGAACATTCTAACATTTGATTTTGTTTTATTCTCTGCTGAATATTGAAACTGTCACTGTATCAGTTGCCAAGGTAACACAATGCTTATTCTGATAGTGCACTGATAATCACTTTGAAAGCATATTTCTTGTCAGCATTAAGAGTTAATGGTCTTTGAAACAAAGATGATGATCATAAGTATGGCAGACAGAATTTATCTGGAATGCGTGGTTGTATTACCATGGGGTGGCAACACAGTGAACTTGAATTTATATCTTTTTTGTGAATTTGAATTCCGTCCTTTCAAATTTGGACATACGAATCTGATAGACTCAGTAAAGGTTAATGTTACAATGTGATAGTGTCTGGCACATAACTTGGCAGCATCTCAGAGCTCAAAGGAACCAACGGGACAGATGTAAAGCAACAAACAAATTCAGCAAATGCCCTTTAGGGGAGGAAGGCTGCCACCCTTAGAGGTTTGGGCCTGTGCGTGAGATTCCTGTCTCACACTGCCATTGTTGAACCTTAGCTCTGCATAAATATCATGAGCAGACTCTGGGACACTTAGACAGATGAAGACTGGAAATTGTACTGGTATCAACTGAGGAACTTTGTTAACTTTTCACACTAGGTACAGAGATGATATTGAGCAGGACTTAATTAAAATTTTTGTCACTCAGGTTCTAGAATCTGGCAACATAAAACCATAAAACATAGAAGCAAATGTAAGTCATTCAGGCCATCGAATCTGTTCCACCATTCAATGCGATCATGGCTGACCTGATAAGGTTAGTAACACTTTTCTGCCCTTTCCCCATAACCCTTGATTCCTTTACTGATCTATCATAACCTTGATTTTACTAAGTGATCCAGCTTTAACAGACCTCAATGGTAAAAGTAAAATTCATAGATTCACAACACTCTGAGAGAAGAAATTCTTCCTTATCTTTGTCTTATGTATGTGACCCCTTATGCTGAAATTATCTTGTCTGGTCCTAGTCTCTCCCACAAGGGGAAACAACATTTCCACATCTACCCTGTCAAGTCCTCAAAGAATCCTGTATGTTTTAATAAGGTTGTTTCTCATTTTTCTATATTCTAATAAGTACAGGCTCAACCTACTCTGCCTCTCCTTATAAAACAGCCCTTCCATACCTGGTATCAAGCCAAGTTAACCTGACGTCATCTGATATCACTGATGACCCAGCCCAGCTAGTAACACACAGATATTCCTTTCATGCACGGCAAACTCCCTTCTGAAAGGCAGCGTTCACTTGCATCAAATCATTAGAAAAATATCTAAGCGATCAAGACGAATATCTACAGTATTGAGTGCAGATTTGGTCTCCTTATCTGAGTAAGTATGTTCTCACTATGGAGGGAGAGTAATGAAGGTTTACCAGAATAATTCCTGGGAATGGCAGGACTGACATGTGAAGAGAGTTAGGTGTATATTCACTGGAGTTTATAAGAATGGGCGGATCTCATGGAAACCTATAAAATTTTAACAAGACTCAACAGGGTAAATTCAGGAAGGATGTTCCCAATGAAAGTCCCGAACCAGGGGTCACAATCTAAAGTATGGTGTAGGCCAATTGAGGCTGAGATGAGGAGAAATTTCAGACAGTTGTGAGCCTGTGAAATTCTCTGCTATATAAAGTCACTGAGGCCAAAGCATTGAATGCTTTCAAAAAGGAGTTAGATATCATTCTTAGAGCTAAAGGAATCAAAAGGCATTGGGAGAAAGAGGAAACAGTGTACTGCTCTGGATGATCACCCATGATCATACTAGAGTATATTCAAAGGATTGAATGAATACTCCTATATTCTCTGTAAGAGGGACCACTACTAGCTTCTCAAGGAAACCAGGGATGCCTACATCCTGAAATGAGTTTTAAAAGATGTGGATAGCATTCCAACTGTGGCAGCTTCTAAAGTTTGGACCCCTTGGTTAAAAGTCTGGAAGGGTCTGTTCACAGCTTTAAGGATATAGAGACCTGAGTCACAAATCTTCGCCAGAGCTTTTATTCAGATTTTTGTTTGTCAAAAGGCAGACAAATTATCAGACGGAACTCGGTCCCAAGCAAACTTCCATTAGCTGCATCGTTCTCCATTACACTCAGAGCTCATTGAAACAATTCACAAGAGATGTGTGCGACACATTTAAGTATGTGCAGGTGAGCTCCAGCTGTTCTGGATGGATACGAATCTCAGATGCTTATTTGTACAAAGTTGACCACTTGTTTGGGACAGCAGTACAAGTTACAGATGGAAATGGAGTGCTGAGGAAATGCTAATGCTCAGCTGCTCCGTCGATTCAGCTAATTTAGTGGATAGCTCAAAAGTCAAAACATCATAGGATCTTTAAAGTAGCTACAGAGGTAAAGGATGTATTATTGAAAATTTTCCAAAAATATTTGCATTCTGGAGAGGTTACAGGAGGATTTGAAATCTGTCAACATGACAGTCTTAGAGAACGAGGCAAAATGTGGGTAGCTGTCGGCTGATTAGCTTAACATCTATTGTTGGAAAAATGTTGGAATCAATTCTTAAGGAAGTAATAGAACATCTAGAAAATCTTAATTAAATCAAGCAGAGTCAACGTGCCTTCAAGAAATGGGAAATTTATTAGAGTTCTTCAAGGAAGGTTGAGCCAGAGTAGATAGAGGGGAACTAGTAGATTTTGTTGTATTTGAATCAAAACCGAAAGAACTGAGGATGCTGTAAATCAGGAACAAAAACAGAAGTTGCTAGAAGCTCAGCAGGTCTGGCAGCATTTGTGAAGAAAAAAATCAGAGTTAACGTTTCGGGTCCAGTGACTCTGATTTTTCCTCACAGATGCTGCCAGACCTGCTGAGCTTCTAGCAACTTCTGTTTTTGTTGTTGTTGTATTTGAAATTCAGAAGGTGTTCGACAAGGTACCTCACAAAAGGTTAAGTCATAAAATAGGAGCCCATGGTTTATGGAGGTAGTATATTGCATGGATAGAAAATTGGCTAATGGGGAGGAAACAGTGAGTGGGTATAAGTGGTGCTTTTGCAGGGGTTGGCAACCTGTAACTAGTGGGGTTCCACAGGGATCCACGCTGGGCCCACAACTGTTTACAATATTCATTAATGCCTTGGAAGAAGGAAGCAAAAGGCCTGCAGGTTAAGTAACTAGACAAAACATTGGCATATACTGTGGGAAAATGTGAAGTTGTTCATTGTGGGAGGCAGAATAAAAAAAATTGTTTAAATTGAGAAAACTGCAGAAAGCCGCAACACAAAGCGCTTGGGGGGTACTTGTGTACAAAATACAGAAAGCTAGCACACAGGCTAATGGAATGTTGGCCCTTATTTCAAGGGGGTTGGAATATGAGAGTAGGGAAGTCTTATTGTAACTGTGCAAGGTGTTGGTGAGACCACATCTGGAGTACTCTGTGTAGTCTTGATCCCCTTATTTGAGGAAAGATATCATTTTCTTGGAGGAAGTTCAGAGGAGCTTAATGAGGATGATCCTCAGTGTGAAGGGAATGTCTACTCACTGGAGTTTAGAAGAATGGAAGGCGATCTCATTGAGACAAATAGGATCCTTAAGACGTTTGGCAGGGTAAATGCTAAGAGGATGTTTCCCCTTGTGGGAGAATCTAGGATCAGAGGGCATAGTCTCAGAGTAAAGGGTGCCAATTTAAGACTGAGATCAGGAGGAATTACTTCTCTCAGAGGGTTCAGAGTCTTTGGAACTCCTTGTCACCGAGAGCTGTGAGGGCAGAGTCCTTTCAGCATATTTAAGGCTGGGATAGACTCCTGATCATTAGGAACATGGGGAAAAGGCAGGAGACTGAACTTGAGAAATGTCAGATTAGACATGATCCTATTGAATGGTGGAGAAGGCTTGAGGGGGCCTACTCCTGTTCCTATTTCTTGTGGTCTTATAGACCATTACAGCACAGGCATTTACTTAAGCAACAAAAATTGAAACATGATCTTAAGATGCAATTAAATGTCACTGTGAGGATGAAGTGAATGTTATTGAATAAACTCAGATTGCTTGCTGTTAGGTAACAAAGAGAGTTAGTGGACACATTTACATCTGTAACATTACATTATAAAACTAATTTGGTTATTTTGAAGACCTCCTATTCAATTACTTTCGTGGACTTCAACTTGATGGATTGTGGATAGCTGGCTCGTCAAACTAACAACATTGAAAAAACATTGGAACTTTCTTTTAACAAGGTATTTCTTGTGATAATTGGTTGTTTACTGGAGATCACGTATGTGAGTTCATATTTGTCAAGTAGCAGTTTTGAACTTGAATATTAATGGGAGCCATTAAGGGAAGCCTGTTAAAAACAAAGAAGCTTGCCAGCTTTCCTATTTATAGTAAAGAACTCTTGTTGTGGGTTCAGTCTGGTACTTGGAGCATTGTTCTTGTGTGGGAAACCTCTGAAGATTTCATCATATACCACGAATGACTTTGTCTGCAAAAGGTTCCATCAATAGTTGCATGTGTTCGGCATCATCAGCCTTTGTGTGCCAGCAATCTGAATGTCTCACAAAGCTTGGAGATAGCAAGAACTGCAGATACTGGAGTCTGAGTCAACACAGTGTGGAGCTGGAGGAACACAGCAGGCCAGGCAGCATCAGAGGAGCAGGAAAGTTGATATTTCGGGTCGGGACCCTTCTTCAGAATTGGGGGAGGGGGAAGGGAGCTCAGAAATAAATAGAAAGAGGAGGGGTGGGGCTGGGAAAGGTAGGTGAAATGGTGATAGGTGAATGCAGGTAGGGAATGGTGGAGTTTGGTCAGTTGGAAGGGTGGGGCGGATAGGTGGCAGAGAAGATAGACAGGTTGTGTTGGGTCAAGGAGGTAGGAGGGAGCGTGGGTGTGGCTGGGGAAAGGTAGGTGGGGTGGTGATAGGTTGGATGCAGGTAGGGGTTAGTGGGGATTGTTTGGCCGGAAGGGGAGGGTGGATGGGTGGGGAAGAAGACGGACAGATTGTGCCAGGTCAAGGAGGTGGGGATAAGGGGGAAATTTGGACATGGGATGATGCCAGGGGTGGGGAGATCTTAAAAGTGGTGAATTCTATGTTTAGGCCATTGGGCTGTAGGCTCCCGAGGTGGAATTTGAGGTGCTGCTCCTTCAGTTTGTGGGTGGTGTCATTGTGACACTGGAGGAGGCTCAGGAAGGAAATGCCACGCAGGGAGTGGGAGGAGGAGTTAAAATGATAGGCGACCAGAAGGTGTTGTCGTTTGTTGCATATAGAGTGCAGATGCTCTATGAAATAATCCCGAGTCTGCACTTGGTCTCACCGATGTAGAGAAGGCCACATCAGGAGCGACAGATACAGTAGACCAGGTTAGAGGATGTACAGGTGAACCCCTATGGATATGAAACGTTTGCTTTGGGCTTTAGGTGGAGGTGAGGGGGGAGGTGTAGGGGCAGGTGTAGCACTTCCTGCGGTTGCAGGGAAAGGTGCCGGGTATGGTGGGGTTGGTGGGGAGTGCGGAGCAGACGAGGGAGTCACGGAGAGAGCGGTCCTACGAAAGGCAGATAGGGGTGGGGAGGGAAATATCTTTTAGTCTTGGGGTCGGATTGTAGGTGGTGGAAGTGTTGGAGAATGATATGCTGGATGCAGAGGTTGATTGGATGATATGTGAGGTCCAGGGGGCTTCTGTCTTTATTTTTGTTGGGGGGAGGGGGTTTGAGAGCAGAAATGCAGGAAATGCAAGAGATGCAGTTGAGGGCAGTTTTGAGGGCATTTGGGGGGAATGGAATGCTCCATCTTGGGAGCAGATGCAGCGGAGGCAGTGGAATTGGGAGTAAGGGATTGCATTCTTGCAGGAGGGTGGGTGAGAGGAGGTGTAGTCTAGGTAGCTATGGGAGTCGGTGGGCTTGAAATAGATGTCAGTGTTGAGGTGGTTATCAGAGATGGAGACGGAGAGGTCTAGGAAGGGGAAGGAGGTATCAGAAATGGTTGGAGATGAATTTGAAGTTGGTGTGAAAGGTGTTAGTAAAGTTGATGAATTGTTTAAGCTCCTCGTGAGAGCACGAGGCAGCGTTGATACAGTCATCAATGTCATGGAGGAAGAGGTGGGGGATAGTGCCTGTGTAACAGTAGAAGAGGGGCTGTTCCACATATCCTGTGAAGAGGCAGATATAGCTCGGACCCATGCGGCTGTCCATTGCCAACCCCTTAGTCTATAGGAAGTGGGAGGAGTTAAAGGAGAAGTTGTTGAGGGAAAGGATGAGTTCTGTTAAGCAGATGAGGGTATTGCTGGAGGGGTCTGGTTGGGCTTGTGGGAGAGGAAGAAGCGGAGGGCTTTTTAGGCCATCTGCATGGGGAATGCAAGTGTATGGGGATTGGATGTCCCTGTGAAGATGAGGTGTTGAGGGCCAGGGAATTGGAAGTCTTGGAGGAGGTGGAGGGCGTGAGTGGTGTCCTGGACGTAGGTGGGGAGTCCACGGACCAGGGGGGAGAAAACAGAGTCAAGGTAAGCGGAGATGAGTTCAGTGGGGCAGGAGCAGGCAGAGACAACGGGTCATCTGGAACAGTCAGGTTTGTGGATTTTGGGAAGGAGATAGAAACGGGCGGGGTGGGCTTGGGGAACGATGAGGTTGGAGGCTGTGGGTGGGCGGTCACCTGAGGTGATGAGGTTATGAATGGTCTGAGAGACGATGGTTTGTCGGTCGGGGGTGGGGTCATAATCTAGGGGGTGGTAGGAGGAGGTGTCAGAGAGTTGGCACCTGGCCTCTGCGATGTAAAGATCAGTGCGCCATACCACTACTGCACCCCCCCACCCCCATCTTACCCGGAGGTTTGATGGTGAGGTTAGGGTTGGAGCTGAGGCAGCAGAGGGCTCCGTTTTACCTTCAAGTACAAAGACTTATTGGCCAAAAGAGTTATATTATTTATTTTTGTTAAAGTGTATCTCCTCAGGGAGAAATCTGTTTTATTTTTGTTTTCCTTCGCTTGATGTGTGTTTGTATGTGTTGGATTATTTAGAGAATAAGCATTTACATTTCCACATTGTCGACTGAGTGTTTTGACTGGTCTTGCACCTTCATAGATTAAGTTTTACAATAAACTAATTATTTCATGTTTATCAAAGAAATCTGTTTGATAGATATTTTACTTCAATGTTGAATATACAGAAATCATATGACAGACTACATTGGAAACTGGGTGTTGGGCACTGCTGCTACTTAGCGTCAGTGATGGAAGGAGTGAATGCCTGTGGATATGGTGTTACTTAAGTGGGCTGTACTGCCCTGGATGGTGTCAAGCTTATTGAGCATTATGGGAGCTATCCTCTCCCAGGCAAGTGGGAAGTATTCCATCACACTCCTGACTTGTGCCTTTTAAATTGTGAATAGACTTTAGGAGTCACGAGACAAGATACTCTCTGCAGGTTTCCAACCTGCTGTTGTAGTCCACTTCAGTTCTGGTCATTGGTAATGCCAAGATGTTGATAATGGAGGAATCATTTGGAATAAATACAGGGGAGGTGATGGCCTTACGGTATTATTAGTACTGTTAATCCAAAAACTCAGGCAATGTTCTGGAGACCTGGGTTTAAATTCTGCTATGGCAGAGGATGAAATTTGAATTCATTTTTTAAAAAAATCTGGAATTAAGACCATGAATCCATTGTCAATTGTCAGGAAAACCCCAACTGGTTGTTAATGTCCTTTCGGGAAGGAAACTACCATCCTTACTTAGTCTGGCCTCCATGTAACTCCAGACCCAGAACAATGTGGTTGACTTCTAACTGCCCTCTGGGCAATAAATGCTGGCCTAGCTGGTGACATCCTGTTCCCGTTAATAAAATGGTTGTGAATGAAGCAGCTAATGAATAAAAAAAAAAGTGATGATGATACCATTGAATGTCAAGAGGTGATGGCTAGATTCTCTCTTGTTGGAGATGATCATCACCTGAAACTTGCGTGGTGCAATTGTTACTTGTCTAGATATAATCCATGATGTGGAAGTGCTGATGTTGGACTGGGGTGCACAAGGTCAGAAGCCAGATGACACCAGGTTATAGTCCAACAGGTTTATTTGAAATCACAGGCTTTCAGAGCATTTTCCCTGCATCAGGTGAAGTGAGAGGGAAGCACACAGGCACAGAATTTATAGGCAGAGAGATCAAAAGATCATACAAATGATGTGAGTGGAGTGCCGAATAATAGGTCTCTGCAGGTGATCAAAAGTGTCAGACTGTGTGAGTAAAGTGTCAACAACTGAATAACAAGCAAAGGGACGACCTCTAATCTGATTAAATGAGGCAGAGAGATAATCACAAAACATTAAAAATAAGGTGTTGTTGGAGACAAACCAAATGGCTGGAATAACATAATAGGCGTAAGATTCACATGCTGAGGGTCTAACCAAAGTAGCAAGGAATCCAAAACTGTACGAGTTAATTAAGATAGAGAGATCATAACAATTTATCAAGGTGATTGTGTCAAAACAGGACGGTAAGGAAAATTTTACAGATAAAGAACAGTGTTGGGGGGGCGTCATATGTAGCACGACATGAACACAAGATCACGGTTGAGGCTGTCTTCATGGGTACGGAACCTGGTTAGCAATCTCTGCTCAGCAAGTCTCCATTGCTGTGTATCTTGAAGGCCACCTTAGAGGACACTTACCAAAGATTGGAGGCTGAATGCCTTATATAATCCAAGTCTTGCTGCATTTAGACATGGACTGCTTCACTATCAGATGAGTTGCAAATGGTGCTGAACATTGTGCAATCATTGGTGAAGGGCCCCACTTCTTTACTGAAACATTGATGAAGATGTTTGGCCTGAGTATACTACCCTGAGAAACTTCTGCTGTGATGTTCTGGAGCGGAGATGACTGACCTCCAATATCCACAACCATCTGAATCTGTCCGAGGTATGACTCCAACCTGTTAAGTGTCTCCACCACCAATTCCTATTGATTTAGTTCTATTAGAACTCCTTAGTGGAACATAATCTCAGTGTTGCTCTCACCTCACCTCTGGAGTTTAGCTCTTTTGTCGATTTTTGAACAAAGGCTGTAATGAGTTCAGGAGCTGAGTGGCCCTGGAAGAATCCCAACTTTGCATCAGTGAACAGGTTATTGCTAAGCAGCTGCTTTAAGAATAAGGTGAAGAATAATTTCTTCTCTCAGATTCTTCTAAACCTATTTTCCAGCACTTGGACCATAGCCTTGTGTGCTATGGAATTTCAGGTGTTCACCAAAATAGTGTTTGAATGTCTTGAGGGTTCCTGCTTCACCCATCCTTTAGGAGTGAGTTCTAGGTACTCAAATCCCTCTAGGTGTAATTTATTTTCCCTAAATCCCCTCTAAATCACAACTTCCTTTCCTTAAAATAATGTCTCCTGATTATTGATCCCTGGACTATGGGGAAAGGAAGACAAATGCGAGGTGATGCATTTTGGAGGATCAAATTTGGATGTCAATTACAGTGTAAATAGCAGAACCCTCAGGAACATTGACATTCAGACGGATCTGAGCATGCAGGTCTGCAGTTCCCTAGAAGTAGCAACACAGGTAGCCAAAGGTGAATAAGAAGGCATATGGCATACTTGCCTTCATTGGCCCAGGGCACGGAGTACAAGAGTTGGCAGACCATGTTGCAGCTATATAAAACTCTTGTTAGGCTGCATTTGGAGTATCGTGTGCAGTTTTGGTCACCACATTACCAGAAGGACATGGTAGCTTTGGAGATAATGCAGAGTAGGTTCACCAGGATGTTGCCTGGTCTCGAGGGCATTGACTATGAGGAAAGGTTAAAAAGACGAGGATTGTTTTCACTGGAAAGACAGTGGCTGAGAGGAGACCTGATAGAGGTCTACACAATTATGAGAGGCATAGGTAGGGTAGATAGTCAGAGGCTTTTTCCCAGGGTTGAAGTTTCAATTACAAAGGTGCACACTTTCAAGGTCAGAGGGGGAAAGTTTAAGGGAGACATGCAAGGAAATTTTTCATACAGAGAGTGGCAGGAGCCTGGAATGCACTGCCAGAAAGGATGGTGGAAGCAGGTACATTGGCGACATTTAAGGGGCATCTGGATGGTTACACGACTAGGGAGGGAATAGTGGGATACGGACCAAATAAGGGCAAAGGTTTGTTTTTTAGTTCAGTTAGACTATGATGATTGGCACAGGCTTGGAGGGCCGAAGGTCCTGTTCCTGTGCTGTACTTCACTTTTGTTCTTTTGTTTCTGCCAACGTGCCTTGTCTATGACCCCCAGAACCTTGTACACCTCAATAAGATGCCTCTAAAGCCTTCTCTGCTTTAAGGAACACAACCTCAGACTGTCTAGCTTCTCTTCATATCTGACTCTCTACAGCCCAGGCAAACTGCTGGTGAATCTCCTCTGCACCCTCTCTAGTGCAATCACACCATATCCTGTAGTGATCAGATACACAATACTCCAGCTGTGGCCTAAATAATGATCAATACAGCTCCATCATGACCTCCATGCCCTTGTAATTCATGCCTTAACTAATAAAGGCAAGTATTCCATATGTCTTCTTAACCACCTTATCTGCATGTCCTGCTGCCTTCACGGATCTATGGATATATACACCAAGGTCCTTCTAAAACAGTTAAATACTGTTTTACTATTGTAATGCCTGAAACACAAGCCCCACTCTCAAATTTAAACAGGAAAATCAAAGCTGACATTGCTGAGGGCAGGACATAGGGAGTGCCAGATGCACCATCTTTCCTTAAGACTTAAACTGAGAACCTGTTTGCCTGCTCAAGTGGATGTAAAGGGTGACATAGTACTATCTTGGAGAAGCAAAGTTTGCCTATCCTTCAAAAACCATCACAAGAATAGATTATCAATTCATTACATGGTTGTTGTTTGTGGGAGCTTCCTCTGAGTGTATTAGCCACTCTTTTCCGTATTTTACAAAAGAGGCAGTAGATCAAAATATCTAATTGGCTGCAAAACATCTTGTGATGGCTGCTTGTTGTGAAAGGCACTAGACAAATGAAAGTCTTTCTTTGTTTGCAAACATGAGCCATCTTTCAGTTTTCTGACTAATTTTGATTGGGGCACAAAAGAGATTTCTTCGAATAGTGTCATGGAATCTTTTATACCCACCTGAGAGGACACAATGTTTAAAGTCTCATCCAAAAAGGCAGTGCATCTGGCAGTGCAGCATTCACTCAATACTGCACTGTTAGCTTACATCATGGCAGTAAGTATCTGAAAGTAAGATTTGAGCTCACTTGAGTTTTGGCACCAAATGTACTGATCCATACATGTCAGCAAGACTGCAGGCCGTGTCCTTTTTGTTATCTTTTTGTTACAATGTAAATAAATGTGAAGTCATACATTTTGGCAGGAGTAATAGTAAAAAGGATTATTACTTGAATGGTAAATAGTTGCAGCATGCTGCTATGCAGAGGGACCTGGGTGTCCTTGTGCATGAATCACTGAAGGTAGGTCTGCAGGTACAACAAATAATTAGGAAGGCAAATGGAATTTTGTCCTTCATTGCTAAAGGGATTGAGATTAAAAGCAGAGAGGTTATGTTGCAGCTGTACAAGGTGCTGGTGAGGCCACACCTACAGTACTGTGTGCAGTTTTGGTCTCCTTACTTGAGAAAGGATGTACTGGCACTGGAGGGGTGCAAAGGAGGTTCACTAGGTTGATTCTGGAGTTGAGGGGGTTGGCTTATGAGGAGAGACTGAGTAGATTGGGATTATATTCATTGGAATTCAGAAGATTGAGGGGGGATCTTATAGAAACATATAAAATTATGAAGGGAATAGATAAGATAGAAGTAGAGAGGATGTTTCCACTGGCAGGTGAAGCTAGGACAAGAGGGCATAGCCTCAAGATTAGAGGGAGCAGATTTAGGACTGAATTGAGAAGGAACTTCTTCACCCAGAGGGTTGTTAATCTATGGAATTCCTTGCCCAGTGAAGTAGTTGACGCTACTTCAGTAAACGTTTTTAAAGATAAGGTAGATCTTTTTTGAACAATAAAGGAATTTACGGAATACGGTGAGAACGCGGGTAAGTGGATCTGAGTCCACGAAAAGATCAGCCATGATCTTATTGAATGGCGGAGCAGGCTCAAAGGGCCGAACGGCCTACTCCTGCTCCTAGTTCTTATGTTCTATCTCAAAGCCAAACGTGAGGTGCTGCATTTTGGAAAGGCAAATCAGGGTAGGGCTTATACACTTAATGGTAAAGTCCTGGGGACTGTTGCTGAACAAAGAGACTTTGGAGTGCAGGTTCATAGTTCCTTGAAAGTGAAGTCGCAGGTAGATAGGATAGTGGAAGAAGGCATTTGGTATGTTTGCCTTTATCGATCAGTGCATTGAGTATAGGAGTTGGGAGGTCATGTTGCGGCTGTACAGGACATTGGATAGGCCACTTTTGGAGTGTCGTGTGCAATTCTGATCTCCCTCCTATCGGAAGGATGTTGTGAAACTAGAAAGGGTTACAAAAAGATTTACAAGTCTGTTGCCAGGGTTGGAGGGTCTGAGCTAAAGGCAGAGGCTGTATAGGCTATTTTCCCTGGAGCGTCGGAGGCAGAGGGGTGATCTTATAGAAGTTTATAAAATCATGAGGGGCAAAGATGGAGTAAATAGGTGAGTTCCTTTCCCCAGGGTTGGGGAGTCTGAAATGAGAAAGCATAGGTTTAAGTTGAGAGGGGAAAGATATAAAAAGAACCTAAGGGGCAACTTTTTTCACACAGAGGGTGGTGGGTGTATGGAATGAGCTGCCAGAGGCAGTGGTGGAGGCTGGTACAATTACAACATTTAAAAGCCATCTGGATGACTGTATGAATATGATGGGTTTAGAGGGATATAGGCCAAATGCTGGCAATGGGACTGGTTCTATATAAGATGTCTGGTCAGCATGAATGAGTTGGACCGAAGGGTTTGTTTCCATGCTTATATCTCTATGACTCTAAGTGGCTACTCTTCATATGGGCTGGAGAGTAAAATTTTAGTCTCTTTACCAAAGTGTACTTGCCGCTAGGCAGTCCTTGGATAATGCTGAGCAGCTCTGACGCACTTCCTCAAATTCTGTCTCTCTCCTTTCAGTCCCATGAGATTTCAGTGTGACAGCTTGATACTGCAGGCAGAGATTGAAGACAGCAGAGCACATTGCACAGACTGAACACGTGATCTGAGAACAAATGGCTCTGGAAAATGTTGCAGTGATTTGCAAATATTGTACTGGGCTTGGTGATTGTATCAGAAATTTGGAACTGAGTTTAGAGACGAGAATGCAACAAAAGGCTGTGAATAAACAGCAAGCTGGTCAGCATCTACAAGAGAAGATGTTATAGACCCCCTCATGACCTCAAGTTGCCCTTGAGTACTTAACAAGTTAAGTAGCTCTGGAACTACTGCCGTTGGTGTGATATCAGAAAAGCAGCAATGAATATGCACACAGCAAGCACCTTCAAACAGCAATGAGATAATGACCTGATCTTGACTATTAGACCCATAAGAAACATAGAAACATAGAAAATAGGAGCAGAGAAGCCATTTGGCCCTTCAAGTCTGCTCCACCATTCTGCACGATCATGGCTCATCGTCCAACTATAACATAAGGTATAGGGACAGAATTAGGCAACCAAGTCTGCTCCACCATTTCACTACCATGGCTGATATGTTTCTCAACCCCATTCTTCTGCCTTCTCCCCATAACCCTTGATGCCCGAACTAATTAACAATGATGGCTCAGTGGTTAGCACTGCTGCATCACAGTGCCAGGGACCTGGGTTTGATTCCACCCTTAGGTGACTGTCTGTGTGGAGTTCGCACATTTTCCCTGTGCCTGCGTGGGTTTCCTCCAGGTGCTTTGTTTACCTCCCACAGTCCAAAGATGTGCAGGCTAGGTGGATTGACCAAAATAAATTGCTCATTGTATTCAGGGATGTGCAGATTAGGTGGGTTATGGGGGATGGATCTGGGTGGGATGCTCTGAGGTTCAGTGTGGACTTGTTGGTTTGAAGGGCCTGTTTCCATACTGTAGGGATTCTATAATCTATCTATCTCTTTCTTAAATGCACTCAATGATTTGGCCTCCTAAGCCTTCTGTGGCAATGACTTCTACAGATTCACCACCTTCTGGCTGAAGAAATTCCTTGTCATCTCAGTTTTAAAGGGTCGTCTCTTCAGTCTGAGGCTGTGTCCTCGGGTCCTAGTCTCTCCTACCGGTGGAAACATCTTCTCCACATCCACTCTCAATATTTTGTAAGTTTCAATCACATCCCTCCCTCATCCTTCTAAATTCCATCAACTACAGGCCCAGAATCCTTACCTACTCCTTATATGACAAGCCCTTCACCCTCAGGATCATTCTTGTAAACGTCCTCCGGACCCCCTCCAACACCAGATTTGGGATGCAAAACTGCTCACATGTTACCATGTTTTGCCACGAGCTAACTTCCAGTGGGATATTTTCAGAGGAGGTTCACTGGATGGATTCTAGAGATGAGGGTTTTGTCTTACGAAAAGAGATCGAGCAGCTTAGGTCTGTGCTGCCTTTAGTTCAGAAAAAGGAGAAGAGATCAAATTGAGTTATATAAGATACTGAAAGTGATTGAGAAAATAGACATAGAAAGAATGCTTTTTTATGTGGGACTATCTAGAGTGAGAGATCATAATTTTAAGGTATTTAAGGAGTAGCAGATTTAAAACAGAGATGAGGAGGAATTACTTCTGTCTACTTCTGTAGAATTCACTACTGCAGAGTGTGGTGGATGCTGGGACATTGAGTATGTGTAAGGAGAAGACAGACAGTTTTTTAATTAGGATTGGGTTACAGAGTTAAGGGTGAGTAAGCTCAGAAGTAGAATTGGGGACTGCGATGAGATTAGCCAAGATCATATTAAATGGCAGAACAGTTTCAAAGGGCTGGATTACCTGCTCCTTCTCCTAGTCCTTATGTTCTGAATATAACAGAAAAACTGGGTATGGGTATCATGCTGTTGACAAATCCAATAAATATGTATTACAATTAACTACTATGCACAAAAATTAGATTCCCTTTTCTTTTAATTTATTGCCCCTCCCTAGTTGCCCTTGAGAAGGTGGTGGTGAGCTGCCTCTTTGAACAACGACACTCCATTTGCCTTCGGCACATAGGTGTCTAAGCACATGAGCAATTAAGTTACAACAGAACAGCATGCTTCGAATAGAGTGACATACTTCAGATAATGTGAGATAAGATGGAACATGAGACCTTTAAATGATATAGTGATGTCTCTTCAAGGAACACTGCCATGCTGTGAGGTCTAATGCAACAACAGCCCCTTCTCCCCCAAGATGAACACTTATCTCGAACAGATGTACCTGGTGTTGTCAGTTTGATTATTACACAGACAGGTAAAACATAATTTACAAGATCAACATTTCAATTTTAAATATTATGTCTTGAAAGATGACAACTCATCATTATCTAGTAATTGTATACCCACCTGGAGAGGGACACAAAGTATACTTTTGAACTTGTTTGTCAATCTGGTTGTCTGGAAGGACATTTCTGATGACCCAACAGTCCAGAACCAGGGCTCACAGTCTAAGGATATGGTGTGGACCATTTAAGAATGAGGTGAGGAGAAATTTCTTTACCCAGAGGGTGGTGAACCTTTGGAATTCGGTACCACAGGAAGTGGTTGATACCAAAGCATTGAATGTTTTCAAGAAAAACTTAGATATAGTTCTTAGGGCTAAAGGGATCAAGGGGTGTGAGAAAAAGAAAGCTGGAACAGGATACTGATTTGGACGATCAGCCATGATCATACAGAATGATGGAGCAGGCTAGAAGGACTGTATGACCCACTATGGGCCTTCAGCAGCAGCGGATTCATACTCCAACACAATCTGCAACTCATAGAATGAAATATCCTCCATTCGCCATTACCATCATGCACGGAATCAAACCTAGTTCAACGAAGTGTGCAGGAGGTCGTGCCAGCCGCAGCAGCAGGCATACGTAAAAATGAGGTGTAAGCCTGGTGAAGCTACAGGACTACCTGTATGCCAAACTGTATAAACAGCAAGTGACAGATAGGGATAAGTCATTCCACAATCAGATCTAAGCTCTGCAGTCCTGCCACATCCAGTCATGAGTGATGGTGGACAATTAAACAACTCACTGGAGAAGGTGGCTTCACAAATGTCCCCATCCTTAATGATTGAGGAGTCCAACTTATCAGTGCAAAAGATAAGGTTGAAGCATTTGCAGCAATCTTCAGTCAGAAGTGCTGAGTGATCCACTGGAGCAGGCATATGTGCTGGAGAACTCTGTAGATCACTCTTGGCCTCTACAGAGATCTCCAGCATCACAAATGTCAGGCTCCAGTCAATTTGATTCACTCTGCACGATATCAAGAAATAGCTGGAGGTAGTAGATACTGCAAAGACTATGGACTTTGACAATACTCCACCAATAGTACAGAACATGTTTTATCCCTAACCAAAGTGTTCTGGAGTAGCTATAACATTGGCATTGACCTGACAACGTGGAAAATTGCCCAAGCATGTCCAGTACATAAAAAAGCAGGACAAATCCAACCTAGACAAATACCACCCAAACAGCCTAGTCATGATCATTAGTAAACTGATTGCTACTTAGCTCCTGACCTCATTATAGTCTTGATCCAAACATGCACAAAACAGCTGAACTCCAGAGATGAGGTGGGAGTACTTTCCCTGAATACACTTGACATCGAGGCTGCATTTGACTGAATGTGACATCAAAGAGCCCACTCAAAAATGAAGTCAATGGGAATCAGGGAAAGATTTTCTGTTGATTAGAGTCTTACCTAGTGCAAAGGAAGATGGTTGTTGTTGATAGAGGTCAGTCGTGTCAAGTCAGAGGCATTTCTGCAGGAGTTCCTCAGGGTTGTGCCCAACCACCCTCAGTTGATTTATCAATAACGATCCCTCCATCAATGTGGGAGTGTTCGCTAATGATTCCATAATGTTCCGCACCATTTGCCATTCCTCAAGTACTGAAGATATCCGTGTCCAAATACAGCAAGACATGGACAATATCTAGGTTTGGGCTGAGAATTGGCAAATAACATTCACAACACACAAGCATAATGACCATCTCCAGCAAAAGAGAAATGTCCCTTGATATTCAACGGCATTACCATCATCGAATTTCCCACTATCAACATCCTTGGTGTTGCAATTGATTAGGAACTGAACTGGATTAGCCATATAAATGCTGTGGCGACAAGAGCAGCACAAAGGCTAGGAATCCTGCAGCAATAGCTCAGCTCATGACATCCCAAAGTCTGTCCGCAAGGCACAAGTCAGGAATGTGATGGAATATTCCCCACTTGCCTGGATTGGTGCAGTTCCAGCAACACTCAAGAAGCTTGACCCCATCCAGGACAAAGCAATCCACTTCAAGAAGAGGGGATAGCCTAGTGGTAGAATCGCTAGACTGTAGTCCTGAGACCCACTTAATATGCTAGTGAGCTGTGTTCAAATCCCACCATGGTTGATGGTGGAATTTGAATGCAATAAAAAAAAATCAGAAGTTAAGAGTCCACTGATGACTATGAATCTGTTGCTGATTGATGGAAAAATCCATCTGATTCACTAATGTCCTTTAGGGAGGGAAAGCGCCATCCTTACCTGGTCTGGCCGACATGTGACCCCAGAGCACAGCAATATGCTTTACTCTTAACTGCAATTAAGAACGGGTAAAATATCCTGGCCTAACTAGTGACATTCACATCCCAAGTATGAATAGAAAACAAAACTTGGTTGGGACCACATCCACATGCATCCATCCCCTCCACCAATGACACTCAGTAGCAGCCGTGTGTACTGTCTACAAGATGCACTGCTGAAATTCACCAAAGCTCCTTATGTAATACCTTCCAAACCCTGTACCATAATCATCAAGAAGGATCATGGTAGTAGAGACATTGGTACACCGCTGCATGCAAGTTTCTCTCCAAGCCGGGTCTAGAAATATATTGCTGTTCTTTCAGTGTTTCTGTGTGTAAACTCTGGACCTCCTTCCCTAATAGCAATTGGGTGTACTGCAACAAATTGACTTCAGCAGTTCAAGATGGCAGCTCATCACCACCTTCCCATTGCAATACAGATGGACAATAAATGCTGGCCCAGCTAGCAACGCCCACATTCCATGAATAAATAAAAGAATTTCTCACGCCAATTTTAGCTTAATGTGTGTGCCATCCTGCTGTTTCAGGACATGTGATATTAACGGCAGATACTAACTTCTGATGACCTGATATTGTTGACATGGTGTGTAAGGTTAACAATAAGGGAAGCTTGGACTTCTTCTGAAATTTGCCTTTGGTTGATTCTGAACTCCATTGATGCAATTTGTTTGTGCATCTTCCTTTCTGCCAATGTTATGATGTTATACCATCATACTGGTCACTTGTGTTTCATTCTGGAAATCAGATTTCCTGCATAGGCTCGCCCAATGTCTCTTGGTGCCACATACTTTACAAATATCAAGAAAAGCTGGAAAGATTTAGGGTAGTAAAAAGTATTGAATCTATTAGAGGTTTTGTTTGTTTGGTGGGCTCTACTCATTGTAGCAATCATGATGACTGCACCTGAAGAATGTAATCATTATTGGTCAATCACAATGGCTTCAGACATGTATCCATCCTGAAGTAATGCTCAAGCTAATGGCCCTATTCTTGGCCAAGACATACTTCTTCAAGGTTTTAATTGGTGTAGAACTGATGACTAACTCAATGGGTTTCTCTGGCAGTTCCTCTTCTGAAAAGTCTGTGTCTCTGTGTCTATCAACAAACTGGTCAATTCACTCTTGGGCTTTGTTATCTGTATGACATTAGATAGAATGTGTTAATCCTGATGTTGATTCTTGCCCTGTGCTGCTCTTCGAAAACCTTCAGGAGTTTTTTGCAGTCTTTCTGATCAGGCATGGAAGGTTGTTGATATATAGAGGGACCTTGGAGTGCAAGTGCAAAGCTCCCTAAAACTGGCAATACAAGGGGATAAGGTGGTAAAGAAGACATATGGCATGCTTGCCTTCATCGGTCAGCGCATTGAGTACAAAAGTTAGCAAGTCATGTCGCAGCTGTATAAAACTTTAGTTAGGCCACATTGCTATTATGAAAAGCTGTTACTTATACATCAAATACCAAAAATAGAGCATTATTACCTTTCAGCTTTCTATAATACACTGCAGCTGAAAAGTACCTTTCATTTTTCAATTTTTTAAAAAAATTATGACATTTCTTTCATCTTGGAAGAACTTACATTCTAATCAAAAAGAATTTAGCTGTGTTTTCTTTGTGGCTAATGTCCTATCTGTGGGTTTGTATTTATTTCTGTACTTTCAGAAACTGTTGCTGCTTCAGGATGAGGAGATCTACCTTTGCCTGAATTCTGTTCTGTACAAAAACTATTGTCCCATTCGGTTCAATCAGATTTCCAACTATTCTGGCATCTTTCACAGATAACTATCACTGCCACTAAGTTGTGAGTTTCCCTCCAACACATTCTATTACCTAATGTGGCAATTCTTATATCTCCCAAAACTTAATAAACTGGGCATGTACCATAGTACTGAAGAATCCAAAATAATTTATTGCAGCTAATTATTATGTACAAATATTACATTTCTCAGGTAGATAAATATCTAGCTAATATTAAGTGATTAAGTTACAACAGCATACTTCCAATAGCGTCATGCTAAAAGTGTTCCAAGGCAAGAGTTGGTGTGGGATCATTATACACTCAGGTCACATTCTGAACTGATATTCTGGCCATGGCACATAGCCCAATAGTTGAAGAATAGACATTGACCAGGATAGCAAGAGAACTTCACTGCTTTTCTTTGAAATTCTACCTTTAAAAAGTAGAATTTTTACATTGACGAGAAAGTGAAGACAGGGTCTTATGTTTACTGTCTTGTCTAAAAGACAGATTTTCGGAGTCTTGTCACAGTTAGTACAATCAGCTTGCAAGATTGCATTAGTAACATGTTGTAGTTCATTTCCATTGTCTGTCACAAGAGGTGTGAATGATTATTTAAGGGTATGCTAATGTGCGTTCATTAATATCACACAATACAATTTAATTTTAAGCCTCCAAATGTTACATCTGCATTGTTACTAGGATTGCCTCCATAAACATTTTCCATCTCTGCTCAAACTCACCTCCCCTGCTACTAATATGCTCATTCACAATTCTGCCATCTGGTTCACACCAAGCCCCAGTTTGTTAACAAGCCCCTGTGCTCATTGACCTGCACTGGCTCCTGCTAAACAATGTTTCTATCTTGAAATTCTCATTCTTGTTTTGAAATCCCTCCATTGCCTTCATATCTCGATAACCTCATCTAACTTCACAACCCTCCGAAATCTCTGCACTCCTCTCACTCTGGCTTCTTGAACATTTACAGTCTTATTTAACCAACCGTTGTTATCTCTGCCTTTAGTTTCCTGGGCTTAAGATCTGGAGTTTCCTCTACAAATACCTGCACCATGCTTTCAGCTTTTCAGGCGCTCCTCTGAGCATAACATTTAATCAAATTCTTGGGTCATGTGCTTGAATATCTACCTACATGACTCTGTGTCATTCTTGGTTTTACAATGTCTTTGTGAAGCACCTTGGGCATTTTACTGCATTAAAAGTGTTTATGAATACAAGTTGTTTTCAACAAACAAGGAGAATGGAGAGCAGTAGCAGAAGGGAGAACCATTGTATACATAACATCTCACAATGTCTGAAATGTATTCATGGACAATGAAGTAAATAAAAATATAAATTTTGTGGCAGGAGAAGGCCATTTGGTCTTTCAAGCTTATTCTGTATTTCTTAAGGATTATCCTGATTTTTTACCACAGTGCACTTTCATTATGTTATCTAATATTATAACATTCTTATATTATCTTGTATTAACTAGGCTATTCAGGCCATCAACTTTACTCTGCCATTAATGGGCTCATGGCTGATCTGATAATCCTCAACTCCAATCTTCTGCCTTTTCCCCATAACCCTTGATTCCCTTACTGATTAAAAATCTGTTTATTGCGGCCATGAATATTCTTAATGACCCAGCTTCTATAGCCTTCTGAATTAAAGAATTCCATAGCTTCACTACCCTCTGAGAGAAGATACTCCTCCACATTTTTGACTTACATGGGTGACCCCTGACTCAGGCTATGCCCTTTGATCTCTTCTACAAGGGGAAACAATTTTTCTGCATCTACCCTGTCATGTTCCCCCAAAACTGTTTTATGTTTCAGTAACGTTGTTTCCGATTCTTTTAAACTTCGATGAGAACAGACACAAACTACACAACCTCTCCTCATAAAAAAAACCTCTCCATAACCAGGATCACCATGGGCAGCACGGTGGCTCAGTGGTTAGCTCTGCTGCCTCACAGCGCCAGGGACCTGGGTTCGATTCCACCCTTGGGTGACTGTCTGTGTGGAGTTTGCACATTCTCCCTGTGTCTGTGTGGGTTTCCTCCCACAGTCCAAAGATGTGCAGGCTAGGTGGATTGGCCATGCTAAATTGCCCATGGTGTCCAGGGATGTGTAGATTAGGTGGGTTATTGTGGGATGCTCTGGGGGTAGGTGTGGACTTGTTGGGCCGAATGGCTTGTTTCCACACTGTAGGGATTCTATGATTCAAATGAGTGAACCTACTCTGGATTGCCTCCAATGCCAATGTACCTTTCCTTAGATAAGTGGACCAACACTCCAAGACAGATATTTTGTGTTGAAATCCCTAAGAATTCACAAATCCCTTAGGTAAGGAATTCACAACTATTCCACCTCATTTCTGTTATGTTTTGGTTAGTTGTTGTATGTCTTATTTATCTCAAAGTAACACAGAGAGTTCAAAATTCATTTACATGGCTTGAAACTCTTAGAATTTTTCCGAGCGTTCACTATGCAGGATAGTCATACTGATAAATTGTCTCTCTCCAGAATTCTCTAAGTATGTAGTCCATCATGTGACCCACTGGCACCACCTACAAGCTAAAGCAATCACACATTGCACAAGGATCAATAATCAGACAAGTTTAGTCAATTACAACAATCTCAGTGCAAAACATCAAACTACTTATTCTGAGTCTGTGACCAAGTGTTAGATTTCTCAGACAGTGGAAATATTGACTGAGCATCTAGCCTGTTAAACCCCATAAGAAGTTATATGTTCATTTGGATCACCTCCCATTCTTCTAAACGACAAAGAATATCATTCTGTTTTTTTCAATCTTCCTTTATTGGCCATTATTTGAATGCACTCCTGAATGGGATGTGGGTGTCACTGACAAGGCCAGGTTTTAACTCCTTATCAGTTGCCCCAAGGCCTCATTTGTCCAAATTTGCCATCAAGAATCTCGAGCAAACTAGAGTCAATGATATCGGGGGACAACACTCTACCAGTTAAAGTCATGCCTATTACATAGGACTATGGTTGTTGGAGGTCATTCAATCAGTTCCAGGACATCTCGGCAGGAGTTCCTCAGGGTAGTGTACGACGCCCAAACATCATCGGCTGCTTCTCACCATCATAAGGTCAGAAGTGGGGATATTCACTGATGATTGAAAATGTTCAGTATCAGATATGTGGTAGTCTGTATCTATATGCTGTGAGACCTGGACAATGTCCAGGCTTGGGCTGATAAGTGGCAAGTAACATGTGCTGGACAATGACTATCTCCACTAGGGAGAACCCAGTCACTGCTATTTGACATCAATGGCATTACTACCATTGAATCCCCACTATCAATGCAGTTGCTGTTGGCTAGATAGTGAAAGGGACAACAATATAAATACAGTGACTACAAGAGCGGTTCAATGGTGGAGAATTCTGCAGTGTATAGCTCACCTCCTCTCTCCCCCAGTGTCTGAGCACAATCTTCAAGGTGCAAGTCTTATTTACAACACTTTTCACTTGCTTTGATGTGTGTAGCTTCAACAATATTCAAGAAGCCTGACACCATTCAGAACATCTCATTCCACTAGATTGCTACCCTGTCCACCACTTCAAAATTCACCTGCACTGCTGAAAAGCAGTGTTGCATCAAAGTACTGGAACTCCCTTCCTAAAAGCACTGTGTTTGTTCCTGCATACCAGACTACAACAATGCAAGAAGGCAGCTTGCTCACTGTTACCTTCTCTGGGGAAATCTCCAAGCGATTGATACCCCACTCCATGAAAATGTTAAAAAGAAAATTGCAATTATTGTCATTGTGAAAGCAAAGCCAGAATTTATTGTCCATCCTTAACGCCCTGTACATTAATGGACATAGATTCCATAACAGGCATGTACACCACGCCACACTAAATTATCATAGAATCCCTACGGTGTGGAAACAGGCTATTCTGCCCATCAATTCCACACTGACCCTCTAAAGAGTGTCCCTTCTAGACCCATACCCCCACGCTATACCTATAACTCTGCTTTTCCCATGGCTAATCCACCTAGCCTGCACATCTCTGGACACTATGGGCAATTTAGCATGGCCAATCCAGCTAACCTGCACGTCTTTGGACTGATGGAGGAAACGGGAGCACCTGGCAGAAACCCAAGCAGATACAGAGAGGATATGCAAACTCCAGACAGATAGTTGCCTGAGGCTGGATTCAAACCCGGGGCTCTGGCGCTGTGAGGCAGCAGTGCTAACTACTGAGTCACCATGCTGCCCTGATTGGTGGTCAGCATCATTCCTCATGCATTCAGGATTATCCAGAAAATGTTGTCCAATTACAGAACCACACCTAATGTTGGTCACTGTGTTGTGAGTTTTGCAAGTGTGGGCTAGCTGGCTATGGTCAGTAAAACTGAGGGTCCAGATTGCTGTAGACAGAAAGAATATGTATATGCTATATATACACACTGTGCACTTTTCAACTCAACACAGTAGGTGGCAGCCATTTGCTGATTCATTTCTGAGAGCAATGCCCTGATCAGAATCAACCTGCTTGGTTTAAAATTTAAACAAAGACTGGCAGTTAACTGTCAATTGGAATGGGTGCATTCTCCTTGGCAATGTCTGTGCCAATCAGAGTCCACCTGCCACCCAACCAGTATGCTTTGCTCATGCAGTATAAGTGTTGAATAGGTATTCTTGCAAATTGTCCTAAAGAGTTCAGCTCTGACAAAACTTGCCTTTTTTTCAACAATACTCTCCTTCAATATTACCAAGTGATAATTTCTAAAGGATATTAGTGAATGATATGGCTTTTTACAATAACCGATGATATTTGTTATGATCAATTGTAATGTCAGGTGTTTGAATCCAGTGACAGCTTTAGGGGCTTCAAAAATCCAGGGGTTAGATTGCATCCTTTGAAAGCAGGATTGAGAGTTTCAAATTGTATGTTGGCTACCTGGTGTCAGTGTAAGGGAAATCTCAAACTAGTTTGAAAGGATATTGAAAAGGAATTGCGGTAGGTTGGAAACCCAATGGTTGTGATCCATATTAGAGCCAACAGCATTGGGAAGATTAGGGCAAGAGGTTCTGTTTGGAGAGCTCCAGCAACAAGGACCTACATGAAAGAACAGGACCAAGTTTCATAATCTCTGACTGCAAGTCAGCAATGAGCTAAACAGATCAGGGAGATAAACACAAGGCTGAAGGGGTGGTTTGGAAAGTGATGATCTCACTTTATGGAACACAAGCTCCTGTACAAGGACAGAAAGGAACTGTAATATTGGGATGGGCTCCCCTAAACTGGGTTATGAGAAAAATTACAAAATTAAAATTGTGAGTGAGGAAATTAATAAATTGCAGTAGCAAGTTTAAGTGAGTGATGATGGCATGGTAGCAATGGCCTAATGGTATTGTCCTTAACTGTCAATCCAGAGACCCAGATAACATTCTGGGGATCTGGATTAGAATCCCGCCATGGCAGATGATGGAATTTGAATTCAATAAAAAAAATCTGGAATTAAGAGTCCAATGACGACCATGAATACATTGATCGATTGCTGGAAAATCTCATCTGGTTCACTAATGTCCTTCAGGGAAGGAAACTGGTCTGGCCTACATGTGACTCCAGACTCTTAACTGCCCCTCTGGGCAATAAGGGATGGACAATAAATGCTGTCTGGTCAGTGACATCTTCAACCTGTGGATGAATTTTTAAAAAAAAACATTATGGAGACATGGCTGCAGAATGGTTGGAGTGTGAAATAGATACAGCAGATTGACAAGGGAAGCTAAGGAAAATGTTGGAGTTGGAGGAAGAACCTTAATGATTAAATATCAAATCACTTCAATGCCAGTAGACAATAGGAAATATAAACACGTATAAAGACATTATAAGCAGAATTAAGAAATAGAAAAAAGGTGTTAGATTGGAGTCAGAGTTGTGTATCAGTCCCCTAATACCAACTGTGAAGTGGCACATTGCATGGATATAGAGTTTAACAAGCATGTAGCAAAGACAACATGTTCCCAAAGTGGAATTCTTACTTACATTGCATTTAGATAAGAGGATTGGCTGATGGCAGAAATGCTTGAATGTGTTCAGGATGTTTTTCTGAAGCAATTTGCTTTGTCTATTTCTTTGTTTATTAGAATAATAGCTAGGTCAGCATTTATTGCACCTTCCTAATTGCAGTTGAAAGTCAACCACATTGCTGTAAGTGTGGAATCACATGGAGGCCAGATGGGGTAAGGATGGCAGATTTCCTTCCCTAAAGGACATTAATGAACCAGTGGGCTTTTACCAGGTGGGGTTCTGGATTATTAGTCCAGTGACATTATCACTATGCCACCACTTCCCCAAATGTGTCCTCTGCATGTGTCCTGAAGTAAAAAGCAGAAAGGTCATATTAGAAGGGGTTTAAAAATTAAATTTAAGAATTCAGATTTATGCATGGACTGCAGCAGTTCTTCCAAAGGCAACTCAACACAAGTGTCTCAAAGACAAGCCTGCCTTGAGTACATTGAATACATTAGAACAACCCACAAAAAATAATTTGAAAAAATATATTCTTGAGGCTGATTTCAGTGTGATGCGACAGAGAATGCAGTAAACATGGCCAAATCTGCTAATGAATAAAATGACAGAAGATCAGTGGGAGGTGTTTAACTAATTTAATGTGATACAAGTCAGTTTATACCCCTCAGGGAAAAGTGGTCTCCTTGCCAAATAAAAAAAAAAATCAGGGACAACTAAAGAGATAACTGACTTTAAAACCAAAGTAAAAAATTGCAAAATCTATCTGGAAGGGAGAGATAAAAGGCAACAAAAGTTAACAGAACAGATGGATTGGATGGAACCTTGTTGAAGTGTCATGGACCTTACTTGCTGGATGTAAGCTGATGATCCATCTCAGGAAGGCTCGCTGAAGCACATGCCAACCAAATAGAGCAAGGCCACCAGCGGCCTTTCTCCTGGAAGCTCTCAATCCTTAGGTTTACACTATTTATGGGAGCTTTCTGGGCCTTCCCTTTATATCTTATACCATCCTGGATTTTCTTCGTTGCTGACGGCTGACTGAGGTTTTGCATATTTATGCCTTGTGTAAGAGACCACCACAGAAATTCACTTACACATATTGTATATGAACACTCACATTAATATTTGCTGCCCCTTGCTGTTCCTTAGCTCTACACAGTTTCCATATTTTATTCTTCTGCTCTGTTATCCTCCCTTACTAATGTACTGATCCCATTCCTTATTATCAATGCAACACCACCTCCTTTTCCTTCGTGTCTGTTATTTAAAATTGGGTCAGTTAGCTCAGGTGATGGGATGGCTGGTTTGCAGTACAGAGTGATGCCAACAGGCAGGTTCAATGCCTGGGTGAAGGTCATGACTTCTTATCCTTACCCCTTGCCTGAGGTGTGGTGACTCTTAGGTTAAAATCATCACCCAATTGTCTATCTCTCTCTAATGGGAGAATAACCCTATGCTCCACTGGGACTCTGATGGTTTTCCCTGCACTTCAACTTTTTTAAATGTTTAGTTCCTAGTCTTGGTCACCTTTCGGCCCAACAAGTCCACGCTGACCCTCAGGGCATCCCACCCAGCCCCATCCCCCTAAAACACACTTAATCTACAGATACCTGAACACTATGGGGCAATTTAGCATGGCCAATCCACCTAACTTGCACATCTTTGGACTGTGGGAGGAAACAGGAGCACCCGGAGGAAACCCACGCAGACACGGGGAGAATGTGCAAACTCCACACAGACAGTCACCTGAGGATGGAATCAAACCCAGGTCCCTAGTGCTGTGAGGCAGCAGTGCTAACCGCTGAGCCACCGTACTGTAACAGAATGCTGTTAACTTTATGTTTTTTTCACATTATTCTACATTTGTGGTAGAGGTGTTGGAGAAGTAGTAATGTCAATAATCCAGAGTTCCAGGCTGATGTTTTGAGAACATGGGTTCAAATCTCAGAATTGCAGATGATGAAATTTGTATTCAATGGAATCCAGAATGTTAATAAAAGCTAGTCTCATGATGACCTGTAACCACTATTCTGCCATCCTTACCTTAGAAATATGCCCCCTAGTCTTGAAAACCCCTGC
Organism: Rhincodon typus; assembly: GCF_021869965.1. NCBI lineage: Eukaryota > Metazoa > Chordata > Chondrichthyes > Orectolobiformes > Rhincodontidae > Rhincodon > Rhincodon typus. Next base: position 8,480,661 of record NC_063332.1, read on the forward strand.
CCTAAGTAAAAAATACTGGCCATTTATCCTATCCATGCCCCTCATGATTTTATAAACCTCTATAAGGTCACCCTTCAACATCCTACACTCCAGTAAAAATGCTACCTATCAGTCCAAGTCTGAATGTTTACTGCATGGTGTTATGAACCACTTCTGTATCTGAGGAGTTCTGGATGGAACTGAACATTGTGCAATTATAAGCCGATATCCACACTTCTGAAAGTATGTTGTGTTGGGGGAGGAGAAGAACAATGTGAAAATATATGAAAATGTTTGGGCCTAGGACACTCCACTAAAAGTTAGGCAGTTAAGTCCTGCAACTGGGTGATTGGTCTCCTACGGTCACAAACATCTTCCTTTGTGCTGGGCACAACGAGGTTTCCCTGATTTCCATTGACTTCCACCTTACCATGGCTCTTTGATGCACACTTAGTCAAATGCCTCCTTGATGTCAGGGGTAGTCACTCTTACCTCACCTCCAGTGATGCATTCTTTTGTTTACATTTGGATCAAGTCTGTATTGAGACCTGAAACTGGATGGTTCTGGTGAAATCTAAATTGAGCATCAATGAAAATGTTATTGCAGTATAAATGGAGCGTGATATCACTGTCAACGACTCCTTGTATCACTTTGCTGATGATTGAGAATAGACAGACAGGGCGGGAACTAGCTGAATTGAATTTGTCCAGCTTTTTGTAAACAGAACATTCCTGGGAATTTTCCACAATGTCAGATAGATTCCAGTATTTTAGTTGCAAAGGGAGAGCTTCACTAGGGACATAGATAGTTCTGGAGCATAACATTTCTGCACACTTTCAGTCAGGAGATTGTTGGGCCTATACCTTTTTATCATATTCATAATTCCAACCATTCCTTGGTATGATGTAAAGTGAATCAAATTGGCTGAAGACTGGCATTTGAGTCAGCAGGAGGCTAAGATGGATCATAGATTTCAAACTTCCTGTTGCAAATATTTCACCTTTCCTTTTACACTCATGTACTGAAGCTCACTGTCCTTGAAGATGGGGATGATCATGGACTGACCTCCTCTGTTAACTATCTAATTGTTTCCCATGAATCATGACCAAATTTTGGGGGGATGTTTTTATCTAATCTATTGGTTATGGGATCGCTAAGCTCTGTCTATAGCATGCTGCTCTCAATTACAGAATACCAGTTTGTCAGTTGAGATGTGGTAACCAGCACAAGATATCCCTGCATGCCAATGGTTGAGTTGATGTTTTTAGAATCTATTGGAGGATACTTCATGAGTTCTAATGTTGAGGACTCCCATGTCTTTCCTAAGGACTGCATACATCTGCACTGCCATCTCCAGTCAGTCTGTCTTACAAATGGGCAAGGACATACCTAGGGATGATGACAGAAGTGTTTGGTAGATTGTTTTAAGTTATAATTTAATAAGTATGAATATGTAAAGCTATTTCTTGAGTAGTCTGTGGAACAGTTCTCCCAATTTTGGCATAGCTTCCAGATATCAGTGAGGAAGACTTTGAAATGTTGACTGGACTGGATATGCCTTTGTCATGTCTAGACCTAGATTATTGTTGGGTTTTATATTTGACTTTATCCTTATTAGACCTTTTCACAGCTGACTGACCCAAATGAGTCGCTAGATGAGCCATTTCAGAGAACAGTTAAGAAGCAGCTGTCACAGTTTGTCATAGCCCTGGTCCGACTCCATTTTTTCCATGATTCAAGATAATGGATCAAGCTTAAGATCACCCAAAAGTCTGTTGCTCATGACTCGACTCACATCAACTCTACTATTGGTGCCTATGTCTTAATTTGCCACATTCTTAAACTTTGGCATTTTCTCCCTAAATGCCTGTGTTTTTGTTGCTTCCTCTAAAAGATTCTAAAATCATCAATCTTTCATCCAGCTTTTGGTCACTTGCCCTAATTTCTCCTTATGCAGTTTGGTGTCAAATCTTGTTTGATCTCACTCCTATGTTTTACTGTTAAAGATAGTATGAAGTTGTAATTGACATTGTTGAGCTGAAAAACAAAAGTAAATACTGACAATGTTCTTAAAGAATTCACATTTCCTTTAATTCTAATGATAAACTAATCATATACCTGTAAGGTAAAGTTGCCATCGCCCCAGAAGACATCAGGGCTGCTCTCTCATTAGGGAGTGAGAGATGACTGGTGGTGGTTAAACCTGAGGGTCACCATGCCTCAGGTGAGGGGTGAAGTTGAGAATATTGGACCTTCATGGTGACTTCAGCCGGTGTGGAAATTGAACCCATGTTGTTTACATCACTCTGTAAGCTAACATAATCAACTGAGCTAACTAACCTCTATACCTGAGCAGGGCTGAAGGATTGCTATGCTTTCATAAATACCGCAGTCAGTCCTCTGACTCTGAATCTATTGTGGCCATTGTTCATTTCGCTATTGTTATCCTGTGCACCTCAATGCTTCTCATTCCCAATGGACTTTGTCCTATTCCTTACACCACCAATCTAATCCCATTCCTTTTCAGAAAAATTGAAAGAACTGCAGAAGCTGTAAATCAGGAACAAAAACAGAGTTACTGGAGAAGCTCAGCAGGTCTGCAACATCTGTGAAGAAAAAAAATCAGAGTTAACATTTTGGGCCCAGTGACCCTTCCTCAGACCCAAAATGTGAACTCTAATTTTTTCTTCACAGATGCTTCCAGACCTGCTGAGTTTCTCCAGCAACTTTGGTTTTTGTTCCATTCTTTTTCATTATCCTTTATGAAATCAAACACAAGGCTAATGGTAGAGCATACATTTTAAAGTCTCTTTCTCCAGAAGCTGATTTGCCAATTGAAAAATGCTGAAACTGACTTTGATACAGTTTCCTAGGCTAGGGTATTAAGGTTATGAAAGTAAGTTGGGCAGATAGATTTAAACACAAAGCAGCCAAGATGCGATTAAAATTGGCGTATTGGGTTTACTAATATTGTAGAAGAGTGTAAAGTGTATGTTAGTGTTTCAGCTGCTTGTTTTATATCTCAATTAAATTTACTTTTGGAAGTCAAACTTGGGGCAGTGATGTGAAAACAAGCTGATAATTTGTTTCCAGCCATGTTACAATATTGCATTAATCATAGAGTCATGCTGTATATTCTACTAGTGCCAGCTCTTTGAAAGAGCTAGCCAATCTGTTTCATAGTCATTGATGTTTCACCAGAGCATTGAATAAATTCATCTAATGGTTATATCTGCTCGATTTTTGAAATTTATTATTCTAACAGCTGCCACCACATGCACCACATTATGTTACCATTGGCTACCTGCTTCCCCCAGAATGCCCACTAAGAATTAATAACAAAAATCCCATATTTCTGTCTCAAAAAGGTTATTTCCTGATGAATAAAGTGGAGATGGAGCCTCAAGTTTCAAGTAGAAGTACAATGAATCCAGATGCTTTTTCAATACACTCAGATCCCTTTCACCCTTTGGGGCATTGGTTTTCAGGAATCACTTGATATAGAACGGAAGAAAATCCAATGCAAATCCGAAAGGAGATTAGGAATGAAAAACGGTTAAAGAGGTGATCCAGGCTGAACAAATGTAATGTGATTATTCTTTCCTGTATGCTATTTTTAAACAGAAGATACTTATTTTCAAGATATCACTATGTTGATTTTTGAGAGGTGAATACCACTTTCAGGCAAAAATGTTTTGAAACTTGAAATTTAGGACAAAAATAGACTATTCAGGAGTTTTGATGGAGATCCAGTCACATGAGCAAAGTTATTCCCAAATTTTTGTCTTCACAGAATCTGCCTGACTCCTTTAATTGTTTCCAAAATGTTCTATTTTTGAAGAATAATCCATTTGTTTATCACACCAGGAACATAAATAGATTTCTAGTTGAACAGCTGGAATTCAAGACCACGGTATTCTATAGCTCCCTTTGACACTGGCAAGATTAGAAATTCAATTAGTTCTTTTTTCCAACTAATAGTGTTCTTCTTTGATTTTGCACATAAGTGTAATTTACATATTTTTAAAAAAATGAGTACAATCTCCAACAATCAGAAGCTTAAAAAATCAATTTTGTTGCAGACATTTTCAGATATGTCATTTCAGTACCACACTGTGACTCGGATGTCTGACTACATTTATACTGAAATTTGATGAGTTAATTTGAAGCAACATCTCTAATGGTGCCACCCTTCAGTTTGTAACATTCACAGCCCTGGGTCTGAAGATAATGAGATCAAATCCCATTCAAGAACACCAAATTTGGGATGACAAACTTTAGTGTAGCTTTAAGGGAGTGCATTGTCAACAGTGCTATCTTTCAGTTGAATTATTAAGTGAATAGGGAATTTTCTCAGTGTTCTAAGAAATATTTATCTGTCAGGCAATGTGACGGAACCAGCTTTTAAAGGAAATGGTGTATAAAAATAGGGAAGTTTTGCTAAAACCAATCAAGACACTAGTTACATCACAGCTGACATACTAAGAACAACTTTAGGCCCCTTTTTTTAAAGGAAAGACATACTGATATTGGAAGCAGTCCAGGAAAGATTAATTAGGTTGATCTCAGGTATGGAGAGACTGTCTTATGAGGAGATATTGAATAGTTTGGGCCTGTGCTCATTAGAGTTTAGAAGAATGAGAGGCAACTTTATTTAAACAGACAAGATTCCTGGGGGACTTGACAAAGTAAATATTGAAAGTTGTTTTCCTTTGTGGGACAGACTAGGAGGGTATAATCCAGAGTGAAGGGCTGCCCAATTAAGACAGAGATATCAAGAAAATTCTTCTCTCAGATGGTAATGAATCACACAATTCCTTACCACAGTGGGTTATGGATCATTAAGTATATTCAAGGTTAAGATAGACACATTTTTATTCAGTAAGGGAATCAAGGGTTATGGAGATAAGGCAAGAAAATAGAGTTGTGGATTATCTGCTCCTATGTCTTTTGGTCTCATAAATTATGTAACGATTATTATGTGATTCATTGCTGTATGCAAATTGGCCACTGTTTTTCCTATACAGTTACAATGGTCTTACATCAAAGGTGCTTCACAAAGTGCAAAGCACTTTAGAATTTTGTGAAGTTATGAAAGGTGCCACATCAATGCAATTCCTTTCCATTCTCTATTTCAATGGAAATCACTTTCATAGAATGTTAACATTTTGTACTGAAAAAGGTGGCCATTCAGCCAATTGTCTATGCACTAGCTCTTTGAAAGGGAAATGTAATTAATCTTACATCTCTTCTCTTTCTGTATCATCCTGCAAATATTCTCTTTCGTGTATACAGTCATTGCTTTTTAGCAGTTAATATTGAATTTACTTCTGCTGTTGTTGTTGTTGAATCTACTTCCACTATCCTTTCAATGAATGTATTCCAGATCACAACAACTCATTTCCTAAAGAGAAATCTAACTCTTCTTCCTCGTTCTAATCACAGTGCTCTTTAGCACAACAATTAATGTGTGTAAATAATGATAATGATTATAATGAGTTTGGGTTGAAAATGTAAGTTTGGATAACTTAGTGTGAGCAATTCACCTCTGATAAAAGCCTGAATGTATGCGTTTATATTTTGGCTTTAGTCTGGTTCTCAACTTGAGGCATGCAAAGCTTTGGTTTGCAAAGAGTTAAGTCCTCTAAGATTACAGCATCAAAGTCCGAGGGTGAGCTGTGAAATCAGTTGGTTATCGTTTTTCCAGACACTGGGCAGAAACCTAATGTTCTTGTCTTGTTGAAATATTTATTTTTTAAAAATCTCCAGGTTTTGATTATAACAAACCCCAATACCCTCCCCTTTCCCCACCACCCACCCCACTTCTTTCCCTCCCTCCCCTCTGTTTGAAGTCTGAACTTCCTATTTCAGCACCAGAGCAACGTGAGCAGCTCATCTGCTCGAACCTCCGACTTCCCACCTTCAGCACCATCGCATCCCGGACAGCTCCTCCATTCAGCTTCAACGCCACAGCTCCGCAAACTGCTCCTCGGCTGGAAATTTGACTTTCCAGTTTCAGTTCCACAGACCCGCTGATAACATTCTGCTCGAAGCTCTGGATTTTCAGATTTTAGCGCGACCGATCCCGGGACAGCTCCTCAGGTCGAAGATCTGACTATCCGACCAGTTTCAGCACCAACACTTTCCGGACAGCTCCTCCGCCCGAAGCTGCAGCTTTCCAGTTTCAGCACC
>NC_063332.1:8486842-8504794 GCF_021869965.1 Rhincodon typus
GGACAGCTCCTCCGCCCGAAGCTGCAGCTTTCCAGTTTCAGCACCCGTATCCCGGACAGCTCCTGTGAGCGAAGCTCTGTCTTTCCAATTTCAGAATCATCGCTGCCCGGACAGCTCTACCGGTCGAAGATCGAAGTTTCCATTCGGCGCCACTGACATTCTACGGCTTCGAAGGCGACACTTTTCAGCACCATGAACAGCTCTGGCGATCAGTTGGAATACACCGGAGGCTTCCCTGCGCTTGAGGGAGAAGAACTGAAAGTAGCCCTGCCCGTCATCTTGGGGGTCATCTGCCTGGTTGGTTTGGTGGGCAACAGCCTGGTGGTGATGGTCCTGCTGAGGGACCTCAAGCAAGGCAAGAGTACAGCAGTCCATGGCTTGATCCTGTTGCTGAGCATCACTGAACTCCTTCTACTGTTGTTATGCGCTCCCCTGCGTGTCTCCACTACCCCCAGGCAAGACTGGTCACCAAGCTGGGTGCTGTGCAAATCATCAGAGTACCTCCTGCATGCGTGCCTCTTGGCTAAGAGCTTCACCTTGGCCGCGGTAGGGCATGCCCGGTACAGGCAGGTGAGCCACTTGGCAAAACACGGCCGTCCAGAGTGCCCACGGGTGTGGGTGTTGGCATGCAGTACATGGGTGTTTGCCCTTCTCTTGCCTATCCCCCAGTGGCTCTTTTCAACTGCTGGACACAAGCACCAGTTTGCATCCTGTGTCTTTGAGGTCCCTCCGACTGCTGCTAACTTCATGAGTGCCTATGGTGTGGCTTACCCACTCATTGCCTATGGGATTCCCATGACCTTTGCCATCGTCTGCCACCTCAAAGCCCTGCTACTTCACACACCCAGGAGGGATCGTACACCCAACCGCAGAGAGCCCCAGGCCAGAAGGGTCACCCTTCTGCTGTGGGGGCTGAGTGTTGGATTCACTGTCATGTGGCTGCCAGACTGGGTGGTGTGGATGTGGGTCAGGCACAGGAAACCCAGTGGCCCCCGCCCACCCAGTGCTCTGCTGATCCTGGCTCAGCTGCTGCTTTTTGCCAATGGTGTTCTCAACCCCCTGGCACTACTCACTGCCTCCCAGGACTTCAGGGATGGTGTGAGGAGCATCTGTCAGATGGCCAGCCATGGTGTTCCCAGGGCTAGAGGGTCTGAAGGGACTGCAGTATTGCCCAGCACTCTGGGTCAGAAGAGCTTGGGAACCAACAATGCCCTGCCCACCATCTCAGGTTGCCGAGAGGTGCTTACCTGTCAGGATGTGGTGCAGAACATCCCACCTGATGTGCAGCACTTCTGGCAGGACAGGAAAAATACGGCACCACCAGAAAACAATGACCCAATTCCCTGGGAGCGTCAAGGAAGCTCCTAACCAACAATATTGACTTGTGAAAAGAACTGAAATATTGTGGCTGTTCCGAATTTTCCCAATTTCAAGTAAGTCATCCTTACATTTTGCAAGAGTTTAAAAATTATATCCTTTATTTTGCCATGCTATAGAATTCCAGGCCAGTGCCCACAATCCTTCTGAGAACTGCCTGTTACAAACCTTGCTTAATTCACCAAGTCTCCAAATGGATTGGACTGTCCAAGCGAAATTTTAACCTGCCTCCTGAAACACCTACACAAGGGTTTGTGACTCGCTCATCTTTAGAGCTTTATCTGATCCATACATCCCCATTACAGAATTTGGATAATCCTGTTTAACTTTTTCGTCGCTGTTGGTAAGTTTAGTCCTGCAAGTGACAATTGAATTTTATGAGAAGTCTTTTCAATTGCAGTGGTTTGGATGAGAATGCCACCAGGTGGAAGCATAGTCCAGCTGGTCACATGTTAATCAAGAGGCTTCAAGAATCAAACAGGCCTGTGGAGGTCTGTGAATGTGAGTTTAGCACATTAGAAAAGGAATGTGGGTTTCATTATCCATACATCAAGCAACTCTCATACTTTATTCTGAACATCAATGACAATAATCCTGATGGCATATTAGTGACTGCTGTGCACACTGAAGTTTGCTTCCATTGACGGTATAAAAACAAAACAATGGTTAAAGTTCTGTTCTGGGTCGAATTTTGTTATACTGAAACTCAAACAAGGACATTGCGTACATAGAAGGGAAGCCATTTTCATTGACCAGTGATAATAAGCCAGCCAGCTGCTCAGTCTGGTGGATTCAGATAGTAGCACTCACAGACAATTGGATAAATACTTGAACAAGAAAATTATTGCAAAATGCGGAGAAAGAGTGATGGAATTGGATTAACAGGATTGTTTTGCAAAAGTGTCAGCACAGACTGAATGGAATAACTTCATTCCTTGTGTGGTAGCTTCTGATTCCATGTTGTTACACATAGCAACCAGTTCAATTCTATGTTGCTGTTCTGCTATTAAAGACTTTTGATCAGGTTCATCTTGGAAATGAACATTTTCTGCTCTGATATGATAATGTTTTTAATTGTAAACCAAAACAAGCGAGAGAAGTTTAATGAGCTGAATTGCATTCTCTTTTGTCTATGTTAGCTTAACATTTTGTTGTTTGCTCATTTTATGCTGCAGAACTCTCATTTTGTGAGTTTTACCTATTGTGGGATAAAATTGCTTAACATGAATTTTGGTTGTAATATTTACAATATAGGGTGAAAGAGAGAGGAGACAATTACAATTCTGGGTTGTGTTTGAACTTACAGCCAATGTTATCCACACACCCATCAACCCATCTTCCCACTTATGTTCTAAGCCATCCTGCGATAACATGTCACAACTCACCATCACCTTTTTAAGGGCAATAAGGGATGGGCAATAAATGCTGGCTCAGCTGGCTGATCCTCATATCCTGTGAAAAGATTATCATGCAGTTATCATTTAAAGAATTGATTGCATTGATATATCACTTTTCCCAACTGTAGAATATATAAAAATTTTAGAGAATCAATGGCGTAGGCACTGTGGTATGTGGTAAATACCTTTTGAATAAAGAAGATTTCTTTGTAACTTGCAAAATACTTTGAACCTGTAAAAGAGAAAGACAAGACATAAGAGCTCAAAATGCTATGTTATACTCCTCTCAAATTAATAATAATGCTTTCCATCTAATTGTCCTTATGCTACATTGGCAATGTCACTCATTAGGGTGCAAATATATTATGTTGTAAAGTTTGCAGGAATAAATTTGAAGTTTTCAATCCAATTAGTTTCAAATTCAAATGGGAAAGTACACATCAATAATTAGATAACTTCCTGAAAAGATAGTAAGTGAGGGAAAAGTTCATCAATTAGCTTAATAATGTTTTGCTATTTTAACATTGTCAAATTTTTTTGTAAATTTCCATTGGTGAAAGGATAGAGAAACAGAAAGCCCATATTTTAATTAACTGGTTAATGAAATAAAAAGCAACATGAGGATTTTTTTTAATGCAGTAGATTATTTAGAATTTAAAGTACAATTTCTGAGAATGTGGTGACAGTAGGGTAAATAATGGCTTTTAAAAGGTGACCTCCGTATCTCGAGCACCACCTGCAACTCTGCTAACCTAACAATTACATGCACCCTTCAGATTTCTGGCCTTGTTTTGATTTTAACTTCCTTGATTTTAACTAGTTTGAAATTGCTGCCTGTACATTCAGTTGTGTCTCTCTTAGCTTGGAGAATCCCCAAGTGAAATCTCTCTTTCCTCCTGGCTCTCTTTCACTCATTAAAATGATATTTCAAGTCTAAATCTTTCGCCAAGCTTTTGTCTGTCACATTTCATCATCTTCCCATGGGGCTTGGTGTCAAATTCTGTTTGATAATTGCAGTTGTGAAGCATTTTGGGATATTTTACTTGTGTAAAGGTGATGTACAATTGCAAATTGTTGTTGTTGTTATCTGTTTAATTGCATTGCCTAGAAAAAGAGAAAAAGAGATTGAAAAAATAAAATGATGTAACCTCATTCAAAAAAGTTGCTGTGTCTAGTCTCTTACTAGTATTTCAATCAGCTAACTGATCCAATCCAGTTACTTATGGATCTGAATTTGCAACTCAACCATCCTGCTACCCAGTATGAAAATGCCAGTAAGTTTCACTTTTCTAAGGGACTTTTCTAAGAGACATAGAAAAGAATAGACTAAATGCAGGCACTAGGCCACAGCTATGTGCTGGTATAATGACAAAGACTCTGGCTAGTAATCTAAAGGTCTAGCTCAATGCATTGGTGTAATGTGTTTGAATCCTAACAAGGCAGCTGGAGGATTTTAAATTTATTTGTAGTAAAATTGACCATTGATATAACAAAAACCTGGTTCACAAGAGGGAAGAAAATCATCTGGCTAGCTTTATAAGAAGGCAGCTCACCCTTAAAGGGGGTTTTATTGTATAACTAACCTGTAATTTGTAAGTGATAACTGGAACTTTAATCTTTATCTAACCCATTCTGGATCTTAGCTTGGAGTTCTTCAGAGTGAGCCTTACTTCATGTTGAATCTGTACAATACCTAACATGAGTGTTTTGTTTAAAGTTATTGATAAAGTGTTTTATTCTCCAGCATTGAGATCCTGTGCCTTGATGAACAAAAAAAATGAAAGAATCATAAATAAATTGTTTTTTTTTGGTTATATGGAAGCATGTTTTGTGGCGCAGTGGTGTCATCCCAAATTCTGGGTCACAGAGTCTGGGCGCAAGTTCCACCTACAAAAGAAGTGTGTCATAGCATGTCTGCGTAAGGTTAGAAAAAATCATTAAGCACAAATTATTTCTATCCACTTATCCCTGGAAAGGTACAGTAAGAGATTTATCTAGCAGTATATTGTAAAATGTTGCAGATGTTAAAAGAAAAGATTAATGTATACATAGTCAATAATATTTAGTTGTTGGGTCATGGGTGTGGATTGACTCTGTTAGTGTTACACGTGTGATGTACGTGTTAAAGTTATTTTATTTACTTCTTTACACATTGGAAATAGTTTCACAGTCTTGTTGATTAATTCCATCAAATGGTAGTGTGAGTATTTGTAACTCTGTCATAATATTCCATGTTTGGAGTTGAATAAATATTTAATAAATATTCACGTATATTTTCATGTCTTCTTGTTGCCATGAACTAAATACAGAATTTCCAAGCTGGGTGCAGCTAATCTCCGAAGCTGGTCTTGCACTGGCATGATTGCAAATGTGCTGTTGACTCTCAATATTCTGACATCAGTTCATCACCATCGTTATTAGGTGGAGACCCACATACAGGTTTTCATATGTTTAGGAATTAGGCTGAAAATGATGTGGGGAACATTTAAAGTGAGGGTGGACTTCATGGAATTGAGATGACAACAAAGGATGCTAACAAAGAATAATAGAGAAGGTAGCCCAAGGTCTAGGTAGTCAATGCTTTCAAATACCTTCATGACATCACCTCACCTTATTTCCCCCTGCCCTACAACTCTCTTAGAACTCTGCTCTCCTCTAATTCTGGTTCCTCATGCTTCCCTATTTTAATTGCCCTTCTGTACAGCAGAGCCAGCCAAAGTGCCATGAACCTGGCTACTGCTGCCTTCCCCTGTTGAGCCATTTTCCCCAACAGTGTCCAAAATGGTATACCTCTTTTGGAGGGAGATGACAGCAGGGGACACCTGCACTGCCTTCCTGCTTTTTTTTTCTGCCTTTTGGTCACCCATTCCCTTTCTCCCTCAGCAATCCTAATCTGCGGTTTGACCAATTTGCTAAATGTGCTATCCACGACTTCCTCATCATCGTGGATGCTCCAAAGTGAGTCCATCCACAGCTCCAGAGCCGTCATGCAGTCTAACAAGAGCTGCAGCTGGACACACTTCCTGCATGTGTAGGAGTCAGGGACATCAGCCTTGTCCCTGAGCTCCCACATTGAGCAAGAGGAGCATAACATGGGTAACAGCTGGAACCATTGCTGGGAAACCAAATGAGTGTTTTAGGTTTCATTGTTGCTACAATATCACGTAAAATGAAGAATACCTGGCCTGCACTGGACACTGGGATTATTCTTTTCAGTTTTGCTCCTGACATAGCAAGAGGGTTATTAAGGTTTAAGAGGCAATAAACCAAAAGGAAAAGCAGCATTTTGATTAGCACTCCTACAATCACCTTAACATTCATTGCTTCCTTCACTGATGCAAAAAAGCAGCTGTGTTTAACAGCTACAAGATGCACTATAACATTTTCTAAGGCTCCTTTGACGGCACTTTCCAACTTCGCGCCTACATCACCTAGAAGGAGAAGAGCAGCAGGAGCAGAGGAACACCAGCTGCCCCCTCCAAGCCCAGATTGAAACCATTTTCCTGTTTCTTTCCTGTTGCTGGGCCAAAATCCTGGAATTCCCTTTGTAACAGGGTGTGCACACACTACATGAACTGCAGAGACACAAAAAAGTAGCTCACTACCACCTTCTCAAGGGCAATGAACATTGGGCAATAACTGCTGCCCTTGCCAGTGAGCCCACATGTATAAATAAATCAATAAAATGGTATCCAAAATGATAACTAATCCGAATACTTTCAATTCTCAGGCTGAGCTGAAGTTATGGTTACTTCCATTTCTTAAAAAAAGCAATAAGTGAAGATTTCCTGTCTGTGTGCAGTTTGCACATTCTCCTGGTGTCTGCGCGGGTTTCCTTTGGGACCTCTGGTTTCCTCCAACAGTCCAGAGGTGTGCAGGTTATGTGGATTGGCCATGCTAAATTGCCCATAGTGTCCAGGGATGTGCAGGCTCGGTGGATTAACCAATGGGAAATGCAAGGATTTTGGGATAGGTTAGGGTGTTGGGTATGGGTGGGGTACTCTTCAGAGGGTCAGCTTGGCATTGATGGGCCAAATGGCCTACTTCCACACTGTAGGGATTCTATGATTCTATGATTTCAAAATGTTGAAAGTTATTATTTCTGATCAGTTGAAATGAGAAGGTGGAACAAGATGGCGTACCTACAGTAACATTAGGAAAGGTATTGGTTCAATGTCAGGAAGTATTTGTAAAGTGCGGCATCATTGGCTGGAGCAAACAACTAAAGTGAATGGTGAAATTTGATTCCCTGCAGTCCGTGTAAAAGGACCTGAATGAGCTCCTAAAAGATGAAATCATTTCATGTTATAAACAGTCCTTTGTGAAAAAGCTAATAATAGTGATACCACTGCCTCTGGGAAATTGATTGCTTCAGGAAGTCAGAAAATGTAGGTCAATGGTAGCACAAGGTCAGTGATGTACTGTTTGCACCATTGCTGTGTGGGTTGCTTTGATGAATCAGATAGTCATATTACCTTTTTCATTTTGAATATACGTAGATAAATAAGAATGGGCTAAAAATTGACCCAACCCCTTTGTACCAAAGTTAACTGATAGGCATGGGGCAGTGTAATGTACAAAGGACAAAACTTTTTCCCAAACATGTCATCAAATATTCTAATGCATTATAATTTCCAATCTAACAACAAATGATAGTTATCTAATGTCTTTACCAGAGGTGCTTCCCGAGGAGAGTGATCATATCACATATACCATAAAGTCAGGTAAGGAAATATAGGGATGATGAGCAAAACCTTTGACAAAGAGGGAAGTTATAAGGAGTATCTTAAGGGACAAGAAAGTGAGGTAGTGAAGTCAGGAGGTGAATGGAAGCAATTCCAAATTTGAGGACCAAGCCAACTGAAAGCATGGCTATGAAGGACAATGCATTTGGAAGAAAATGGGCTTATTAGTGAGAGGCAGCATGGTTTTGTGCAGGGAAGGTCATGTCTTACCAACTTGATAGAATTCTTTGAGGACGTGGCAAAGTTGATAGATGAGGGAAGGGCTGTAGATGTCAAATACATGGACTTCAGTAAGGTGTTTGATAAGGTTCCTCATGGGAGGCTGATGGAGAAAGTGAAGTTGCATGGGGTCCAGGGTGTACGAGCTAGATGGATAGAGAACTGGCTGAGCAACAGGAGACAGAAAGTTGTAGTGGAAGGGAGTCTCTCAAAATGGAGAACTGTGACCAGTGGTGTTCCATAGGGATCCGTGTTGGGACCACCGTTGTTTGTGATATACATAAATGATCTGGAGGAAGGTATAGATGGTCTGATGAGCAAGTTTGCAGATGACACTAAGATTGGTGGAGTAGCAGATAGTGAAGGGGACTGTCGGAGAATGCAGCAGAATATAGATAGATTGGAGAATTGGGTGGAGAATTGGCAGATGGAGTTCAATCCAGGCAAATGCGAGGTGATGCATTTTGGAAGATCCAATTCAAGAGCGAACTATGTGGTAAATGGAAAAGCCCTGGGGAAAACTGATGCACACAGAGATCTGGGTGTTCAGGTCCATTGTACCCTGAAGGTGGCAACGCAGGTCGATACAGTGGTCAAGAAGGCATATGGCATGCTTTCATTTATCGGATGGGGTATTGAGTACACGAATTGGCAGGTCATGTTACAGTTGTATAGGACTTTGGTTCGACCACATTTGGAATACTGCTTACAGTTCTGGTCGCCACATTACCAAAAGGATGTGGATGCTTTGGACAGGGTGCAGAGGAGGTTCACCAGGATGTTGCCTGGTATGGAGGGCGCTAGCTATGAAGAGAGGTTGAGTAGATTAGGATTATTTACATTAGAAAGACGGAGGTTGAGGGGGGACCTGATTGAGGTCTACAAAATCATGAGAGGTATAGACAGGGTGGATAGCAAGAAGCTTTTTCCCAGAGTGGGGGACTCAATTACTATGGGTCACGATTTCAAGGTGAGAGGAGAAAAGTTTAAGGGAGATATGCGTGGAAAGTTCTTTACACAGAGGGTGGTGGGTGCCTGGAACACGTTGCCAGCGGAGGTGGTAGAGGAGGGCACGACAGCATCATTCAAGATGTATCCAGACAGATACACGAATGGGCAGGGAGCAGAGGGATACAGATCCTTTGAAAATAGATGACAGGTTTAGATAGAGGATCTGGATTGGCGCAGGCTTGGAGGGCCGAAGGGCCTGTTCCTGTGCTGTAATTTTCTTTGTTCTTTGTTCTTTGTTCTTTGTTCAGCCTGGCACACATTGCCGGTAAATATTCCATCCCTGGGCTTACTGAATATTCAAAACTTGTGTCACCAATTGGGAGAAATCATTGATGCCTTTTTGTAGATGGCCAATTAGGGTTTGTTGCAATCAAATACATGATTTATGCTTGGAGGAGTGATGAGGGGAACCTGAGTGAACCAGCTCGCCTTGACTTACCCAACAATTTCAGACTGGGACAGTCATGTCAAGCATGTTTTAAACAATATACTTCCACTGACAAAAATTCCAGATAATTCAGAGATAGACTCTTCTGTAAAATTGTCACGCTAGGCTTTGAAAGGTTATTTGCACATAATTAGCTCGGACAAAATGATAATACGCAGCATGCCCAATTGGTTGCATCACTAAATTCTTGCTTCCCCATGCATGGTTGCAGCGTAACTTACAAGTTAGCATCCTCATGAGGAATTTCAATCTGGCTTTTCATTTACATTCAAAATTAGTTTGCAGAAGTTCAATTGCAGAACATATTATTATAATAAAGCAAAATGCAAAATCTTCACCTGTAATTTAAGTTGCAAATTATTTCTTAAAGAAAGGAAGCACAATCCAGGGATCCCAATGTGCAGAGAATTTTTATCATTAAAGAATATTTGTATTAAAGAATTAAAATGTGTGACCAGAATTGTTATTATGCAAAGTGTCAGCTACACAGAAAAGGCTTTTTAGCAAAACAAGATGGTGCTGGGTTTTATGGTCCATGTATGCTTCCTCTCACACTATGTCATCTAACACCATTAACATATTCCTCTTTGCCTTTCTCCCTCTTGTGCCTGTCTAACATTCCCTTGAAAGCATCTTTGTTGTTCGCCTCAAGCACTCCATGTGCTAGCGAGCTCCATATTTTCAGCACCCTCAGTGAAGAAGATCCTCCTGAGTCCCTCAAAGGATTTCTCAGCAAATATCTTATCTTTAAAGTATCTAGTTCTACTCTCAACTGCAAGTGGAACAACTTTTCTGCAGAACCAATTCAAGTCCTGTCATAATCCTGCAGACCTCTCCGTTTTCTCATTGCTGGAGAACAGAGCCCCAACCTGTTCCATTTTTCACAGTAACCTTTCAATGCTAGTCTTACTCTATAGTGGCTCAGTGGTTAACACTGCTGTCTTTTAACATGAAGAACCTGGGTTCAAGTCCAGCGGTGGGTAACTGTCTGTTTGGAGTTTGCATATTCCCCCTGTGTCTGTGTGGAATTGCTCCCACAATCCAGAAGAAGAGTCACCAGACCAGAAAATTAACTTTGATTTTTTTTTCTTCACAGATGCTGCCAGACCTGCTGAGCTTTTCCAGCAACTTCTGTTTTTGCTCCAAAAATGCCCAGGTTGGGTGGACTGGCCATGTGCAGGCTAGGTAGATTGGCCACAGTCATTACAGGGGTGGTCATTGGGCTATACAGCGCTGAAACAAACATCTTGGTCCAACTTGTCTATGCTGACTAGATATCCTATATAAATCCAGTCCTATTTGGCCCATATCCCTCTAAACCCTTCCTCTTCATGTACCCATCCAGATGCATTTTAAATGTTGTAATTGTACCCGCCTCCACCACTTCCCCTGGCAGCTCATTCCATACACACATCACGCTCTGCATGTAAACGTTGCCCGTTGTAGTTGGTTGGCTCGCTGGCTCGTTGTTTCGCAGATGTTTCATTACCCTGCTGGGTAACCTCATCAGTGCAGCCTCCGATGAAGCGCCATTGTGTTTTTCCGCCTGTTATTTAAATTCTGGGGTCCATTGAGCTGGATTACCTCACTTCCGGTTTTCATTCGCAGTGGAGTGTATATGAGGTCGAGCTCTATGTGTTTGTTGATGGCTTTCTTCATGGAGTATCACGCTTCTCGGAATTCCCATGCTTGTCTCTGCTTTGCTTGTCCCAGGATCTTGGTGTTGTCCCAGTTGAATTGGTGGTTCTCCTTATCCACATGGATAGAGATGAGTGAGTAGTGGTCGTGTCTTTTTGCGGCCAGTTGATATTCGTGTACCCTTGTTGTTAATTTCCTTCCTGTTTGTCCAATGAAGCGTTTGTCACAGTCTCTGCAGGGGATCTTGTATATGACAATGGTCTTGTCCATAGTGGGTAGTGGGTCTTTGGTTCATGTGAGCAGTTGTCATAGGGTGAACATAGAACATAGAACGTAGAACAGTACAGCACAGTACAGGCCCTTTGGCCCACGATGTTGTACCGAAATTTTACCCTAAACTTAAGGTCTATCTAACCTCCACCCCTACCTTATACTATCATCCATATGCCTATCTAATAGCCGTTTAAATGCCCCTAATGTGGTCGACTTCACTACCCTTCCCGGCAATGCATTCCACGCCACTACCACTCTCTGAGTAAAGAACCTACCTCTGACGTCTCCCCGAGATCTACCTCCACTCACTTTAAAACTATGCCCCCTCGTAATACCTACCTCCACCCCAGGAAAACGTCTCTGGCTGTCCACTCTATCTATACCTCTGATCATTTTGTACACCTCTATCAAGTCACCTCTCATGCTTCATCGTTCTAAAGAGAAAAGCCCTAGCTCTCTCAACCTTTCCTCGTAAGACCTTCCCTCCATTCCAGGCAACATCCTGGTAAATCTCTTCTGCACCTGTTCCAACCCTTCCACATCTTTCCTGTAATGAGGTGACCAGAACTGGACACAATACTCCAGATGTGGCCAAACCAGGCTTTTGTATAGCTGGAGCATAACTTCACGGCTCTTGATCTCAATCCCTCTATTAATGAAAGTTAACACACCATACGCCTTCTTAACAACTCTATCCACCTGGGTGGCAGCTTTCAGGGAACTGTGGACATGAACCCTAAGATCCCTCTGCTCCTCCACACTGCCAAGAATCTTTCCCTTAACCCTGTATTCTGCTTTCAAGTTTGTCCTTCCAAAATGAATCACCTCACACTTTTCAGGGTTAAACTCCATCTGCCACTTCTCAGTCCAGCTCTGCATCCTATCAATGTCCCTTTGTAACCTGGAACAGCCCTCTGCACTGTCCACAACATGACCCACCTTCATATCATACGCGAACTTACTAATCTACCCTTCCATTCCTACATCCAAACCATTTACAAAAATCACAAATAGAAGAGGACCCAGAACAGATCCTTGTGTTACACCACTCGTAACTGAGCACCATGTTGAATATTTTCCGTCCACTACCACCCTTTGTCTACTAAGGGTCAGCCAATTCTGAATCCAATCTGCCACATTTCCTCCTATCCCATGCCTCCTTACTTTCTGCATGAGCCTACCATGGGAAACCTTATCAAACGCCTTACTTAAATCCATGTATACCACATCCACTGCTCTATCTTCATCCACGTGTTTGGTCACCTCTTCAAAGAATTCACTAAGGTTTGTGAGGCATGATCTACCCCTCACAAATCCATGCTGACTATCATGAATCAAACTGTGCCTATCCAACTGATCATAAATCCTATTTCTCAGAGCCCTTTCCAATAATTTGCCCACCACTGAAGTAAGACTAACTGGCCTGTAATTTCTGGGGTTATCCCTATTCCCTTTTTTGAACAAGCGATTGACGTTTCCTCTCTCCAATCTTCCAGCACTATATCCATGGACAGTGAGGATGAAAAGATCATTGCCAAAGGCCCTGCGATCTCTTCCCTCGCTTCCCATAGAATCCTTGGATAAACGCCATCCACCTGGGGGACTTGTCTATCTTCAAGTTCCTCAAAATTCCTAGTACATCTTCTTTACTAACATCCACCTCCTCTCGCCTACCCAGCCTTTTTCACACTGTCCTCCTTTACAACTAGGTCCCTCTCAGTTGTGAATACCAAAGAAAAGTATTCATTAACGACCTCTCCTATGTCTTTAGGCTCTGTGCACAAATTCCCTTGACAATCCTTGATCGGCCCTACCCTTTCTCTGGTCATTCTCTTACTCCTCACATACGTGTAAAAAGCCTTGGAGTTTTCCTTGATCCTATCTGACAAGGTTTTCTCATGCCCCCTTATAGCTCTCCTAAGCCCTTTCTTCAGCTCCTTCCTGGCTAACTTGTATCCGTCTGGAGCCTTTTCCGATCTTTGTTTCCTAAACCTTATGTAACCATCCTTCTTCCTCTTAACCAGTTGTTTGACCTCTCTCGAGAGCCAAGGCTCCCTCACTTGACCGCATCTTCCCTGCCTGCTAGGGACAAACATATCGAGCACACGCAGTATGCATTCCTTAAACCATCTCCACATTTCTATCGTGCTCTTCCCTGACAGCATCTGTTCCGATTTTATGTTACCCAGTTCTTGCCTAACAGAATTATAATTACCCTTGCCCCAATTATTAACCTTACTACTAATTATATACCTATCCTTTTCCATGACTATTGTAAAAGTAACAGAATTATGATTGCTACCGCCAAAATGCTCTCCTACAAACAGGTCTAACACTTGGCCCGGTTCATTGCCAAGCACCAAATCCAAAGTGGCCTCTCCTCGTGTTGGTCTATCTGCATACTTTGTCAGGAATCCTTCCTGAACGCACTGGACAAAACCCGCTCCATCTAAACTATTATAACTAAAAAGTTTCCAATCAATATTTGGAAAGTTGTAGTCACCCATGACTACAACCCTGTGACTTCTGCACCTTTCCAGTATCTGCCCCCCAATCCACTCCTCCACTTCTCTGCAACTATTAAGGGGTCTGTAAAAACCCCCCAACAAAGTGACTGCTCCTTTCTTGTTCCTGACCTCAACCCAAACTGACTCTGTCGACATATCATTCTCAAAATGCCTTTCAGTAGCTGCTATACTAGCCCTGACTAGCAATGCCATTCCCCCGTCTCTTTTACCACGCTTCCTATTTCTTTTAAAGCATCTAAATCCCGGAACTTCCAACAACCATTCCTGTCCCTGAGTTACCCAAGTTTCTGTCATGGTTGATGTGGGTTTGTGTGCTACTCTGATGCCCAGTGGTCGCAGGAGTCTTGTGGTCAGTTCAGATGTGTTCCTGATGTAAAGCAGCATGGTGAGTGTGTCAGGGCTTGTTGTATCTTCCTGGTGTTGATCATGTAATAGGCATCTTCTGACCCAGTTTTTCGGGTATCTCAGTGTGTGTGGCTTTCCTGTGTAACTTTGTTAGAAATTCTTCATTTGTCCTGCGCTCTACCATAACTCCAGTGGGATTAAAATAGTTATGTAGCTGTCTTAGACCAGTACAGAGTTGGAAGACCGAAGGGCCCTCATTTGTGCTGTTGTTCTCTATGATTCTACTTCCGTTCCTTTGTCTTATTAGCAGTAATTGGGCCTGCTCTGGAATTGATTAGTGTTCTATGCACCTTCAAGCCTTGAATTTTCTTTGTTTCAGTGTCGATATTTGTTTTATGCTTATGGGAAGCACGTTATGTTGTATGAACAGCCGGATCTCAAAGTGCGGGCTACATTGGTGTGGAGACTACCAGGAAGATGTTCTTCCATTTCTCTTGGCCCACAAACAGTGCGTAAAGGTACTTGCCTTCTCCCTAAAGTTGTTTTCACCTCCTTTCTGTTACTGAGTGCCACTGGGTTGGGAATTGTTAAACCTGCAAAATTCATTAAGTTAGAGCTGCCAGCCTGATTGAAATGTTTAATTCATCAACTCACTCTCTTTGCAAAGGGTTAGTCATTCGAACCTTGTTCTGTCTCTCTGAAACTGGAATATGGGTTGCTGAAAGATGAGATAGGGTCAAGTTTCAGATTTTAAAATTTGATAGTAAGTCATTTAGGAAACCTGTTGCAATTTTGACCCACTCATTCTTGAGTGCGAATGTTCAAGTCAATCACCCTTCAACTATCTTAATATTTGTTTAGGTTTCTATCTGTCTTTATTTGTTGGTAAATCTAGATACAGATCCATCAATCTATTGACCTTTCTATCTGTCCATCATTCATGTTCAGCTTATCTCTTCCTCTGTCCCTAACTGCTTTCATCCTCGATTCTCTGATTTACATCACTCTGTTGAATGACACCTCAGTTGACTCAGAGAAGCATGGATATGAGACACACATAAGGAATGGGTGCCTTGCTTACAGAATATGACAGCAGAAGTTAGAAGAAAAATGATTAGGGGATGTAAAGGATGTGAGGTATTTTGATCATCAGCCCTCAGCAGTATCCATAGCAACCACAAACCACAGTTTGGAGGGTGACATATTGGATGAACACTAGCTGAAATGTAATTTCAATTTACTGTGATTGGAATTGCAGTGTAGAAGGGGACAGTGCAGAGAAGCAGTCATCCAATTTAACCTTTGACAACGGCTCCCAGAACCTGCATCAGAGTAATCGTATAATTACATATTCACCATAATATATACAAAACTTATAATTATGATGCAACATGCAATTACAAACAGATCTCTTTTTTTATTGTTCATTAAACATTTCTTTTCTCATTATTGAAAAGAATTGCATTGAATATACAGCACAGGCTCAGGTTATTGATTCGGTGATGGCTAGTGGTATTATTGCTGGACTCAGATAATGTTCCGGGGACCCAGGTTTGAATTGTGCCATGACAGATGGTGGAATTTGAATTCAATAAAAAAATCTGGAATTAGGAGTCTAACGATGACCATGAACCCGTTGTCGATTGTCGGAAAAACCCATCTGGTTCATTAATGTCCTTTAGGAAAGGAAACTGCTGTCCTTAAATAAAAAACGAAAGAACTGTGGACGCTGTAAATCAGGAACACAAACAAAATTGCTGGAAAAGCTCAGTACGTCTGGCAGCATCTGTGAAGAAAAATCAGAGTTAACATTTCGGGTCTGGTAACCCTTCCTCAGAACTGATGGTGGCTGGGAAAACGTCAGTTTATATGCAGAGAAACACAAAACCTGAACTATCCCCACCCACCACCACCCTCCTCCGCTTGGCCAAGCTCATCCTCACCCTCAACAACTTCTCTTTTAACTCCTCTCATTTTCTTCAGGTAAGAGGGGTGGCCATGGGTGCACGCATGGGCCCTAGTTATGCCTATCTTCTTCATGGGGTACGTGGAACATTCCTTGTTCCAGTCCTATTCCGGTCCCCACCCACAACTCTTTCTCCGATATATTGATGATACCATCGGTGCTGCTTCCCTCTCTCATCCGGGATTGGAAAACTTCATCAATTTCGCCTCCAATTTCCACTCTGCCCTCACTTTCACCTGGTCTATCTCTGACTCCTCCCTTCCTTTCCTTGACATTTCTGTTTCCATTTCTGGTGATAGACTGGCCACTAATATCCATTACAAACCCACCGACTCCCACAGCTACCTGGACAACCCACTTCCTGTAAAGACTCCATCCCATTCTCCTACTTCCTCCGTCTCTCTCGTATATGTTCAGATGAGGCCAACTTCAACAAGGGAGCCTCCGAAATGTCCATCTTCTTCTTCAACTGAGGATTCCACAGCTCCGTTGTCGACATGGCCCTCAACCAGATCCAACCTATCTCCCGCACTTCCACCCTAACCCCTTCTCTTCCCTCCCGCAACAGCGATAGGGTTCCCCTTGTCCTTACCTACATCCCACCAGCATCCATATCCAGAAGATCATCAGATGCCATTTCTGCCACCTCCAGCAAGATGCCACCACCAGACACATATTCCCCTCCCCTCCCTTGTCTGCCTTCCGCAGGGACCGTTCCCTCCGGGACACCCTAGTCCATACTTATTTCACCCCTAACACCCCCCCACAGCTCTATGGCACTGTCCCCTGTAATCGGCGAAGGTGCAACACCTGCCCATTTACCTCCTCCCTCCCCAGTCTCCAAGGGCCCAAACATACCTTCCAGGTGAAGCAACACTTCACCTGCACTTCCAAGAATCTAGTCTACTGCATTCGCTGCTCACAATGTGGTCTCCTCTACACTGGGGAAACAAAGCGTAGACTTGGCGACCGCTTTGCAGAACATCTACGTTCTGCTCGCAAAAAAGACCCTGAAATACCTGTTGCCTGCCACTTTAATGCACCACCCTGCTCCCTGGCCAACACATCTGTCTCTGGCTTGCTGCAGTGATCTAGCGAAGCTCAACGCAAGCTGGAGGAACAATACCTCATTTTCCACTTAGGGACCCGACAGCCCTCTGGACTCAATATTGAGTTCAATAATTTTAGGGCCTAAACTCTCCCATGTTTCAGCCCCTACCCCGCACACCAGGCCTTGTTACCACATAGCTTGCCACTACACACCCCCTGTTATTAGTCACTAATAATCCCCATCAACAGCTATTCACCCTCCCAGCCTGATCGTTAGCAACTCTTTGTCAAACTGCTCTTCTCTCTCTTTGGGCTATATCCTATCATTTACTCCCGACCCCATACCCCTCCCCCTTTATTCTGCATATAAATTGATGTTTTCCCAGCCACCATCGATTCTGAGGAAGGGTCACCAGACCCGAAACGTTAACTCTGTTTTTTGCCTTCCCAGATGCTGCCAGACCTGCTGAAGTTTTCCAGCAACTTTGTTTTTGAAACTGCTGCCCTTACCTGTTCTGGCCTACATGTGACTCCAGACTCACACCAATGTGATTGACTCTTAACTGCCCTCTGGGCAATTCGGGATGGACAATAAACGCTGGTCTAGCCAGTGACACCCTCACCCCTTGAATGATTAAAGAATCCCAACAGGATGAAACCAGTGTCCATACTCCACACAAGACTCCTCTCATTTCTGAAGAAGGGTCGAGGCCCGAAACATCAGCTTTCCTGCTCCTCTGATGCTGCTTGGCCTGCTGTGTTCATCCAGCTCTATACCCTGTTATCTCACTCCTCCCATTCTGTCTCTTTCATCTAGCCTGATCTACAACTGATAACATATTATTCACCACTACCATAATGAACATAGAACATAGAACATAGAACATAGAACATTACAGCGCAGTACAGCCCTTCGGCCCTCGATGTTGCGCCGACCTGTGAAACCAATCTGAAG
>NC_063332.1:8505194-8521255 GCF_021869965.1 Rhincodon typus
CCCTCATCCAGGTCATTTATAAAAATGACAAACAGCAGTGGCCCCAAAACAGATCCTTGAGGTACACCACGAGTAACTGAACTCCAGGATGAACATTTCCCATCAACCACCACCCTCTGTCTTCTTACAGCTAGCCAATTTCTGATCCAAACCGCTAAATCACCCTCAATCCCATGCCTCTGTATTTTCTGCAATAGCCTACCATGGGGAACCTTATCAAACGCTTTACTGAAATCCAAATACACCACATCAACCGCTTTACCCTCATCCACCTGTTTGGTCACCTTCTCGAAGAACTCAATAAGGTTTGTGAGGCATGACCTACCCTTCACAAAACCATGTTGACTATCCCTAATCAAATTATTCCTTTCTAGATGATTATAAATCCTATCTCTTATAATTCTTTCCAACACTTTACCCACAACCGAAGTAAGGCTCACTGGTCTATAATTACCAGGGTTGTCTCTACTCCCCTTCTTGAACAAGGGGACAACATTTGCTAGTCTCCAGTCTTCTGGCACTATTCCTGAAGACAATGACGACATAAAGCTCAAAGCCAAAGGCTCTGCAATCTCCTCTCTAGCTTCCCAGAGAATCCTAGGATAAATCCCATCCGCCCCAGGGGACTTATCTATTTTCACACCTTCCAGAATTGCTAACACCTCCTCCTTATGAACCTCAATCCCTTCTAGTCTAATAGACTGTATCTCAGTAATTTTACTCAGAGTGAAATTGTGATCTGTTCTCAAAAGAAGAAGCATTCCATATTTATCTAGAAGCTCTGTGCTTACTGAAATCCATGATAGACAGAAGATCCCAAATCATAGACAAAAACAATGAGTGTATGGCAACAGCATTCCCTCCAATGTAAACATGGCACTGGGTGTGTATCAACATTCTTTCTTCATTCTGGATCAAAATCTTGGAAATTCCCATTTAAGTCATTGTCAACCTTTGTACATTACTGATTATAGATTCAGCTGGTATATTGGAAACAAAATCATAGGAGTTGAGAAATCATGTTGTAGCTGTACAGGACATTGGTTAGGCCACTTCTGGAATACTGCGTTCAATTCTGGGCTCCCTGCTCTCGGGAGGAAGTTGTAAAACTTGGGTTCAGAAAAGATTTACAGAGATGTTGCTGAGACTGAAGGGCTTTGGGTGGGCATGGTGGCACAGTGGTTAGCACTGCTGCCTCATAGTGCCAGGGACCCAGGTTCAATTCCACCCTCAGGTGACTGTGTGGAGTTTGCATGTTCTCCCTGTGTCTGTGTGGGGTTCCTCCAGGTGCTTGGGTTTCCTCCCACAGTCCAAAGATGTGCAGACTAGGTGGATTGGCTATGCTAAATTGCCCGTAGTGTTCAGGCATGTGTAGATTAGGGGGATGGGTCTGAGTGGGATGCTCTGAGGGTCAGTGTGGACTTGTTGGGCTGAAGGGCCTGTTTCCACACTGTAGGGATTCTGTGGAAAAACAAAAGTTGTTGGAAAAGCTCAGCAGGCCTGGCAGCATGTGTGATGAGAAATCAGAGTTAACATTTTGGGTCCGGTGACCCTTCCTCAGAACATTGATATATTGGAATCAGTTCTGTCCTCTGTACCTTATGATGTAAAGACCAGACAGCTGATGCAGAGGAGATTTACAGGAATGAGAGACTCCACTATTTGGTGAGGATGGAATTGTTTCTTTGGGCCAGAGACATTGATGGGGAGATTTGATTGGGAATGAAAACGATGAAGGATTTGATAGAGTAAATATGGAGAGACTGTTCCCAATGGCAGAGAGCTGGAAAACAAAGGATACAGATTCAAGGGGATAGACAAAAGAGTAATGCAATGAATGGTTTGGATCCAAAATGCAGAGGGTAATGGAGGATATTGAACAGTAACAAACAAAAGGATTCGCATAAATTTTTGAAAGGAAAGTAATTGCAGGGATCTGAGAAAAGGGGAATAATTGAAGGTGTGAAACTAAATTGGACAGATATTTCTGAGGTCGACAGGTGGAATGAACTAAATGCTTCCCTTCCATGTTTGATAACTTTATGATTCTAATATCATTATGTGAGAACTATTCCGAAACATAACCTTAGTATTTCAAGAAGATGGCCACTTCAAGAGCAGTTAGGACTGAACAACAACTGCTGAACTTACTAGCACCATGCATTCCCTGAAAGAATTTTTAAATTATATAGAAATATTGGAATCAGCTATATGGTAGTACAGAATTGAAATATCTTTAAAAGAGAGAGATCTTGCTGAAACTTTTGTCTTGCAACTATTGGGAAAAATGCGGGAATGTCAAATTTCAAACAAGCACAATAATTTATACTACTGGAGAAAAAGGAGCTTGGTTGGCAAGTCATCATAGAATCCCTACAGTGTGGAAGCAGGCCATTCAGCCCATCGAGTTCACACTGACCCTCCGAAGATCATTCCACCCAGACCTACAAACTGCACACCGCGCCCCCCACCCCGCCACAGCAATTCCCATAGCTATTTCACCTAACCTGCACACAATGGACAATTTAGTATGGCCAGTTCACCTAGCCTGCACATCTTTGTGGGAGGAAACTGGAATACCCAAGGGAGACTCACGCAGACACGGGGAGAATGTGCAAACTCCACACAGACAGTCGCCTGAGGCTGGAATCAAACACAGGCCCCTGGTGCTGCGAGGCAGCAGTGCTAACCGCTGAGCCACCGTGCCACCCTTGCCACTGATTGGCTAAGACATTGCCATGGAGAAATTAGTGGGAGCAACAAGCATTCCAGGCTCACAAGTAATGCAAAAATGCACAAAACTTGGACATATTCATTTTGTCTGCAGGCCATGTGTTAATCTATGTCACTTGTAGAAAGTACAAAAGAAAAATGCTAAGAAAATAACTGATCATTTTAAATTGATTGTGGGTGTAGTAATTAGCATACTTGGGATTGTTCAGCAGGTGCTGTCCAACTACAAAATCTCATCTAAAAATACATGGTGAGAAAATTTACACAATGATTGGCATCATATTCCATTGTAGTGCTGAAACATTTCCACATCACAACGTTCCCCTTCTGACCTTATAATGGAGGTAAGATTGTTGATGGAGCAACTGAAGATGATTGGTCTCAGGGCACTACCCTGAGGAATTCCTGCAGCAATGCCTTTCATCTGAAATGATGGATTTCCAGCAACCTGAACAATCTTCTTTTATAGAATCCCTACAGTGCGAAAGGAGGTCATTTGGCATGTCGAGTTCGCACCGACCCTCCAAAGATCATCCCAAACAGATCCCTTAAATATCATTGTAAACCACATTGACAATGGAAAGTTCTTTACACAGAGGGTGGTGGGTGCCTGGAAAGCGTTGCCAGCGGAGGTGGTAGAGTAGGGCACGATAGCATCATTTAAGATGTATCTAGACAGATACATGAATGGGCAGGGAGCAGAGGGATACAGATCCTTCGAAAATAGGCGACAGGTTTAGATAGAGGATCTGGATTGGCGCAGGCTTGGAGGGCCAAAGCGCCTGTTCCTGTGCTGTAATTTTCTTTGTTCTTTGTTCTTTGTTCTTTGTTCAGCCTGGCACACATTGCCGGTAAATATTCCATCCCTGGGCTTACTGAATATTCAAGTCTTTTGTCACCAATTGGGAGAAATCATTGATGCTGTTTTGTAGATGGCCAATTAGGGTTTGTTGCAATCAAATACATGATTTATGCTTGGAGGAGTGATGAGGGGAACCTGAGTGAACCAGCTCGCCTTGACTTACCCAACAATTTCAGACTGGGACAGTCATGTCAAGCATGTTTTAAACAATATACTTCCACAGACTAAAATTCCAGATAATTCAGAGATAGACTCTTCTGTAAAATTGTCACGCTAGGCTTTGAAATGTTATTTGCACATAATTAGCTCGGACAAAATGATAATACGCAGCATGCCCAATTGGTTGCATCACTAAATTCTTGCTTCCCCATGCATGGTTGCAGCATAACTTACAAGTTAGCATCCTCATGAGGAATTTCAATCTGGCTTTTCATTTACATTCAAAATTAGTTTGCAGAAGTTCAATTGCAGAACATATTATTATAATAAAGCAAAATGCAAAATCTTCACCTGTAATTTAAGTTGCAAATTATTTCTTAAAGAAAGGAAGCACAATCCAGGGATCCCAATATGCAGAGACTTTTTATCATTAAAGAATATTTGTATTAAAGAATTAAAATGTGTGACCAGAATTGTTATTATGCAAAGTGTCAGCTACACAGAAAAGGCTTTTTAGCAAAACAAGATGGTGCTGGGTTTTATGGTCCACATATGCTTCCTCTCACACTATGTCATCTAACACCATTAACATGTTCCTCTCTGCCTTTCTCCCTCTTGTGCCTGTCTAACGTTCCCTTGAAAGCATCTTTGTTATTCGCCTCAAGCACTCCATGTGCCAGCGAGCTCCATATTTTCAGCACTCTCAGTGAAGAAGATTCTCCTGAGTCCCTCAAAGGATTTCTCAGCAAATATCTTATCTTTAAAGTATCTAGTTCTACTTTCAACTGCAAGTGGAACAACTTTTCTGCAGAACCAATTCAAGTCCTGTCATAATCCTGCAGACCTCTCCGTTTTCTCATTTCTGGAGAACAGAGCCCCAACCTGTTCCATTTTTCATGGTAACCTTTCAATGCTAGTCTTACTCTATAGTGGCTCAGTGGTTAACACTGCTGTCTTTTAACATGAAGAACCTGGGTTCACGTCCAGCGGTGGGTAACTGTCTGTTGGAGTTTGCATAATCCCCCTGTATCTGTGTGGAATTGCTCCCACAATCCAGAAGAAGAGTCACCAGACCAGAAAATTAACTTTGATTTTTTTTTTCTTCACAGATGCTGCCAGACCTGCTGAGCTTTTCCAGCAACTTCTGTTTTTGCTCCAAAAATGCCCGGGTTGGGTGGACTGGCCATGTGCAGGCTAGGTAGATTGGCCACAGTCATTACAGGGATGGTCATTGGGCTATACAGCGCTGAAACAAACATCTTGGTCCAACTTGTCTATGCTGACTAGATATCCTATATAAATCCAGTCCTATTTGGCCCATATCCCTCTAAACCCTTCCTCTTCATGTACCCATCCAGATGCATTTTAAATGTTGTAATTGTACCCGCCTCCACCACTTCCCCTGGCAGCTCATTCCATACACACATCACGCTCTGCATGTAAACGTTGCCCGTTGTAGTTGGTTGGCTCGCTGGCTCGTTGTTTCGCAGATGTTTCATTACCCTGCTGGGTAACATCATCAGTGCAGCCTCCGATGAAGCGCCATTGTGTTTTTCCGCCTGTTATTTAAATTCTGGGGTCCATTGAGCTGGATTACCTCACTTCCAGTTTTCCTTCGCAGTGGAGTGTATATGAGGTTGAGCTCTATGTGTTTGTTGATGGCTTTCTTCATGGAGTACCACTAATCTAGGAATTCCTGTGCTTGTCTCTGCTTTGCTTGTCCCAGGATCTTGGTGTTGTCCCAGTTGAATTGGTGGTTCTCCTTATCCACATGGATAGAGATGAGTGAGTAGTGGTCGTGTCTTTTTGCGGCCAGTTGATATTCGTGTACCCTTGTTGTTAATTTCCTTCCTGTTTGTCCAATGAAGCGTTTGTCACAGTCTCTGCAGGGGATCTAGTATATGACATTGGTCTTGTCCATAGTGGGTAGTGGGTCTTTGGTTCATGTGAGCAGTTGTCATAGGGTTAACATAGAACATAGAACATAGAACAGTACAGCACAGTACAGGCCCTTCAGCCTACGATGTTGTGTCGAACTTCTACCCTAAACCTAAGCTCTATCTAACTTCCATCCCTACCTTATACTATCATCTATATGCCTAACTAATAGCTGCTTAAATGCCCCTAATGAGGCTGACTCCGCTATCCTCTCCGGCAACGCATTCCACGCCCTGACTACTCTCTGAATAAAGAACCTACCTCTGACATCTCCCCTATACCTACCTCCACTCACTTTAAAACTATGCCCCCTCGTAATAGCTACCTTCACCCTAGGAAAAAGTCTCTGGCTGTCCACTCTATCTATACCTCTGATCATTTTGTACACCTCTATCAAGTCACCTCTCATCCTTCATCGTTCTAAAGAGAAAAGCCCTAGCTCTCTCAACCTTTCCTCGTAAGACCTTCCCTCCATTCCAGGCAACATCCTGGTAAATCTCCTTTCCACCTTTTCCAACGCTTCCACATATTTCCTGTAATGAGGCGACCAGAACTGGACACAATACTCCAGATGTGGCCGAACCAGGCTTTTGTATAGCTGGAGTATAACTTCACGGCTCTTGAACTCAATCCCTCTATTAATGAAAGTTAACATACCATACGCCTTCTTAACAACTCTATCCACCTGGGTGGCAGCTTTCAGGGAACTATGGACATGAATCCCAAGATCCCTCTGCTCCTCAACACTGCCAAGAATCTTTCCGTTAATCCTGTATTCTGCTTTCAAGTTTGTCCTTCCAAAATGAATCACCTCACATTTTTCAGGGTTAAACTCCATCTGCCACTTCTCAGCCCAGCTCTGCATTCTATCAATGTCCCTTTGTAACCTAGAACAGCCCTCCGCACTGTCCACAACACGACCCACCTTCATATCGTCCGCGAACCTACTAATCCACCCTTCCACTCCTTCATCCAAATCATTTACAAAAATCACAAATAGGAGAGGACCCAGAACAGATCCTTGTGGTACACCACTCGTAACTGAGCACCATGTTGAATATTTTTTGTCCACTACCACTCTTTGTCTTCTAAGGGTCAGCCAATTCTGAATCCAATCTGCCACATTTCCCCCTATCCCATGCCTCCTTACCTTCTGCATGAGCCTACCATAGGCAACCTTATCAAACACCTTACTTAAATCCATGTATACCACATCCACTGCTCTACCTTCATCCACGTGTTTGGTCACCTCTTCAAAGAATTCACTAAGGTTTGTGAGGCATGATCTACCCCTCGCAAATCCATGCTGACTATTATGAATCAAATTGTGCCTTTCCAAGTGATCATAAATCTAAATGCTGTCTTAAAGTCGAGGGCAACAGCTACCACTTCATCTTTGGTGTTCAGTTCTTTCGTTCATGTGTGGACCAAGGCAGATGGGGTCAGGAGTTGAGTGACCCTGGCAGAATCCAAACTTACTGTCAATGAGCAGGTTATGGCTCAGTAACTGCTACTTGATGATGTTGACCCCTACATTCACTTAGTTGATGATCAAATGCAGACTGATATGATGGTCATTGGTTGTGTGGCAATTGTCCTGCTTTTGCAGAAAGGATAAATCTGGGTAAATTTCCATATCGCAGTGTACATTCCAGTGTTATAGCAGTACATTGGCTAGAGTTGCAGCTAGTTCTGGAGGACATATGTCATTGGTTATAAATTACTGATAGAATATTCAGAAGAATGAACAAATATCGCACAGCACACTTTGTTATTGAACAATGAAACTTCATTTCAGATATTGACCTGAAAAACTGTGGAACAGGTCAACACCGAACAACAGACAATGAAATAGTGATACAGAGGGTTGTAAAACATTACAGCACTAGGGAATTCAGGAAGTATAAACAATGATAAACTGAGAAACAAACATTGGTGCAGCTTAGACTTTACAATCTCCAGTTAAGGTGGCAAAAGAAGGACATGGTCCCAACAGGCAATGTCATGTTATTATTCCAAATAGAAACTGATAAGGCCAGGGGAAGTGAGTGCAATCCCAGATGATCCATCGGTTACGAGATTATCATCATTAATATGATTGAGGGCTGAACTTGTAGAGCTTTATAAAATCATGAGGGGTATAGATAAGGTGAATAGCAGGTGTCTTTTCCCTAGGTTGGGGGATTTCAAGACTAGGGGGCATTTTTCAGGTGAGAGGAGGAAGATTTTTAAAAGACATGACAGGCAATTTTTTTTACACAGAGTGGTTCATGTGTGGAATGAACTTCCAGAGGAAGTCATCGATGCAGCATTTAAAGTTACAATGTTTAAAAGGCAATTAGATAAGTACATGAATAAGAAATATTTGGAGGGATATGGGCCAAGTGCAGGCAGGTGGGGCTAGTTTCATTTGGGATCAATGTCAGCATGGACTGGTTGGTTTCCAGGCTGAATGACTCAATGATTCTGTAACATGACAATGACCACTGACATACCTAATGCCAGACTTAGACTTCACAAGAGAAGGGGTACGTGAGTATGCTGGTTTGAGGTTACAATCTGCCATGATGTTATTGAATGGCAACTGGGGGCTGAATGGCCCACTCCTGCTCCTTGTTCATTTTGTTTATGAAGCACTCTGACGTGTCACAATGTTTGCCACAGAGGTGCAAATCATTCTATTAGTCTTTTTGTAACTGAAGAACAACTGTTCTGGGTCAGAGGTTAGAGGGAAATTGGTGCCAATTGTTGGTGTTGACAGAAAGTATGGAGAGAATGAAAGAGGATATTTAATCAATCAGTGGAAATATTGGTTCTGTTGTCAAGACGCATTTTGCTTCCTTGATCATACCCATGCAGCACAATAGATCATTATCACTGCACTTTAATTATTCCTTTGCAAACACTTAGTAGTTTAGTGCAGATTAAATATTGATTGCAGTGGAGATGAATCTAAATCAATTGCTTTGTTACTGCGTCTGGTTTGTAGAGGAGTCGTATAAACTGCACTGAACAACATTATAAGTGTGTGAATTGTCTCACAACTGAAAATACCAATTGTTTCAGAGTCAAAGATCAGAAAGTTTTTCTGTCAAATCCACAAACCCAACTGCCCTGGTCAGCCCATTGTCTCTGCCTTCTCCTGTCCCACCGATCTCCACTTATCTCGACTCTATTTTCTCCCCCCTGGTCCAGGGACTCCCCACCTACGTCCATGACACCACCCACACCCTCCACCTCCTCCAAAACTTCCGATTCCCTGGTCCAAAACACCTCATCTTCACTATGGATGTCCATTCCCTATCTATCTGCATTCCCCATGCTGATGGACTAAAGGCCCTCCGCTTCTTCCTGTCCCGCAGGCCCGACCAGTCCCCCTCCACTGACACACTTATCCATTTAGCCGAACTCGTCCTTACCACAAACAACTTCTACTTCAACTCCTCCCACTTCCTACAGACAAAGGGGGTGGCTATGGGTACCAAGCTATGCCTGCCTCTTTGTAGGTTAAGTGGAACAAACCCTCTTCCGTGGCTACACTTGCCCATTCCCCACCTCTTCCACCGTTATATCGATGACTGTATTGGCGCCACCTCATGCTCCCACGAGGAGCTCGAACAGTTCATCCACTTTACTAATACCTTCCACCCCAACCTTAAGTTCACCAGGACCGTCTCCAATACCTCTCTCTCTTTCCTGGACATGTCTGTTTCCATCTCTGGCAACCATTTCAAGCCTACTGACTCCCACAGCTACCTAGAATACACCCCTTCTCACCCACCTTCCTGCAAGAATTCCATCCCCTATTCCCAATTCTTTCGCCTCCGCCGCATCTGCTCCTGAGATGAGGCTTTCCACTCCCGGACATCCCAGATGTCCTCGTTTCTCAAGGACCGCAATTTCCCCTCCACAGGCATCTAAAACGTCCTCAACCGCGTCTCTCGTGTTTCCCGCAACTCATCCCTCACACCCCCTCCCCGCAATAACAACAAAGACAGAATCCCCCTCGTCCTCAACCAAAGCATCATCCTCTGCCACTTCTGCCACCTGCAATCTGACCCCACTACCAAGGACATTTTTCCCTCCACACCCTTATCTGCCCTTTGGAGGGACCGCTGTCTCTGTGACTCCCTCGTCCGCTCCACACTCCCCACCAGCCCCACAACACCCGGCACTTTTCCCTGCAACCGCAGGAAGTGCTACACCTGCCCCTACACCTCCCCCTCACCTCCATCCCAGGCCCCAAGAAGACTTTCCACATCAAACAGATGTTCACCAGCACATCTGCTAATGTGGTATACTGTATCTGCTGTTCCCGATGTGGCCTCCTCTACATCGGGGAAACCAAGCGGAGGCTCGGACACTGCTTTGTGGAACACCTACGCTCGGTTCGCGACAAACGACTGCACCTCCCAGTCGCGAACCACTTCAACTCCCCCTCCCACTCCTTGGACGACATGTCCATCCTGGGCCTCCTCCAGTGCTACAATTATGCCACCCGAAGGCTGCAGGAACAGCACCTCATATTCCGGTTGGGAACCCTGCAGCCCAATGGTATCAATGTGGACTTCACAAGCTTCAAAATCTCCATCCCCCCACAAGACCAGCCCAGCTCATCCCCGCCTCCTTGACCTGTCCGTCTTCTCTCCCACCTATCCGCTCCTCCCATCTCACTGACCAACCCCCACCCCCACTTCCTACCTACTAGCCTCATCCCCACCTCCTTGACCTGTCCGTCTTCCCACAACTGACCAACCCCCATCCCTACTCCCTACCTACACTCACCTTTACTGGCTCCATCCGTGCCTCCTTGACCTGTCCGTCTTCTCTCCACCTATCTGCTCCTTTATCCACCTTCCATCATCGCCTCTCCCTCTCTCTATTTATTACAGAGTCCCCTTCCCCCCTCCCCATTTCTGAAGAAAGATCCAGACCCAAAACGTCAGCTTTCCTGCTCCTCTGATGCTGCTTGGCCTGCTGTGTTCATCCAGCTCTACACCTTGTTATCACAGACTCCAGCATCGGCAGTTCCTACTATCTCTGAGTATGTTTATCTGTCAAAACTGGTTGTCCTTTCAAAATAAATGTTGAAGCTTTCATCTCAGTGTTGCTAGAATGGCGAAACTGAACTTGAGCTGGGGTAAGGGAGGTTGTCATGAGCATCCATGCCAGCAGTTCAGAGGGCATGGTCAATGCCAGATTTGGTGGGTGGGACCCATCTCCTTTCTAAACTGGTCTATGAGATTGGCTGGGGAGTCTAATATCCGACAAAGCAGCGGCTCTCAGTGGAAAACAGCTCATCGCCAAAAGGGGAAGATGTGACAATCACTTAAAAACTGGCAGATGGCAAGTGAAACACAGGGGAAATCAGATAGAGACAGTGCCTTAAAGGGGCCAGCTTTGACTCTTGCAGGTTGCAATGGTGTCAAGCTGTTCTCCCAAGAATGATGGCTCTCATGCCTCTTTGAAAGGGCATTTCAATTAATCCTACTCTTCTGGTACTCCCACAGTCATGCAAATGTTACCTTTTCAATGTCTTACCCAATTTCTTTTTGAAGGGAGTTAATGAATGTTAGAATCACAGAGGAGGAGGTTACTTTGCCTATTAACTTCAGTGTCAACCCCAGCATCCATTCCGACAGTATGTTCTGGGTCATATCAGCTTACTTCTTTCCCCTTTGTTATGTAGCTCATTACCTTAAATCTGTGACCACTGATTAGTGAACAGCCTGTCACTGGAAACAGCTTCTCCTAAATTATTCTATCACTTGGTTGTTTTCTGAGCTGCTTCATCCTGAGCAAGTTACCAAGGAACAAAAATTAACTTTTATTCATTTGTTACACCACCTCAGGCAATTCCAAAATGCTTTCTCGGAAGGCAATTATCATAAGAAGGAATGGAGTGACCACTTTGAAAGCAGCAAACCCCTACGAACACCAATGGGATAAATAAGCTGATCTGAGGAAGGGTCACTCGACCTGAAATGCCTAACTCTGAGTTCTCTCCATCGACGCTGCCAGACCTGCTGAGCTTTCCCAGCAATTTCTGCTTTTGTTTCTGATTTACAGCATCTGCAGTTCTTTTGGTTTTTAAATAAGCAGATCATCTGCTTTGTCAGTATTGTTCGAGTAATATGAATATATACTTGTGTAGGAAACAGGGTAGAGTTCTTTGAGGTTTCTTGAAGTAGAACCACAGCATCACGTAGGTCTACCTGAAAAGATACATGGGAGTCTAATTAACATTTAATATCAAAGGTGGCATCATCAATAGTGCAGCACTCCCTCACTACTTGAGTTGGTTACTTCTTTAGGCCTAGCTGGCCAGTTTGCAGTGTAGACTCTATGGAGTACAATGTCATCCATTTTGGTCGGAATAACAGCAAAATGGATTATGTTTTAAATGGTAAAAAATTGCAGCATGCTGCTGTGCAGAGGGACTTGGGTGTCCTTGTGCATGATTCGCTAAAAGTAGGATTGCAGGTGCAGCAGGTAATTAAAAAGGCAAATGGAATTTTGTCTGTCATTGCTCGAGGGATGGAGTTTAAAAACAGGGAGGCTATGCTGCAGCTGTATAGGGTCCTAATGAGGCCACACCTGGAGTACTGTGTGCAGTTTTGGTCTCCTTACTTGAGAAGGGATATACTAGCACTGGAGGGGGGTGCAGAGGAGATTCACTCGGTTGATTCCAGAGTTGAGAGGGTTGGATAATGAGGAGAGACTGAGTATACTGGGATTATACTCATTGGAATTCAGAAGAATGAGGGGAGATCTTATAGAAACATATAAGATTATGAAGGGAATAGATAAGGTGGAGGCAGGGAGGTTGTTTCCGCTAGCAGGTGAAACTAGGACTAGAGGGCATCGCCTCAAAATAAAGGGAAACAGATGTAGGACTGAAGTCAGGAGGAACTTCTTCACCCAAAGGGTTGTGAACCTGTGGAATTCCCTGTCCAGTGAAGAGGTTGAAGCTACCTCGCTGAATGTTTTTAAGGCAAGGCTAGATAAATTTTTGAACAGTAAAGGAATTAAGGGTTATGGTGAGTGGGCAGGTAAGTGGAGCTGAGTCTCAAAAAGATCAGCCATGATCTTATTAAATGGCGGGGCAGGCTCGAGGGGGCCAGATGGCCTACTCCTGCTCGGTTCTTATGACTGATACCAACATTGTGGGTTCAATTCCCACACTGACTACAGTCAGTCTCCTTAACCTCCCTCTTGCCTGAGGTCTGGTGACTTTCAGGCTAAAGCCACCTCTTTAATGAGCAAGCAGCCCTATGGTATGGTAAAACAAAAGTAATTTTACCTTACTATGAATCTCAGCCTAGACTCCATATTTCAGGCGGAACAGGTCTTGGGTTTGGAACGTGTTGCTTAAGTATCTTCCAAATGTGTGACTTGGATATCCTCCGTTTTCATATCATCCGGGCCTGTATGTTATTGGGGTCTACCTCTGAGATGGCCTTGTTCGCCTCTCCTTCATCTATACGTCACATTAATTCACATTCTCACTCCTTCCTGTGTATTTATGAAAAACAACTTATATTTTCCTTATTGTTCAGCACTGACACTTGCTGGGGGTGACCTTATAGAGGTTTATAAAATCATGAAGGGCATGGATAGGGTGAATAGCTAAGGTCTGTTCCCCAGTGTGGGGCAGTCCAAAACTAGAGGGCGTAGGTTTAAGGTGAGAGGGGAAAGATTTAAAAGGGACCCAAGGGGCAACCTTTTCACGAAGAGAGTGGCGTGTGAATGGAATGGGCTGCCAGAAGAAGTGGTGGAGGCTGGTACAATTGCAACATTTAAAAGGCATCTGGATGGGTACATGAATAGGAAGGGTTTAGAGGGATATGGGCCAAATGCTGGCAAATGGGGCTAGATTTATTTAGGATATCTGGTCAGCGCAGACGAGATGGACCAAAGGGTCTGTTTCCATGCTGTACAGCTCTATGACTCTATGAGTTGCTTTGATACAACTTGTAAATGGCGCAAATGCAGTTGAATGTGCAAGGAGTAAATGAGTGTTATGTATGCAGCATATTGTGTATTTCCATATCATGAAAAGAAATTCTAAGGTACTTTAATAGGAGTGTTAGCAAAAACATTTGACACAATAATTTGATTCTGCAAAAGAAATCAGTCCTGACAACTTTCTGGCAATACAATGTGCTCCTGAATTAATTGCATCCCTAACCAGGTTGTTCCAGGACAGTTAAAACATTGGCTTCTACCTGACAATGTGGAAAATTGCCCAGTTACATTCTGTACACAAGAAGCAGGACAAATCCAACTCAACCAATTACCACCCCATCAGTCTACTCTCGATCATCAGTAAAGTGACAGAAGATGTCACCAGCTGTGCTGTTAAGTAGGTAAAGATAAGGTCACACACACAACAACAAAAACAAAGTTGCTGGAAAAGCTCAGCAGGTCTGGCAGTATCTGTGAAGGAAAAAAACAGAGTTAACATTTCGGGTCCTGTGACCCTTCCTCAGAACTTTTAATTTTTAATGGTAAAGTCACCATAGTCATACTAGGCTGTAGGACTGCTATCTTATCAGAGAGAGACTAGCAGTGGTTTAATCATACCACAGGTGAGGGGAGTGGATGATGAGGAGAGTCCTTCATGGTAATCTCAGTCAATTTGTGAATTGAACCTATGCTTTCTAGCTACCCAGTCTAGCCACACAGTCAACCAAGTTAACCAACCCCCTAACAAGGCAGCACTTCCCTCGCGAACTCTCTCTAGTGAGAGTGCAGCCCTATGGTATGGTAAGACTATGGCTTAGCAATAACCTACTCATTGATGCTCAGTTTGGATTCCACAAGGGCTGCTCAGCTCCTGACCTTGCTACAGCCTTGGTTCTAACATGGACAACAGAGTTGAACTCCAGCTAAGAGAGACTGCATTTGCCCTCAAGGTCACATTTGACTGAATGTGACACCAAGGAGCCCTAGCTCTCAAAACTTGACATAATCCAGGACAATGTCCACTTTATTGGCACACCATCCACCACTATCAAAATCTAATTCATTTATCACCTCATTGCTTGCTGATTTAATCTAAACATAGGTTATACAATGTCACAATTTAAGTTATTTTCCTCCTTGCTTTCAAATTCCTTGATGACTTTCCTACTCCCTCTTGCACCCCAATCACCTTGTATATCCCAATTTTAATTCCGTTAGTGCTGGTAACTGTACTTACAGCAGCCAGGGCCCTGAGCTCTGAAACACTTGACCTCTACATCTCTGTCTCTCTTGCCTCCTTTAACCTGCTGGTTAAAACCTAAAAATGCTTAGAAAGAGATTGTAAGAACTGCCGATGCTGGAGTCAGAGATAACACAGTGTGGAGCTGGAGGAACACAGCAGGCCAGGCAGCATCAGAGGAGCAGGAAAGCTGACGTTTCATAGAACATAGAAGATAGAACAGTACAGCACAGTACAGGCCCTTTGGCCCATGATGTTGTGCCAAACTTTTACCCTAATCCTAAGGTCTATCTAACCTCCACCCCTACCTTATACCATCATCCATATGCCTATCTAATAGCTGTTTAAATGCTCCTAATGAGGCCAAATCCACTACCCTCTCCAGCAATGCATTCCACACCCCTACCACTCTCTGAGTAAAGAACCTACATCTGACGTCTCTCCTATATCTACCTCCACTCACTTTAAAACTATGCCCCCTCATAATAGCTACTAGTTTCGGGTCAGGACCCTTCTTCAGAAATGATTAGAAATCTGTATTAATATCTTCTTCTGTGTCTTTGTGTCAAATTTTACTTTTTATTACAAGGTGTTAGAGAAATGCAAGTTGTATTTCTCATTGTTGGCATTTGTGTTCATCCTGTATTGGATAGCAGACCAAATAAAAACCGAAAGAACTGCGGATGCTGTAAATCAGGAACAAAACCAAAGTTGCTGGAAAAGCTCAGCAGGTCTGGAAGCATCTGTGAAGGAAAAAACAGAGTTAACGTTTCGGGTCCGGTGACCCTTCCTCAGAACGTGTGTTGGATAGCAGACCAGCTGGCAAAATATGGACAGAGTAGGGTTTAAGCAGAAGATGTAATTCTACCCAGCCCCCATTCCTTCAGAATGGTTTTATGCTGGATTAATATAATATAATGAGAAACAACAAATTTAAAAGCTTTGAAACTGCTTTAAGTTTTTGATAAGATTTATAGCTCGGGGTTGTGGATGAGGTTGTAAACTTGCTCGCCGAGCCAGTGTGTTCGATTGCAAACGTTTCGTTACCCTGCTAGGTAACATCATCAGTGCGCCTCCGGTGAAGCGTTAGTGTTCTGTCCCGCTTCTTATTTATACGCCTCGGTTTGCCAGAAGTAATGCCAACCACCCCAACAAACCGAG
>NC_063332.1:8521655-8547200 GCF_021869965.1 Rhincodon typus
CTCGGTTTGTTGGGGTGGTTGGCATTACTTCTGGCAAACCGAGGCGTATAAATAAGAAGCGGGACAGAACACTAACGCTTCACCGGAGGCGCACTGATGATGTTACCTAGCAGGGTAACGAAACGTCTGTAATCAAACACACCGGCTCAGCGAGCAAGTCTACAAGCTTTGAAACTGCACATGATCCATTGGTTTTGTTTTGGAAACTTGTGATTGTATTTGTGAGACTATTAATAGCTCAGTAAAGCATGAGGGAGAAATTGAGCTAAATGACCGCTGGAGGCAAAGGATTTAACTGGTGCTGTGGCATTTATATAATGTTTTGTCGGTGGTTTGTGGCAGTCTATCAAGCACCATAGTGAGGGAGAAGCGAGCAGGAAAGCAAATGTTCCTGTTGTTGAATCGTTTGCTCTTTTCCGTGGAGATTTTGAACAGCTTAGGTCTCCACAGTCCCCACAACAATAGCAGGGGAGAAAAAAAAATTCTCATTGTGTACACATGCATTATGATCGGCGGTCTGATTAGCTTCAGATTTCTGAGTATTGGAGTTGGGACGTTATGTTGAGGTTGTGCAGGATATTGGTGAGGCCACTTCTGGAGTATTGTGTTCAGTCCTGGTTGTCCTGATATAGGAAGGATTTTATTCAGCTGGAGAGTTTTAAGAAAAGATTAGCCAGGATGTTGTCAGGAATGGAGGGCTGGAATTATTAGGAGAGGCTGGATACGCTGGGGTCTGAGTTGCATACAGTCACTGGCCAAGTAACGATGACAAGTTTCCTTACCTAAAGGAAATTCAGGACCCAGTTAGGATTTTACAATAACGCGACTCCATAATATAGAAACATAGGAACAGAACTAAACCACTCACTTTCTGAAGAAGGGTCTAGGCCTGAAACGTCAGCTTTCCTGCTCCTCTGTGTTCATCAGCTTTACACCTTGTTATCTCAGATTCTCCAGCATCTGCAGTTCCTATTATCTCTGAAACAATTTTAACCCCACTGCGAAGCCTATTTCTGAAGAAGGGTCTAGGCCCGAAACGTCAGCTTTCCTGCTCCTCTGATGCTGCTTGGCCTGCTGTGTTCATCCAGCTCTACACCTTGTTATCTCTAAACCATTTGGCTCTTGGATTTAGTCTGCCATTCAATTTCACAATGTATTTTAAAAGAAAAATTCATATTCTGTATTTGCCTTCCCTTTCCCTAGTGAAGATATCAATATTTTTGAAGCAACATGTTCAATGATCTTATTACACACCTTTGGAATAGATAAGACTTATAAGGACAGTTTGAACGTACTGTCCTTGTATCAACTGGAGTTTCGAAGAGATTTGACTAAAGTGTATACAATTCTGAATATTCTTGACAAGATGAACATCAAAAGGATATCTCCTCCTGTATGAAGAACTAGGGCATGCTGTTTTAAAATTAAATGTTGCCCTTTAAGGCAGAGAAGAGGAGACTTTCTTTTCTTACAACATTGTGCTACTGTAGAAATCTCTGCCTCAGAAAGTAGTCAAGGTAGTCACTGAATATTTTTAGGGTGGTGATGCATTCATTCTTGTTAGGCAAGGGACTCAAACGTTAATATGGGGTTGATGGGAATGTGGAATTCAGAACACAAATAGATCAGCCATGACTTTATTGAAAGGTGAAACAATTTTGAGGGGTGAAAGGATCCACCTCTGCTCCTATTTTATGTGTTCATATGTCCTGGACTGGCTCAAAACACGTATTCCTGACCTGTACTGCAGCAGTTGGTACTTTGGTGATTTTGTGACTAGGAATTGAGATCCATGTGCACCAGTAAATCTGTTATTGTTGGTCCATTTATGCCCACCAGGTAAAATGGTTTCTATGCATTGTTGCCACAGCTGCATTTAATCATCAATGCAGTTAATTTTGCATTTTTAAGTTATATCACTCATTTCCAATGATCCAGACTCTTATCATAGAACATAGAACATAGAACAGTACAGCACAGTACAGGCCCTTCGGCCCACGATGTTGTACCCACCTATTATCCTACTAAGATCAAACTACCCTGCATACCCTACATTTTACTATCCTCCATGTGCCTGTCCAAGAGATGGTTAAAAGTCTCTAAAGTATCTGACTCCACTACCACTGCTGGCAGTACATTCCACACACCCACCACTCTCTGTGTAAAGAACCTAACTCTGACATCTCCCTTATACCTTCTTCCAATCACCTTAAAATTATGCCCCCTCATGATAGTCATTTCCGCATTGGGAAAAAGTCTCTGGCTATCCACTCTATCTATGCCTCTCATCATTGGTAGGATGCTTGTACTAGCTTCCATGTCAACTTTGATTTAAGCATATGTTTGCATTTTTTCTTCACTATTTACAGCTTCCTAAAAGAACAATATGATGTTAACAGTGGAAAATAAAACATCTAATCATTAGACTTTGTCCACACAATAGATCACATTCATAATGTGGGAAGATTTTTTGCCCTCTATTCGAAGATCCATTCTGAATCTTCATCCTGGTCTATCTTGCTGTAACCTTAAATATGTGTGTTTGCATTTATGAAGGTCTTTGGAGCACTCCCTGTTGTGGTTACCAGCATGCTGAATGTGCTTTTAGTGTTGTTGCATCCTGTTGTGGCCTCTGGTTGTGTCTTGGAAAACAGATTTCCTGCAATGGCGAGCTCTGTGTCCTTTTGCAACACACTACAAAGACCCTGGAGCACAACCAGCTTTGTGCTGGACGTAACAGAGAACACTTCCAAACAGAATGGTTTCTTTCTGTGTCCTGGCTACTGTGCCAATACTGGCAACTGCACCTATTGATTACAGGAGCTGTTGTTGGGCTTCCATCTTTGTCTGCCACCTTAAAGCAGTGTGTCAATGTCATGACATTTCCTTTTGCCTAAGAGGTCTTTTTGGAAAGCTGCCTTCATGTCGATTATTCAAAGCGTGTCTACCATCTGCAAAACACAAGCCCGAATATGCTGGAATACTCTTCACTTATCTGGATGAGTGCAGCTCCAATACCACTCGAAAAGCTCAATATCTTCAAAGACAAATCAGCCCAGTTGATTGGCACCCCAGAAGCTGCTGTAAATATTCACTCCCTCCATCACCAATGCCCATTGATTGCAGCGTGTTCCTTCTGCAGGATGCACTGCATTAACTCACCAAGGCTCCTCCAACAGCACCTTCCAAATCAGCAACCTGTTGCACTTTGAAGGCAAAGGGCAGCAAGTATGTCTCCATTTCAAGCACCATTGTGACTTGGAACTGTATCAATGTGTTGGGTCAAAATCTGGACATCTTTCTCTAAGAGACTCCTCAACAAGAACCTTAGCAATAGAACAATGTGGCTCATCATCACTTTCTCAGGAGCAATTAACAATAGATTGCAAATACTGGTCTTGGCAGTGATCCCATTAAGGAATCAGGAAAAAAGAAAACCATCAAGAGTAAACGTGAGGTCATAGTTTGATTTCAGTAAGTCCACTTTTGGGTGTT
The DNA here is from genome assembly GCF_021869965.1 of Rhincodon typus. Classification (NCBI taxonomy): domain Eukaryota; kingdom Metazoa; phylum Chordata; class Chondrichthyes; order Orectolobiformes; family Rhincodontidae; genus Rhincodon; species Rhincodon typus. Next base: position 8,525,151 of record NC_063332.1, read on the forward strand.
GACTCCTTGAACTGTGCCCAGTTTTTGGACTCTGTACATGGTGAAAGATACTGAACTGATACTGAGAGGACCACCAAGAATGGTATTGAAACTTCTTGATCTTCATTAAAAGTATAGGATACAGAAGATTATCTACGTTGCACAAACAGGCTTGTAGGGAGATATGACTGAGGGATTGAGATCAGTTGCTTAAGATGCCTATGGGGAATTGGAACAATGAGCATTTAACATTAGGAGGTGATGGAAGCAGATTCAACAGTAACTTTCAAAATGATTAATACTTCAAGGGGAAAAATGTCATACAGTGACATGAAAACAGCAAGGGAGAGAGGGCCTAATTGAGACTGGACAGCCCCAGAGACATAAGGAAGCAGGGCTGAAGCAATGGTCAACTATAATCAGCCTTCATAATGTTGTCTATTCCAAAGAGATCACCTCTCATTCTTTTAAACTCCAGGAAGCCTCAATCCAGTTTACTCAGCCTCTTGTCATAGGAGAACACTTTATAATCTCAGGGACCAATCTTGTGAAACTGCACTATATTGTCTTCATCTCAAGTAAAGCCTTCCTTAAATTTGGGGAATCTAGAATCCAGATGATAGGAGGGATGTGTTTGCACTGGAGATGGTGTGGATGAGATTTACCAGGATGTTGCCTGACTTGGAGAGTTTAGTTTATAAAGAGAGGTTGGATAGACTGGGGCTGTTTCCCTTAAAGTTGAGAAGACTGAAGGGTACTATTGAAATGTATGAAATTATGGGGGGCATAGATAGGGTCGACTGGAAGAAACTTTTCCCCTTAATGAAGGGATCAATGACCAGGGGCATAGACTTAAGGTAGGGAGAGGAGATGTGAGGAATCCCAGAGGGTGGTAAGAAATTGGAACTCACTAGCTGGGAGTATTTAGGCATCCTCCTGCTCCTATCTTCTATGTTTCTATGTTTCAATGTTTCTATGTTGCAATGCCAAGACATTCAAGGGCCAAGAGGTGGAAAATAGGATTATAATAATTAATTAGCTGGTTGTTTTTGACTGGCACCAACTCAGTGGGCCAAAGGGTCTTTTTCTGCTGTAGCTCTCCATGCCTCTATGATATAGAGGCCAAAGCAGCACACAGGTCTCACCAATGCCCTGCACTGTTGTAACATGACTTCTTTATTCCTCTAGTCTAATCATCTTTCAACAAAGACCAAGATACCATTTGCTTGCCTAATTGCTTTTGCAGCTGAATACTAACTTTCTGTGTTCATCATATGAGTACAGGTCTCTCTGATCACTAACATTTTCAAGTTTCACATCTTCTTAAAAAACTCGATTTTCTATTCTTATAACCAATGTGAATAGCTTCACACTTCTCCACATTACACTCTATCACTTTGTTTTCCAAGTGTTTGTGCAATAAGTTTTGATTTTACATTGAACATAGAACAGTATGGCACAGTGCAGGCCCATCGGCCCATGATGTTGTGCCGACCTATTATCCTACTAAGATCAATCTACCCTGCATACCCTACATTTTACTATCGTCTATGTGCCAATCCAAGAGTTGCTTAAAAGTCTCTAAAGTATCTGACTCCACTACCACTGCCGGCAGCGCATTCCACACACCCACCACTCTCTGTGAGAAGAACCTACCTCTGACATCTCCCCTATACCTTTCTCCAATCACCTTAAAATTATGCCCCCTATGATAGTCATTTCCACCCTGGGAAGAAGTCTCTCGCTATCCACTCTACGTATGCCTCTCATCATCTTGTACATCTCTATCAACTCACCTCTCATCCTTCTTTGCTCCAATGAAAAAAGCCCTAGCTCCCTCAACCTTTCCTCATAAGACCTGCCCTTCAGTCCAGGCAGCATCCTGGTAAATCTCCTCTGCACCCTCTCTAAAGCTTCCACATCTTTCCTATAATGAGGTGACCAGAACTGAACACAATATTCCAAATATTCCAAGTGTGGTCTAACCAGAGTTTTATAGAGCTGCAGCATAACCTCACAGCTCTTAAACTCAATTCCCCTGCCAATGAAAGCCAACACACCATATGCCTTCTTTACAACCCTATCAACTTGAGTAGCAACTTTGAGGGATCTATGGACATGGACCCTAAGATCCCTCTTTTCCTCCACACTGCCGAGAATCCTGCCATTAACCCTGTATTCTGCATTCAAATTCGACCTTCCAAAATGAATATTTTCACACTTTTCTTGGTTGAATTCCATCTGTCACTTCTTTGCCCAGCTCTGCATCCTGTCAATGTCCCGTTGCAACCTACAACTCCACCAACCTTCGTGTCATCGGCATACTTACTAACTCACCCTTCCACTTCCTCATCCAAGTCATTTATAAAGATTACGAAGAGCAGAGGTCCCAGAACAGATCCCTTTTTTTGACAAAGTTAGAGATGGAAGGGGAATGGAACTGAGTCCAACTCTTTGATGAAGCTTTTGCCCTTCCATCCTAAGAAGGCTCCTTCTTTGACTTATCCTCAATATTCTTGTAGAATGATGCTCCCATGAAGTAACTTAGAATGTTCAGTATGAATGTAAATTAATGTTTGCAGACTGGCATAGCTGAAGCTGTTTGGGCACAAGTAAGGTCATTGTACACACTGAAATGGAGACAGGCTTAAAACAGCAGGACAAATGTGACAGGTTGGGGGCCAAATGTGAAACGTCATTTATAGGGCAAAGAGTTTTAATCTGTTTTCTGTGCAGTACAGATAGAAACAACCTTACTGTCTGTTGTAGCCACTGTATCACGGAGTTAATCGCTTCAATTTGTCCTTTATTAATTGCATTCAGCTTCCTTGCTGGCCAATTAATTGTCTTGCGAAGGAAGGTTTTGTGACATTTACGGACATGATATGTTTGCCGTGAGTAGAATCTGTGCTCCGGCATGAAACAAACACAATTATTGTGAAACCAAGTAAAATGGCAAAGGAGGATAATTAATGCAGAGCTGTCACACAGAGGTCTGCTCTGCAATGAATATATTAAAGCTTGACTGAAAACACGAATAGCCACACAATGTGGTCCCGTCCACCCCCGCACTTCCCTTTCTACTCGCATTTCAAAACATTCCTGCAGACAAAACAGTGACCAACATGAAGGAAAAGATAAGAATATTTGGAAAAACAAAATGTCATTTGGCTCAAAGAAATTTCCAGGGCTTAAAATATTTGAAATATTTTCTTTTCTTTTCTGACGATCGGCAGTAAAGAGATTTGGATGTCCATTCATGAAAATAACTATAAGCTAGCACATAGGTACAAAAAGCAATCAGAAAGGCTGATGGAGCATTGCCCTTTAGCTCAAACAGATTGCAGTTTGAGAATGATGATTCTGTCATACACAGTATTGGCCAGATCCCATTTGGAACACTGCATTAAGCGCTTGGGCATTGAGGGAAGATATACTGGTCTTGGATAAGCTGCAACACAGAATCACCAGAATCATTGCCAAGGCGTAAAGTTATGAAGACAGATTGCATACACTTCTCTTATATCCCCTTCAAAATAGGCAAATGATGGGATGAACTGATCCAAGTCTTTAAGAGGATGGAAGATACATGCGGAAAAGCAATTTCTTCATGCGGTGGGTAATCCAGAACAAGGGGGCAAAACTGTAATGTTCAAGCTATGTCGTTCAGCAAACCAGAAAGCACCCTTCCAGAAAAGGGTTGTGGAAGTCCAGAACTTTCTCCCTACAATAAGACCGAGAAGCTCGTGGCCATTTTAGATTTGAACTTAAATTGCAGCAGTTCAAAGAACGTCTACTAGGCAGATTTCTGGAGTGAAGTTTCTCCTATAAGAAACCTTTAGCAGTTAGGGCCTCTACACAGTGGAGATTATATGAATGAGAATTTATTATATTGAAACACATAAGATCCTGAGAAGGCTTGATGGGATAGATGTAAGGAGGGCGTATCCTCTTGTGGGGGAATCTAGAACTAGGGGACACAGTTTAACAATTTCCCATTTAAAATGGAGGTGTAAAAGAATTTCTTCTCTTCAGACAATTTTTAGTCTTTGGAATTCTCTACTCCTGAGAGTAGTGGTGGCAGTATCAGAGAGACTTCTGATTGTTGAGAGAACGAAGGGTTACGGCAGACAGGCAGCAAAGTGAAGTTACGTTCAAAATCAGATGGTGGAACAGGCTTGAGGGGCCAGCTGGCCTTCTCCTGTTCCTATATCTTATGATCTGACGATAACTGTTCAAAATCAAAGCCGATATACTCTTATGAGTAAAGGTATCAAAAAGGTTATATCACACAGGTGATGAGATGGACTTGAGGCACAGATGAAGTACAATCAAATTGAATGACTGGTGGAACAAGGCAGAGTAGTGTTCTCCCATGCCTGTGATATAACACCTTGGAATAAGAAGGGTCTGGTCTGAGCAACGTGCTCACTACACCTCAAGTAGAGCCATTGCTCCTGGGTCTGCAGGATATAGCTCAGTTTTACAGGAGGGTTTGTAATCACTCTCAGTCAGCATTGCTGTGCGTGATGAATGTCTACTTCAATGCAAAATGAGGTCGCCTTTGAATGCCTCCCATCCTTTCCACACAGCCCTCACTCCTTACACATATCATAGACATTGATATCTCCAAGTTATGAAATTAATGGGGAGGAATGACTAGCTGGTCCATCAAGCCTACCCTTACAGGATGATGACTGGATCAACATGACTGCATATCCCTTCCTTCACTTGGCCTTTTAACAGACCCCTCCAGCACCACCAGTCAAACCCCACTTCCTCATACTGAAACTTACAGCCATGTAATTGTCTGAGACAGACAAAAATGCACAGGGGCAAAGAATGTACTTTGGAAAATTCCTCTCCAACTCCCTCAGGAAATCACCACCGGTCCAGAACATCAATTTCACCCATTTAGAACACTCATGACAGTGCTATTATTGTTGTTTGTAATCATCTGCTCTATGATCCCAGAGATTTTCATTCCACTTACCCGGGTTTATCTGTGGCCGTTGAGAAGTGAAGCCTCATTAAACTGTTCAGAAGAACTCTACCGTCAGCCATCTCTGTGACAAGAAAAACCTGGAGCAAACTGTGATTTTTAAAGGATCCATCCCAGAGGCTGTCTTTCAAGTAGAACTGATTGAGTAGAACATTTGTGCTAATCGTTAGTGATGACAGATGATGATACATGTAGCTGGAGCCTGAGACAGGAAGGCTCTGATGGCTTCTAGCAACAGGCTAATTTGTAAACTATTTACGCATGTTCATACAGCCAACACATATTTATCAGTTTACAAAAGTAGCATTTCCAGATCTCTTCCAAGAAAGGCACTCATATCCTGGTTGCGACTGTTATATAGTCTTCGTCACCTGATGAAGGAGCAGTGCTCTGAAAGCTTGTTGGGCTATAACCTGGTGTCATGTGACCTCTGACTTTGACCATCCCAGTCCAACCTCGGCACCTCTACATTGTAGTCTTCTGGAGATATAGATCAGAGCAAATGGCACAGAAGTGTGCTCACTGAGGTGGTGCAGGGAAATGTCAGAGTCATATTGTATCAACCCACGATCAATCAATGCCTTTCATCATCTGTAACTATCTTTTGAAGAAAGGGCTGGGAATTCTCCTTTTGTCCATGAGGCAGTAAGCAATAGGAACACGAGTAGGCCGTTCGCCCCTGTTTAGCCACTCAATCGGATCTGACATTCCTCATTCCTTCCCTGTCCTTTCCCCATAATCCTTGATTCCCCAGCTGATCAAGAGTTCATCCATCTCGGCTTTAAGTGTACACAGGGACTCTGCTTCCACAGCTCTCTATGGCAAGCTGTTCCAAAGACTCACGATCTTCTGAGAGAAAAAAATTCCTCCTCAGATCAGCCTCACATTGGCACCCCTTTATTCTGAGACTGTGCTGTCTGGTCCTAGATTCTCCCACGAGGGGAAACATTCTTTCAGCATTCATCCTGTCAAGCCCATTAAGAAATCTGTGTCTTAATGAGATCCCTTCTCATTCTTCTCTGAACTGTCTCCAATGAAATGATATTTTTCCTCAAATACGGAACCAAACCTGCACTCGGTACACCAGATGCGTTCTCATCAGCATCTTATACAGTTGCAGTGAGACTTCCCTACATCCTAGAACATTAGAATACAGGAACCAGGAGCAGGAGTAGGCCATTTGCAACCTCCCCCACCACCGAACCTGGTCCACCATTCAATAAGATCGTGGCTGATCTTTTCGTGGACTCAGCTCCACTTACCCACCGGCTCACTTTCACCCTTAATTCCTTTACTGTTCGAAAATCTATCTTTGCCTTAAAAACATTCAGCGAGGTAGCTTCAATTGCTTCACTGGGCAGGGAATTCCACAGATTCACAACCCTTTGGGAGAAGCTCCTTCTGAGCACACTCCTAAATCTGCTCTCTCTTATTTTGAGGCTGTGCCCCCTAGTTCTAGTTTCACCTGCCTGTGGAAACAAACTCCCTGTTTCTATCTTATCCGTTCCCTTCGTAATTTTATTTGTTTCTACAAGGTCCCCTCCTCATTCTTCTAAATTCCAATGAGTATAGTCCCCTAGTCTAACCAATCTCTTCTCATATGCCAAACCTTTCAACTCCGGAATCAACCTAACAAATCTCCTCTGCACCCCCTCCAGTGCAGACTCCATTCTCCTCGAAATAAGGGCCAACATTCCATTAGCCTTCCCGAACTACCTGCTACTCAGCAACACCACAATCTGTACATTCCCCTCCAAGACCCACACTATCCTGATTTGGAACCATTTCACCATTCATTAATTGTTACAATGTCAAAATCCTGGAACTCCCTCTTTAACAGAACCGTTGGTGTGCCTGCACCACATGAAAGGCAGCAATTTAAGAAGGTGGTTCACTATCATCCGCATAAAGGCAATTAGAGATCTGTAATAAGTGCTGGTCTTGTCTCTGACACCCACATGTACTGAACGAATAACAAGCGAAGAACCGTTAGGCTATATAATTACAAGTATCTTTCCCGCACTGTGGGGAGTGATATGTTTGCGCGCAGCAGGTGTCTTACCAGTTTCATTACAAACCTGTGCAAAGGTTTTATTAAAGGAACACATTCTCTTAATGAAAACTGAAACACGGCTCCATGGAATGAGATTAACTTTGTCAACCCTGGGTAATTTGGAATTGTCTTATTTCTGAATAGGTTCAGGAAAGGAAGTGAGGGAATGAGAAAGAAAGAAAATTAAAAAAAGGAAGCCCGGAAGAAACAAAGCAAGATAGAAAGAAGAAAAGAGCAGGGAAAGACAGACAAAGGAAAGATAGAAGTGCAACGGTGGAAGTGAGGGGCAAGTGGGAGAAGGTGAGGGAGAGAGGTGAGGAGGGACTAGTCTGCACAAATGGAGGGGAATGAGGGAGCAGGGCAAGAAGGAGTGTGTAAGAAGAGGGAATGAAGTGAAAGCATGCAGGAGGGGAAGATAAAAGAAGCACAAAAGCATAAATACATGTCAGATAAAATAATGATTTGAGCAATACAAAGAACTGATATATCAGAAACAAAAACAGAAATTGCTGAAAAAGCTCAGCAGGTTTGGCAACATCTGTGGAAAGAAATCAGAGTTAATGTTTCAGGTTGAGTGACCCTTCCTCAGAACTAATGGTAGCTAGGAAAATGGCAGCACAAGCTGGAAGAACATCACCTCATTTACCGTTTAAGGACCCTGCAGCCTTCCGGGTTGTAGGAATTACTTTCGGGCTTGAGCTCTGACATGTTCTTATCCCAATCCCAACACACCAGGCCTTGTTATCACATAAAGATACCAAGAACTGCCAATGCTGTAGTCAGAGTCAACACAGTGTGGAGCTGGAGGAACACAGCAGGCCAGGCAACATCAGAGGAGCAGGAAAGTCGATGTTTAGGGTCAGGAACCTTCTTCAGAACTCTGAAAAATTGACATTTCAGGTTGGGAACATTCTTCGGAAGGGTTGACTTTCCTGCTTCTCTGATGCTGCCTGACCTGCTGTGTTCCTCCAGCTCCACACAGTCTTGTTACTTGTCTTGACTTGTTATCACACAGTCTACTATTACACACAACCCATTGTTAGTTACTAGCAGTCTCCATTAATCGCTGTTCACCTTCCCACCCAGATTGTTATCCACTCCTCTGTCTGTCTAACTGTTCTTCCCTCTCATTGGGCTCTATCCTCACCTATTGTTTACTCCCTCTCCCTCAATCCACCCTATCATCTGCATATAAACTGACATTTTCCTAGCCACCATCAGTTCTGAAGAAGGGTCACTCAATATGAAATGTTAACTCTGATTTCTTTTCACAGATGATGCCCGATCTGCTGAGCTTTTCCAGCAATTTCTATTTTGTTTCTGATTTACAGCATGTGCAGTTCTTTCAGATTTTATTGAGCTAATATAAGACCCCGATGTGGTGAATAAAGAACAGAGACCCTCCAGTGTAGGGTTGGCACTTCCAAATAATGGAATTGCTCGAGTTGACCTCATACAAAAAAGGATGAGCATGAGAGAATAAAAAAAAATAGAAAGTGCTGGAATTATTCAGCAAGTAGCAATCAATACGAACAGTGTGGCTATGTGACTAGACTAATCATTTCAACAGGCTGGATTTCCATTCCTGAGAAATGGGTTCAAGTCTCACCACAGCATCTGGGGAGTTGTAACTTTATGATTTAAATAAGTCTGGAATTTTATTTTGAAAAAACACAGAGTATCAGTAATGGTGACCATGTAGTTAGTGAATTGTCACTGGAATTTCTAATGTCCTCCATAGAATGAAAACTGCGCCCTCACCTGGTCTGGTCCACAAGTGACTACAGACTGAAAACAATGAACCTGCCAAGTTGAAAAAACACAGCTAAAATGTTTCTGAGATAGTAGGAACTGCAGATGCTGGAGAATCCGAGACAACAAGGTGCAGGGCTGGATGAACACAGCAGGCCAAGCAGCATCATAGGAGCAGAGAGGCTGACGTTTCGGGCCGAGAAGGGTCTAGGCCCAAAACTTCAGCCTCTCTGCTCCTATGATGCTGCCTAAAATGTTTCTCATGGCTTTCCCTGAGAACGTGCATTCCACCCCATCCACACCACTCCCACCCCCTCCACTGCAATTGTTAAGTAAGGGGAAGCAATGCCCCAGTGGTATTATCATGGGATTATTAGTCTAGAGACCCAGAAAACATTCTGGCAACCAGGCTTAAATCCTGCCATAGCAGATGGTGGATCTTAAAATTCAACTGAATCTAATGATAACCATGAATCCATTAACTTTTGTCAGGAAAAAAACTCATCTAGATCATTACTGTCCTTTAAAGAAGAAATCTGCCATCCTTACTTGGCCTGGCCTACATGTGACTCCAGACCTACAGCAAGTTGGTTGACGCTTAACTGGCCGCCAGGCAATTCGGAACAGGCAATAAGTGTGGCCTAGCCAACGATGCCCTCATCCTGTGAATAAATGGAAAAGACTTGTCTAATTTCCAGCTGGGATTCCTTCAACCTAGCTCCACAGTGTTAGTGAAAGTGCAGTGTTCTGTTACTGAAAGGGTTTTGCTCAATTATTGAATTTTCAACAGACTGATGGTGGATCTTGAGAAAGGAGTGAACATAGTCACTTAAGACCATAAGACATAGGAGCAGAAATTAGGCCATTCGGGCCATCGAGTCTACTCTGCCATTCAATCATGGCTGATAAGTTCCTCAACCCCCATTCTCCTGCTTTCTCCCCGTAACCCTTGATCCCCTTGATAATCAAAAACCTACCTATCTCAGTCTTAAATGTACTCAACGACCTGGCCTCCACAGTCTTCTGTGGCAGTGAATTCCATAGATTCACCACTCTCTGGCTGAAGAAGTTTCTCCTTATCTCCGTTCTAAAAGGCCTTCCCTTTACTCTAAGGCTGTGCCCTCAGGTCCTAGACTCTCCTACCAATGGAAACATCTTCCCAACATCCACTTTGTCCAGGCTATTCAGTATTCTGTAAGTTTCTGTCAGATCCCCCCTCATCCTTCTAAACTCCAATGCGTATAATCCCAGAGTCCTCAAACGTTCCTCATATGTTAAGCTTTCCATTCCTGGGACCATTCTCGTGAACCTCCTCTGAACCCGCTGATTGGCCAGTATATCCTTCCTGAGATGTGGGGCCTAAAATGGCACACAATACTCCGAATGTGGCCTGACCAGAGCCTTATAAAGCCTGATGAGTACATCCCTGCTTTTATATTCACGTCCTCTCAAAACAAATGCCAACATTGCATTTGCCTTCCTGACTACTGACTCAACCTGCAAGTTTACCTTGACAGAATCCTGGACTAAAATTCCCAAGTGTCTTTGCACTTCAGACTTCTGAATTTTCTCCCCATTTAGAAAATAGTCCATGCTTTTATTCTTCTTACCAAAGTGCATGACCTTACACTTTCCCACGTTGTACTCCATCTGCCACTTCTTTGCCCACTCTCCCAACCTGTCCAAATCCTTCTGCAGCCTCGCCACCTCCTCAATACTACCTGTCCCTCCATCTATCTTTGTATTGTCTGCAAACTTAGCCAGAATGCCCACAGTCCCTTCATCTGGATCATTAATGTATAAAGTGAAAAGTTGTGGTCCCAGCACTGACCCTTGTGGAACTCCACTTGTCACCAGCTGCCATCCTGAGAAAGACCCCTTTATCCCCACTCTCTGCTTTCTGCCAGACAGCCAAACTTCTATCCATGCAAGCACCTTGCCTCTAACACCATGGGCCCTTATCTTACTCGGCAGCCTCCTGTGCGGCACTTTATCAAAGGCCTTCTTGAAATCCAGGTAGATAACATCCATTGGCTCTCCTTGGTCTACCCTGCTCGTTACTTCCTCAATGAATTCTAGCACATTTGTCAGGCATGACCTCCCCTTGATGAAACCATGCTGACTTTGCCCTATTTTACTATACACTTGCAAATATTCAGCAACCTTATCCTTTACAATGGACTCCAAAATCTTGCCCACGACCGAGGTTAGGCTAATCGGCCTGTAATTTTCCATCTTTTGCCTTACTCCCTTTTTAAACAGGAGTGTCACGTGAGCGATTTTCCAGTCCTCTGGGACCCTCCCTGACTCTAGCAATTTCTGAAAGATCACCACTAACACTTCCACTATCTCTTCAGCTATCTCCTTTAGAACTCTGGGGTGTAGTCCATCTGGTCCAGATGATTTGTCCACCTTCAGGCCAATCAGTTTTACTAGCACCTTTTCCTTGGTGATGGCCACCATACTTAGCCCCCTGACTCTCTCGAATTTTTGGGATTTTACTCATGACTTCCACCGTGAAGACTGATGCAAAGTAATTATTCAGTTCCTCAGCCATTTCCTTGTTCCCCACTCCCATCTCTCCACCATCATTTTCCAGTGGTCGAATGTCCACTTTTGCCTCTCTCATGCCCTTTATATATCTAAAGAAGCTCTTACAGTCTTCATTTATATTACTGGCTAGCTTACCCTCATATTTAATCATCTCCCTCCTTATTTCTTTTTTTGTTGCCCTTTTTGTAAGCTTCCCAGTCCTCTGGTTTCCCACTGCCCTTCGTCATATTATATGCTTTCTCTTTTGATTTCGTGCTATCCCTGACTTCCTTAGTCAGCCATGGTTGCCTCATCTTCCCTATACCATGCTTCTTTTTCCTCGGGATGAATTTTTGCTGCGTCTCCTGAATTACTCCCAGAAACTCCTGCCATTGCTGTTCCACTGTCTTTCCTGCTCGGCTCCTCTTCCAGTCAATTCTGCCCAGCTCCTCCCTCATACCTCTGTAGTCACCTTTATGCAGCCGTAATACCGTTACCTCTGATTATATCTTCTCCCTCTCAAATTGCAGAATAATTTCTATCATCTTATGATCACTGCCACCAAGGGTTCCTTTACCTTAAACTCCCCTTATCAAGTCTGCCTCATTGCACAACACTAAATCCAGTACTGCCTGTTCCCTTGTGGGCTCCACCACGAGCTGCTCCAAAAAGCCGTCTCGTAGACATTCCACAAACTCCTTTTCTTGCAATCCACTACCAACATGATTTTCCCAGTCCGCCTGCGTATTGAAATCCCCCATGATCACTGTGACTTTGTCTTCCTTACATACCTTTTCTATCTCCTGGTGTATCTTGTGCCCCAGCTCCTGACTACTGTTTGGAGGCCTCTACATAACCCCAACTATGGTTTTTTTACCTTTGCCGTTCATCAATTCTACCCACACAGATTCTACACCATCTGACCCTACTTCGTTTCTTCCTATTGATTTAATTTCATTTCTCACTAATAAAGCAACCCCACGCCCTCGGCCCACCTGCCTATCTTTTCGATAGGATGTATATCCTTGGATATTCAATTCCCAATCCTGATCTTCTTGTGACCACTGTCCGTGAGGCCTACCACGTCATACCTGCCAATTTCGATCTGCGCTGCAAGCTCATTTACCTTGTTCCTTATACTTGCCACGTTAGGAGAAATCTTACTTTTTTTCATTCACTCATGGGATGTGAGCATCAGTTGCTGAGTCAACATTAATTGCCTGTCCCCCCAGTTGCCCTGGAGAAGGTGGTGGTGAGCTGCCTTCTTGAACCACTGCAAGCTGTAGGCTGACACACTTAGGGAGGGAATTCCAGGATTTTGACCCAGTGACAGTGAATGAATTACGATATGTTTCCAATTCGGGATGGTGATTGGCTTGAAGAGAAAGTTGCAGGTGGTAGTGTTCCCATGTATCTGCTGCTCTTTTCCTTCTAGATCATAGACATCCCATTAGCAGGAGTACAAAGTGCCAGTAAAGGAGCACATAGCTCCTAACTTTGGAAAAGAGCAGGACAGTTCTCCCCAAAATTACACCACTGTATGAGATTGTGTCCTTAAGTATGAATGTTCAGAGGTTAGAAGTCCATAAATTGGGAACCCACCCCGTCCCTGTTTTCAAATTGACTTGAGATTCAGCCTAGATTAATGTACTGCAGTCTCTGGACTTGGACACAGAACGTCATAGCTACAGAGATGAGGGAGTCACTGAGTGATGGCCAACCTTTTGCTAATTTCTAGCTGCTTGGTAGTTTTGTGATCGAACTTGACAAACCTTCACATTCATCTGAGTGAGAAAAAAGGGAAACAAAGTATTAAAGTAGTCCAGATCGGTGGAGTTTGATCGCTGTGAAAGGATCCCACGTGGTTATAGTCTGCCATCTAGTGTTGACTGGGAGAATGGTCAGATGTGAAGTGACCAACCTGGTTCAGGGTCTAGGCCCGAAACGTCAGCCTTCCTGCTCCTCTGATGCTGCTTGGCCTGCTGTGTTCATCCAGCTCTACACCTTGTTATCTCAGATTCTCCAGCATTGGCAGTTTCCACTATCTCTGGTTCAGGGTGATCCTCTGGTGGGTCGAATCTGTGGGCAGCCCACTACCTTTAGCATATTCAGGGAACGACGTGGACATTAACATAATATTCAACAATAGGGAGAATGAAGTTCCACTTATTAGAAGAAAAGTGGACATTCGAAGTCTGGGAATAATTGAAGGGAATGACGTGAACAGGGTGCTGTCAGGGCTGGAACAGGACAGGACGGAGACAGTGTGTGTGATAGGGATGGGTGTTTAGGAATGATGTGGGGTGGGGGGAATGGAATAGGGTGAGATTGAGGAATTCGATGAGAAAGGGAGGTGCTGGGACAGGAAGCAGGTGGGATGAGAAGTGGTTGGCCAGGCAGGGGATGAAGTGGAATGGGGCAGGAACAGAATGAGGCAGGGCAGGAATGAAGTAGAAAGCAGGTGGAGTGTGTTGCATCATTATTTATGGGACTTAACTTTTGTAAGTGTCCCATGTACCTGAGTCCATGGTACTTTCTGAGAAAACTCTTTATTTACACTGTGTTTGCTGCTCTGGTTCTCAGGCCAAGCATCACCACTCACCTTGCCACAGCTCGCTGCTTCTCCAATCGCAGACTGTTTTTCTCCCACATTTACTGCTGAAAGACTCTGCTGCGTCTGGACTTTAAGGCCCTGGTACGACTTTCCAACAAAGTCAGGGAGTTGCAGCACACTGGGCCTAAATAGCAAGGTGTGGGTGGAGTCTGTGAGATGGATAGAAGGGGGAAGCTAGTTGAGAGTAGGGTCTTTTAATTATGCAAAAGTAAGATTAGAGTCTGATACATCGCAGATTACCATGTATAAAAGAATTTACAACAAATAATAAAGATTTCTAAAGAAGTCTGATTCTGTAGACAGTTCTTCACCTTGCTTTCCCTTTGACTACCCTGACCTGAACCTAAACCCATGGATCTGAGCATAAAATCACACAATAAAACAGGATCAGTATGAGCTTCTCAGCAGTGGAAATTTCAGAAAACTGATTTATTCACAGCGCTGTTCGAAACACTGGATGTACCAGGCCCCCTCCCCGTGGGGCCATAATTTAGAAAATCCTGCTGGATGCAAATAAAGTAGGAGAGATGATGGCCCAGTGACCCATAAATTCAGATCATGTGTGGGACACCGTAGCAGATGGGAGAAGTTAGATTCAATAAAAGTTTGGATTTAAGTCCAATAATGGCCATCAAACCTTTAGCAGGATGAACATGTGAAGAGAGTTTGGATTGGTTAATACTATATTCATCGGAGTTTAGAGGAATCAAGGGGGAAAGAAGCCTATCAAATTCAAGCATGACTATGACGTGGAGGTGCCGCTGTTGGACTGGGGTGGATAAAGTCAGAAATCACATGACACCAAGTTATAGTCCAACAGGTTTATTTGAAACCACAAGCTTTCAGAGCACAGCCCATTCGTTGATATCGCTATGTAGTTGTTTCAGTGAGCCCTCGCCATGAGCCCAAAGGAAGAAAATGTCATCAATGTACCTGGTGTACAGCATTGGTTGGAGGCCCTGCGCTGCAAAGAAGTCTTGCTCAAACCTGTTGGACTATAACCTGGTGTTGTGTGATTTTTGACCTTACCCACCCCAGTCCAACACAGGCACCTTCACATCATGGCTACTAGCAACATCACAAACTACCTGCTCAAAGTGGAGAGGATCTCCAAGAAGATCACACAAGTATCAACCAAATATGCACCCAGGTACGCCAACATTTTAATGCACAAGTTCAAGCAAGAATATTTGCTGCACAGGACCGCTGACCAATGCTATACACCAGATATATTGAGGAAATTTTCTTCCTTTGGACTCATGGCAAGGGATCACTGAAACAACTGCATAGCGATATCAACAAAGGGGCTGCGCTCCGAAAGCTTGTGATTTAGAATAAACCTGTTGGACTGTAACCTGGTGTCGTGTGATTTTTGACTTCGAACAGGACTAGACAGGGTAAATACAGGAAAGGTTTTCCCAATGACCAGGAAGTCCAGAACCAGGGGGTACAGTCTAAGGATGTGGGTCAGATCATTTAGGACTGAGATGATGAAAAAATTCTTTACCCAGAGAATGGCGAGCCTGTGCAATTCTCTGCCATAGAAAGTGGTTGAAGCCAAAATGTGAATAAGAAGGAGTTGGATATAATTCTTAAGGGTATTTGGATCAAAGGCTAAGGAGAAATAACTGGAACAGGGTACTGAATTGGATGCTAAGCCAAGATCACACTGATCATGGAACAGACTCAAAAGGCTGAATAACCTACTCCTGCTCCTATTTTTGATGTTTTGATGAAAACATTAACTCTATTTCTCACTCCTCAGATGTTGCCACACCTAATCTGTTTTCCCAGCACTTTGTTTTAATTCCAACTTCTGGAATCCACAATACATTGCTTTTATGCCTAGCTAAAATAACTTCCATTCCTGATTAATTAGTTAATTAGTTGAATTTAAATCTCGCAGCTACCATTTAAAATCATACTTCTGGAAAACTGGGTTTGGGCTCATCTAAACATACACAGGCACCCGTCAGCCTTGCAGCTGTAAGACTAAAACATAGCATTGCTGTCTTCACTCTTTTTGCACTGTCAAAACCTCGTGAAATGAAGTTAAGCAAAGTAACATGATGTTACAATGTCAAGATGTATATTGTCTTTACTTAAGCAGACTCTATAATATCAGATTATTCAATGAATCTATTGATTATGTGATTTTAATTAAACAAAATCGATCATAAAAAAATGTTAGTTTCCTGACTAATACCACACATATTATGGTCAGTCTTTCCCCAGGGGCTTTGCACAGTTAGTTTGCTAATTATTCCTTTCTCACTGCGCAATTGAAACTTACAGAATACTGAATGGCCTGGACAGAGTGGATGTTGAGAAGATGCTTCCATTGGTAGAAGAGACTAGGACCCGAGGGCACAGCCTTAGAGTAAAGGGAAGGCCTTTTAGAACAGAGATAAGGTGAAACTTCTTCAGCCAGAGAGTGGTGAATCTATGGAATTCACTGCCACAGAAGGCTGTGGAGGCCAGGTCATTGAGTACATTTAAGACTGAGATAGATAGGTTCTTCGTTATCAAGGGAATCGAGGGTTATGGGGAGAAAGCAAGAGAATGGGGGTTGAGGAACTTATCAGCCATGATTGAATGGTGGAGCAGACTCGATGGGCCGAATGGCCTAATTTCTGCTCCTATGTCTTATGGTCTTATTCAATACATAATCGCCTGTTCTCTACTTAGTTCTCCAACATATTGATCCAGAAAACCATCTCCTACAGCTTCAGGAATTCCTCCACTATGACATTGTTACTGATTTGATTTGCCTATATCTATACACAGATTAAAATTGCCAATAATTGCAACTGTATCTTTTATAGGACAAATTGATGCAGTGACATTACTGCGATACATCTATTCTCTAGATTAGTGAGGATTCAGAGTCACCTCATTGAAGTGGTTACGAACAGTAAATGAGGTCATCAGATACATAAAGAGAAATCGTTTTGTTTGCCGGGATAGTCCAGAGCAAGGAGATATACCCTGAAAATTAGCATTAGCTCATTGAGGGGTGATGTCAAGGCACAATTCTTAACAAGAAAGAGTAGGGGGCACCTGAAATTCACTCTCGCTAAAGGATGGACCTCAGTAAGGCTTTTTACAAAGTCTCATATGGCTGAATGGTTAAGAAGCTATGGGCTTATATTAATTTGGCAAATTGGATGTGGAATTGGCTTAGTGGCAGGAGGTGGAGGGTAATTGTTGAAGAGGGTTTTGTACTGAGAAGCTTGTGTCCAGTGGCATGCCACAGATTTTGGTGCTGCATCCCTTGTGATTTTCAGTGCACATTAATGATCTAGACATAAATATAGGGAGGTGGGACCAGTAAGTTTCCAGATGACACAAAATGTAGTGTTGTGATGAGAATTATTGAGTCATAGAGACATAGAGCTGTACGGCATGGAAACAGACCCTTTGGTCCAACTCAGTCATGCCCACCAAATATTTGAAATTAATCTAGTCCCACTTGCCAGCATTTGGCCCATATCCCTCTAAACCTTCGTATTCATGTACCCATCCAGATGCCTTTTACATGTTGTAACTATACCAGCATCCACCACCTCCTCTGGCAGCTTATTCCATACATACACCACCCTCTGTGTGAAAATGTTGCCATTAGGTCCCTTTTAAATCTTTCTCCTCTCACCATAAACCTACACCATCTGGTTTTGGACTCCCCTACCCTGGGGAAAAGACTTTGACTATTCATCCTATCTATGCTCCTCATGATTTTATAACTCCAGTAAGGTCACCCCTCAGCCTCCGATGCTCCAGGGAAAATAGCCCCAGCCTATTCAGCCTCTCCCTATAGCTCAAACCCTCCATCCCTGGAACATCTTTGCCAACCTTTTCTAAACCCTTTCAAGTTTCATAACATCCTTTCTATAGCAGGATGACCAGAGTTGAATGCAATATTCCATAAGCAGCTTAAGCAATGTCCTGCACAGCTGCAACAAGCCCTCCCAACTCCTATACTCAACACGCTGAACAAAAAAGACAAGTGTACCAAATGCCTTCTTCACCATCCTATCTATCTCCGACTCCGCTTTCAAGGAACAATGAGCCTGCACTCCAAAGTCTTTTTGTTCAGTGACACTCACTCAGACCTTACCATTAAGCATATAAGTCCTGCCCTGATTTGTCTCACCAAAACGCAACACCTCACATTTATCTAAATTAAGATTCATTTGCCACTCCTCGGCGCATTTGCACATCTCATAGAGTCATAGAGTGATACAGCATGGAAACAGGCCCTTCAGCCCAAATTGGTCCATGCTGGCCATGGTGTCCACTCAGCTCATTCCAATTGCCCACATTTGGTCCATATCCCTCTCAACCCCCCTCATCCATGTACCTATTCAAATGTTTTTAAAATGTTGCGATTGTATCTGCCTCAACCACTTTCTCTGGCAGCCCATTGCATATACGCACCACTCTCTGTGTGAAGAAGTTGCCCCTCAGGTCCTTCTTAAATCTTTCCCCTCTCACCTTAAACCTATGCCCTCTAGTTTTCAATTCCCCCTCCCTGGGAAAAAGACTTTATGCCTTCATCCTAGCAATGACCCTCATGATTTTATACACCTCAATAATGTCACCCCCAATTTTCCTATGTTCCAAGGAATAAAATCTTATCTTGGTCAACCTCTCCCTATAACTCAGGCCTACTAGTCCTGGCAACATCCTTGTAAATCTTCTTTGCACACTTTCCAGTTTAACTATGTCTTTCCTATAACAGGGTGACCAAAACTGTACACAATACTCCAAGCGCAGCCTCAACAACAACTTATACGACAGTAACATAACGTCCCAACTCCTACACTTAATGCCTTGACCGATGAAGACCAGCATGCTAAATGCCTTCTTCACCACCCTGTCCACCTGTGATGCCACTTTCAACGAACTATGTACTTGTGCTCCTAGGTCCCTCTGTTCCACAGCACTCCTCAGGACCTTACCATTTACTGTGTAAGTCCTACCTTGGTTTGACTTTCCAAAGTGCAACACCTCACACTTATCTGTATTGAATTACATTTGCCAATCCTCAGCCTGTTTCCCCATCTGATCAAGTTCCCTCTGTAATGTTTGACAACCTTCCTCGCTATCAACGATACCTCCTAATTTTGTATCACCTGCACACTTACTAATCATGCCTTGCACATCCACATCCAGATCATTTATGTAAATAACAAACAACAAAGGTCCCAGCACCCAACCGCTGTGGCACATCACTAGTCACAGGCCTCCAGTCCGAGAAACAAGTTTCAACCATCACCCTCTGCTTCCTACCATCGAGCCAATTTTGAATTCAGTTAGCTAGCTCTCCCTGGATCCCATACAATCTAGTCTTCATGACTAGCCTGCTATGCAGGACCTTGTCAGAGGCCTTACTAAAGTCCATATAGACAACATCCACTGCCCTACCCTCATCCATCCTCTTGGTTACCTCTTCGAAAAATTCTAAATGATTTATCAGACATGACTTCCCGCGCACAAATCCATGCTGACTATCCCTAATCAGACCTTGACTATCCAAATGTTGGTCGATTCTGTCCCTCAGTATCCTCTCCAATAACTTGCCTACCGCTGATGTCAGGCTCACTGGCCTGTAGTTCCCTGGCTTGTCTTTGCTACCTTTCTTAAACATTGGAACAACATTAGCCACCCTCCCGTCTTCTGGAACTTCACCAGTGGCTAAAGATGAAGCAAAAATCTCTGCAAGGTCCTCTGCAACGTCTTCCCTAGCCTCCCACAATGTCTGAGGATGGATTTGATCAGGCCCAAGGAATTTATTCACCTTAAAGCGATCTAAGGCTGCTAACACCTCCTCTCTGTTAATATGTATGTGGTCCAAAACATCCCCTCTTGTTTCCCTTATTTCCTTAGCATCCATGATTCTCTCCTCAGTAAACACTGAGGAGAAATATTCATTAAAAATCTCCCCAATCTCCTGTGGCTCCACACATAGACAGCCATGCTGACCTTTAAGGGGATTTATTCTCTCGCTAGCCACCCTTTTCTTCTTAATATAGCTATAGAACCTCTTGGGATTAACTTTATCTGCCAGATCCATCTCATATTATCTGTTTGCTCCTGCGATTTCCCTCTGAAGTGTGCTCCTACACATTTTATATTCATCTAGGGATTCACTTCAGCCTGATAACTTAAACCCAATGAATGCCTTCTTCTTTTTCCTGACCAGAGCCTCAATATCCCTCATCAGCCAGGGATTCCTAAACCTGCCAGCTTTTCTCTTCACCTTACCAGAGACATACTATTCTTATACTCTTGATATCACACTCTTAAAAGTCTCCCATTTGCCAGTCATTCCTTTTCCTTCAAATCGACCTCTGCTAGATCCTGCTTAATGGCCCCAAAATTGGCCCTGCTCCAGTTTAGCTCCTGAACCTGTGGACCGGTCCGAATGTTGGTAAATGGAATTTAATCCTGAAGAGTGTGAAGTCGTGCATTTGAAGAGGACTAATATGGCAAGGAGTAAACATTGAATAGTAGCACCCTAGGAAGTATACAGGATCAGAAGAACTATGATGTCCTTGTCCATAGACCCTTGAAGCAGCAGGACAGGTAGATAAGGTGGTTAAAAAGGTATATGATATACTTGCATTTATGAGTCAAAGTACTGAATACAAAAGTAGAGAGGTGATGATGGAGTTATATAACAGTAGTTAGGCCATGAACAAAAACAGAAGTTGCTGGAAAAGCCTAGCAGGTCTGGGAGCATCTTTGAAGTAAAATCAGAGTTAATGTTTTGGGTCTGGTGACCCTTCCTCAGTAGTTAGGCCATAGCTGGAGTACAGTGTACAGTCCCAGTCGCCACACTACGGAAAGGATGTGATTACACGAGAAAGTGACTTGCCAGAATGGGTTGGAATGGTTCAGCTATGAAGAGACTGGAGGTATTTACCTTACAGTAGAGAAGGCTGAGGGGATAACTGGTTGAGGCGTACAAAGTTCTGAGGGGCATGGTCAGGTTAGATAAGGAGAGACCTTTCACTTTAGTCTTGGCATCAAAGCCAGTATAGTTTTTTTAAAATAAGGAGCAAGAAGTTTAATAAGCCTCACACAATCAGGAAGGAGAGATCACATCTGGAGTGAGGCACAGCCCGAGTGAGTGTATATTTCTGGGATTTTTGTTTTGTGTGGGAATTTTGTGCAGTGGGTAAAAAGTGCTTTCGCTTGCTTTGTTGGTTCCTTGTTCAGAAAGTCTTGTTAACAGGATAAGTTAAAGCTCAGGTTTGGGGGCCCAGCTCAAAACAAAGAGTGATATCACGGGAAAACTGTATGTTCATTGGTTGGTAATAGTTGCCAATTTGACTATCTAAGTTACTTTCAGATTAAAAGTAAGTAGAAGAAATATTTTTCAGAGTGAAATCTAAAAGACCTGTAGGATTTTGTTTTCAAAAGCACACAAATTAATAACAAATCATATAAAATACAGATGCCAGGCCAGGCAATGTGTTGTACCTTTTTTCTGTAGGAGCTGGTGGACCCCATTTAGGCTCATAGTGACTTCTTCTGTAGCAAGTGTTGTTTGCTGAAGAACTCCATCTCAGAGTTGATGAGCTGGAGTCCGAGCTTTGAATTCTGCAACACATCAGGAAGGGGGAGAGTTACAGGAGGTAGTAACACCCCTTAGATTAACTACCTGTAATTCGGTCAGTAGTCAGGGGCAGGAGGGTGTGACTATGAGCAAGGTAGATAGAGGGATCCAGGAGGTAGTGCTGAATAAAAAACCTCAGCTCTTAAGCTTGTCTAACAGGTTTCAGATTCTTCCTCCCTTTGTGGGTGAGACTGGGGGCAATAGGGAGCATGAGCAAACTGACCATAGCACCGTGGTACAGGGAGCCATTCAAGAGGGAAATAAAGAGAAATATAGTTGTAATTGGGGACAGTATAGTCAGGGGAATAAACGTTGTTCTCTATGGCTAGAATCGAGAGTCCCGAAGACTGTGCTGTCTGCCTGGTACCCAGGTTCAGAATATCTCAGATAACAAGGTGTAGAGCTGGATGAACACAGCAGGCCAAGCAGCATCAGAGGAGCAGGAAGGCTGACGTTTCGGGCCTAGACCCTTCTTCATTTTCTGAAGAAGGGTC
>NC_063332.1:8547600-8566947 GCF_021869965.1 Rhincodon typus
TTCATTTTCTGAAGAAGGGTCTAGGCCCGAAACGTCAGCCTTCCTGCTCCTCTGATGCTGCTTGGCCTGCTGAGTTCATCCAGCTCTACACCTTGTTATCTCAGTTTCTCCAGCATCTGCAGTTCCTACTATCTCAGAATATCTCATCTGGGCTGCAACGGAACTCGAAGTAGGAGGGGAAAGATCTAGTTGTCATGGTCCATAATGTACTAATGATATGGGTAGAAAGAGGCTTTGCTGAGGTAATATGAGCAGCTAGAGTCAAAAGTCAAAAAGCAAAACCAAAAAAGTTCTGGATCACTACCTGAATCACAAACTAATTGGCATTGGGTCAACAAGATTAAAGAGATGCATGTGCAATTTAAAGATTGGTCTGGGAGAAACTGGTTCGAATTCATGGGACATTGGCACCAGCACTGAGGAAGGAGGGAGCTGTTCCAATGGGAAGGGCTTCAACTAAATCATGCTGGGACCAGAGGCCTGGCGAACTGCATAACTAGGGCTTTGGAATGGCTTTAAACTAAAGAGCTGTGTGTAGCAGGGGAAAGTTCATTTGCATGGAAAACTGGAAAATCAAAACAAAGGTGAAGATAGGATTGCAGGTCAGTGATGGAGCTAACTGTTAACAGAAAATAAAACAATGGGACAGAATGTGTGAATTATGTGTGTCATATTGTACCAAGAGGACATAAAAGTGCAGAGAAATTTTAGAATAGAACAAACTTAAAGGCTTTGTGCCCGAATGTATGAAGTATTGGGAATAAGGTAGACAAACTGATGGTGCAAGTGAAAGGAAATGACTGTGATCTCATATCCATTATGGAAATATGGCTACAAAGGAATCAAAACTGAAAACCTAACATTGAGGGATTTTTCACCTTTCAGAGAGACATGAGGGACAGAGAAGGTGGTGGGTAGCACTGTTAATAAGAGATAAAATGAGGACAGTTGTGAGAAATGATCTGGCTTCGGATGATGTAGACCTCATTTAGGCGGACGTTAAAAAAAAAACAAGAGAAAGAAGACATTGGTAAGAGTAATGTACAGGTCCCCTAACCAGTAGCCACTCTGTAGGAGAGGCTATAAATCAACAAATAGTAGGAGCATGTGAAATGAATAGCAGAATAATTATGAGTGAATTTTGTATTCATGTTGATTGTGTTAATCAAATTGAAAAGAGTAATTACGGCAACAAATTCGTAGAGTCCTTTTTAAAATTACTTTGTGGGATGAGGGTGTCACTGGCCAGGCCAGCATTTACTGCCCAGAGGGCAGTTAAGAGTCAACCACATTGCTGTGGGTGTGGAGTCACATGTTGGCCAGAACAGGTAAGGATGGCAGTTTCCTTCCCTAAAGGACATTAATGAACAAATGTTGTTTTTTCTAGACAACTGACAACAGCTTCATGGTCATTATTAGACTCTTAATTCCAGATTTTTTTAAAAATTGAATTCATACTCCACAATTCATACTCCAAACCTGATTCCCCAGAACATTACCTGGGTCTCTGCATCAATAGTCCAGCAACAACACCACTAGGCCATTGTCTCCCCTCAACCCCTCAATTAGGGGTGGTCTCCTAGAGCAACATGACATGGAGGCAACCAGGGAGCAGGCGATCTTGGATCTGGGTAATGAGGTAGATTTAACAAATGACCTATGAAGAAAAGATCCCAGATGAACTAATGATCATAAAGAGCAAAAACAGAAGTTGCTGCAAAAGCTCAGCAGGTCTGGCAGCATCTGTGAAGAAAATATCAGAGTTAACATTTTGGATCTGGTGACTCTTCCTCAGAGCGTGAGTGGGAGAGGCAACTTGTGCGAAGATGCAGAGGATATGGGAAGAATGTTAAATGACATTTTTTGTCTCCGCATTCACAAACGAAAGGGATGGTGTGGATACAGTAATTCGAGAAGAGCAGCATGAAATATTGAATAAAATAATAAACGAGAGAAGATATGTTTTAGGATTTGGAATCCTCGAAAGTGGATGGTTTGTTCCCTAGACTATTGAAGAAGGACAGGGAGGAAATAGCAGATGTTCTTAGGATTATATTCTAATCTTCATCAGAAAGAGATGAGGTGCTGGAGGACAGGAGGAATGCAAACGTAGCTCCGTTGTTTAAAAAGAGTACAAAGGAATACAATTATAGCATAGTTAGTCTTCTTTCAGTTGTGGGAAAATCAGAAGAAATTGGATAAATTGTCACTTAGGAAGGCATGGATTAGCCAATTGTAGTCAGCATGGCTTTGTTAAGGGAAGGTCATATCTTACAAATTTGATTGAATTGAATAAGTGACAAGGAGGATCAATAAGGAAAGTGCTGCGGATGTTGTCTACATGGATTTTAGTAAGCCATTTGACAAGGTCCCATATGGCAGACTGATTAAAAAAGTAAAAGCCCATGGGATACAGGGTAATGTGTCGAATTGGATCCAAAGTTGGTTCAGTAACAGGAAACAAAGGGTAATGGTCAATGGCTGCTCTTTCAAACAGAAATCCGCTTCAAGTAGTGATCTGCAGAGCTCTGTATTGGGAAGCCTGCTGTTTGTTTAATGTATTAACAATTTGGACTTGAAATTGATGGGGGGTGCACAGTTGGGAAATTTGAAGATGACACAAAAATTGGCCGTGCAGTGTGTAGTGCAAAGGATGGCTGTAAGCGCCAAAATAATCTAGATGGGTTGGTGGAGTGGGCAGGAAAATGGCAGATGGAGTTCAACTCTGTTCAATGTGAAGTCAAAAGGGAATACACAATAAATGGAAATTTACTGATTGGGGTAGATAGAGAGTCATAACGCATTGAAACAGACCCTTCTGTCCAACTCGTCTGCACTGGCCAGACATCCCAATCTGACCTAGTCCCATTTGCCAGCATCTGGGGGAGGGAATGGTCTAGTGGTATTATCGCTGGACTATTAATCCAGAGACCCAGATAATGTTCTGAGGACCTGGGGTCAAATCTTGCCACAGCAGATGGTGGAATTTGAATTCAATAAAAAAAAATCTGGAATTAAGGGTCTAATGATGACCGTGAATCCATTGTTGATTGTCAGGAAAGACCCATCTGGGTCACTAATGTCCTTTAGGGAAGGAAACTGCTGTCATTACTTGGTCTGGCCTACTTGTGAGTCCAGACCCACAGCAATGTGGTTCACTCATAACTGCCTCTGGGCAATTAGGGATGGGCAATATATGCTGCCTAGTCAGCGATGCCCTCATCCTGTGAACAATTAAAGGATTTGACCTACATCCCTCTAAACCCTTCCTATTCATATACCCATCCAGATGCCTTATATGAAGTGAGAGATCTTAGTGTGCAAGTGCACAGGTCCCTAAAATTAGCAATGCAGGTAGATAAGATAATTAAGGCAGCATATGGAATGCTGTCCTGTATCGGCTGAGGTACAGAATACAAAAGTAGGGATATAATGCTGAGACAAGGCCACAACAGGAGTATTGTGTGCAGTTCTAGTCACCGCACTACAGGAAGGATGTAATTGCTCTGGAGAAAGTGCAGAGACATTTACTAAAATGTAGCTAGGGCTGGAGAATTCAGATGTGAGGAGAGATTGGAAAGGTTGGAGTGGTTTTCTTTGGAAGTGAGAAGGCTGAGGGGTGATATGATTGATGTATACAAAATTCTGAGGGGTACAAATAAAGTAGACAGGAAGAGTTCAAAAATCCAGATGTCATTGATTCAAGCTAAGTGGCAGAAGTTTTAAAAGGGAGCGTGAGGAAATTTTTTTTTTACACAATTCGCTGCCTGAGTTGGTAGTGGAGGCAGAGATCCTAAACTCTTTTAAAAAATACCTGGCTCTGTGCCTCAGGTGCAGCAAACTGCAGGGCAATGGACCATGTGCAAGGAGGTGGGAGGAGAAAGGGCATCTGCGTGTCTTTGCTTAGGCATGGAACAAGATGAGTCGAATGGCACCCTTCTGTGCTGTATCATTTTTACGGTTTATATAGTTCTGTGGAATGAGGTGTTCTTTTTCAGGTTCACAATCTGTGACTATTGGGGTTCCACATGAACACAACCACAATTGATTAAAACCAACCCACCAAATCAATTCGGAGCTTACAACTAAACTGTACACTATTCACTACCTGCTGGGTTTTTTTAATGTCATTTGCAAATTTCCCAATTGTGTCTACATTCAAATCCAAATCGTTAACATATAAGACAAACAGCAGGGGTCGCAGACCTGTCGAGGTATAACCCGGTAGGCTTGTACAGGTCCCACCTTCCCTGGACACGGTCCCAATGCCTCAAGAAATCTAAACCTTTCCCTGGGACACCATTTCCCTGCTCACGCATTTATCTGATCTATCCTCTTATTCCTTCTGTTGCTAGCGCACGGCACTGGGAGTCGGCCTGAGATTACTACATTTGAGGTCCTGCGTTTTGTCTCCTAATTTCCTGTATTCAGTTTTCAGGTCCTTATTGCTTTGTTTACCTATGCCATTGGTACCTCTGTATACCACAACCACTGGCTGTTCACCCTCCTGCTCTAGAATATCTTGCAGCTGCTCTGCTCTGTGGCATTCCTGACCCTGGCACTAGGGAGGCAACATCCTGGATTCACGCCTGTGGCCACAGATATGACTGTGTGGACCCCTTACTCTTGAGTCCCCTTTCACTATAGCCCTGCTGCTCAATTTCCTCCCCTTCTGTGTAACAGAGCCATCTGCGGTGACAATGAACCTGACTGATGTCGCTTTCCCTCCCAACAGTATCCAAAATGACCACAGGAGACTCCTGCACTTTTTTTTTCCTGATTCTTCTACTTTGTCTGATGGTCACCCATTCTCTTCCTGCCTGTGTTATGTTCCCCTGTGGTGTGACCACCCTGCTAAATGTGCTATCCATGACATTTGCAGCATCGCAGTTGCTACACTGTGACCCAGCTGCAGCTGGACATGTTTCATGCACACGTTGCTGTCAGGGACACTTGTAGCATCCCTTATTTCCTACATTTTACAAAAGGTGCACACCACAGGTCTCCTGTCATGACATCTGTCTAGATTAAGCTAGTTACTCCCTGTAAGAGAATTTAATTGAGCTCGGGACCTTCCCTCATTTCAAACACTTCTATTGTAACTGAAAGTCCCTACCTTCGTTTAATCTTATGCTTTAAAAACTGTAATCAAATACTCTGCAGGTATCACTTACAAACTGACATCTTCTGTTGGGACTTTTTCACTTTCTGAACTGCCTGGACTGCAACTGTGCACCACACTCAGTCTTTCAGTTTCAGCTGCTCCCTGTCTCACCTAACTCCTGGTTTTCCCCAAACTCTAAAGCACTCTTGTTTAGCCAAGCAACTGTAGCCGGATTTGCAGACGACAAAAAAAGGTGGAAAGTCGGGTTACGAGAAGTACACAAATAGTTTGCAGAGAGATATTGATAGGTTAAGTAAGTGGGCAAAAATTTGGGAAATGGTGTATAGTGTGGTTAAATGTGAAGTTGTTCATTTTGAAAGAGAGTAGAACAGAATATTATTTAAACAGAGAAAAATTGCAGAAAGCTGCAACACAAAGGGACTTGAGGGTACTTGTGCACGGACCACAGGTGTAGCATGGAGTCAGGAAGGCTAATGGAATGTTGGCCCTTATTCCATGGGCTTGGAGTATAAGAGTAGGGAAGACTTACTGCAACTATATATCAAAGTGCTGATGAGACAACTTCTGGAGTATTGTGAGCAGTATAGATTCCATTATTTAAGGAAAGTTATTATTTCATTGGAGGCAGTTCAGAGAAGGTTCACGAGGATGATCCCTGGAATGGAGGGATTGTCTTATGAGCAAAGTTTAAACAGGTTGGGACTCTATTCATTGGAATTTAGCAGAATGAGGGGTGATCTTATTGAGACACAGAAGATTTTTAATGGACTTGACAGGGTAAATAATGAGAGGATGTTTCCCCTCATGGGAGAGTCCAGGACCACAAGGCATAGTCTCAGAATAAAGGGGCACCAATTTAACAGTGAGATGACGACAAACTTCTTCCATCAGAAAGTTGTGAGTCTTTGGAACTTCTTGCCACTGAGACCTGTGGCGACAGAGTCCTTGTGCACATTTAAGGCTGAAATAGATAGATTCTTGATCAGTCGGGTAATGAAAGGTTATGGCTAAAGGGCAGGAAAATGGATGTGAGGAATGTCAGATCAGCCATGATCCTACTGAATGATGGAGCATGCTTGAGGGGCAAAATGACCTTCTCCTGTCCCTATTTCTTATGGTCTAATAGTCTTTCGAGGCCATTTGAGGAAACCTTTTCACCTAGAGAGTTTTGAGATATCTGAAACTCAAATCAAAAAAGGGTGGTAGATTCAAGAACCATCAAGGCATTTTAGAAGTAGTTGGATGTACACTTGAAATGCCATAGCATCTGCGGCTGTTTATGATAAACAAGGTAATCAAGGCTTATGGGGATAAGGCAGGAAAGTGAAATTGAAAATTATCAAATTAGCCACGGTCTCATTGAATGGTGGAGCAAACTCAACAGATTGAATGGGGTGGGGGGGATAGTTGGCAGGGGAGTGGAAGTTGGCATGTTGGGTGGTATAGCCATTGTTGAACTGAAAATTTAAGCTCTCCCATGGAGGAACAGAGGAATCTTGGGGACGCTTGTCCACAGATCCCTGAAGGTGGCCGGACAGATTAATCAGGTAGTTAAGAAGGCATTTGGACACTTGCCTTTATCAGTTGTGGCATTGATTATAAGAGTAGGGAAGTCATGTTAGGCTACAGCTGGAGGACTGCGTGCAGTTCTGGTCTCTGCACTATAGAAAGAACGTGATTGCATTGGAGGGGGTGCAAATGAGATTTTTTTGGTTTGTTTGATTTATCATTGTCACATGTACCTAGGTGCAGTGAAAAGTTTTGTTTTGCGCACAGGACAGGCAGATCATATCTTACAAAGTGCATTAGGGTAACAGAACAGACAGAGGAATACAATGTTACAGCTACAGAGAAGGTGCACAAGGAGTGAGATCAACATTAAATTTGAAATTTGAAAGGTCCATTCAGATGTCTAATAACAGCAGGGAAGAAGCTATTCTTGAATCTATTGGTACGTGTGTTTAAGCTTTTGTATCTTCTGCCCAACAGAAGAGTCATAAAGGCTTGCAACATGGAAACAGGCTCTTCAGTCCAACTTGTCCATGCTGCCCAGTTTTCAAAATTAATCTAGTCCCATTTGCATATGTTTAGTTCACATCCCTCCATACCTATCCCATTCATGTATTTGTCCAAATGTTTCTTAAATGACAAAATTGTACTTGCCTCCACCACAACCTCTGGTAGCCATTCCATATGCTCAGCACACTTTGTGTGAAAAATTGACACTTTTGTACCTCTCCCCTCTTACCCTAAACCTATGCCCCCTAGTTTTAGACTCCCGTACCATGGGGAAAAACTGTCAGCTATCTACCTTATATATGCTCTCTAAAGACTATTAGACCATAAGGCATGATTTTATAGACCTTTATAAGGTCACTCCTTAGCCTCTTATGCTCCGGAGGAAAAAAGTCCTGAAAAGAGGTTGGAAGAGATAATAATGTTGCCAGATATGGAGCATTTCAGCTATGAAGAGAGGCTGGATAAAGTCGAGATGTTTTCTTTGATGCAGAAATGAGGTTGAGGGTGTATAAGATTATGAGCGGCATGGACAGGGTGAATGGAACGCAGCTGTTTCCCTTAGCTGAAGGATTAATAATAAGGGGAAAATTTTTAAATTGAAAGGCAGGATGTTTAGAGTGGGTTTGAGCAGAAATGTGTTCACCCACAGACTTACGGGGGTCTGAAAAGTGCTGCCTGCGAGGGTAGGTGAGGTGGGAAACCTCACAATGTTTATAAAGATCTTGAAGAGTCATAACATTGAAGGGTATAGGGTCAGTGCAGGAAAGTGGGAGTAGTGTAGGTAATGGTATATTATGGTGGTACAGACTTAATGGGCTGAAGGGCCTTTTCTGTAATATATGGTTGTCCCGCCCACCAGACCCCGCCCCCCCCCGTTGGCGCCCCGCCCCCCAGTCAAACCCCGCCCCGTAACCGTGCCCCGCCCACCAGACCCCGCCCCGCCCGGTTGACGCCCCGCCCACCAGTCAAACCCCGCCCATTGACTGTTCCCCGCCCCCTCAGCCTAAGCCTCGCCCCTCGGCCGCGTCCGCGCCCAGTGACGCTGACCGGCGATGTCAGCATAAGCCCCCGACTCTCCATCCAAAGGCCCCGCCCAAAAACCGTGCCCCGCCCCCCACCAAGTCTAAGGCACGCCCCTCAGTCGAAGCCCCGCCCAGCCGTCCTGCCACTCCCCCTGTGGAACGCCTTGACATCCTCGAGGCGGCAGC
Source organism: Rhincodon typus (assembly GCF_021869965.1). Lineage (NCBI taxonomy): Eukaryota > Metazoa > Chordata > Chondrichthyes > Orectolobiformes > Rhincodontidae > Rhincodon > Rhincodon typus. Next base: position 8,555,953 of record NC_063332.1, read on the forward strand.
AGCCAATCAGCTCTGGCTCAGGGCGGGGTCATGCGGGCACTTCCTGGACAGAGTTGACGAAAAATGGAGGAAGTGAGCGGCCTGGGAGAATGAGTGAGTGAGAGAGAGACAGAGGGAAAGAGAGAAAGAAAGTGAGGAGAGAGAAAAGACGGGACCGCAGGAAAGAAAGTAAAGAGAGAGAGAGAGAAACAGAACAAGAAAGAAAGGGAGAGAGGGAAAGAGAAAGAGAGAGTGAGTGAGTGAGTGAAGGGGAGAGGGAGGGGGAGAGAAAGAGAAAGAGATAGAGATAGAGATAGAGTGAATGTTCTGTGCTGGGGAGGGGGGGAGTGGGGGAGAGAAGAGGGATCGCGACTTCAGAGAAAAATAGAATGGAAACTAGTTAAGGATAGCGAGAGAGAACGCAAAACAGGACTGAGTTATGAACGTGGGATTTTTTCAGGGCAAAACTAGGCAGAGAGGGTCAGGCATTTACAGGGCAGAGTGGCCATTTACACGTTACCTGCTGGTACAGATAGCTCTGGGGATTACAGGCTTCCAGTTGCCTGCTCAGTGCTCACACTGCTTCCCAGTGTGACAGCCACCCCAGTGATAAAGTAACAGATTATGGTAAATTAGCCAAGATGCCTTTTGCAGACACCATGGCGAATGTGGCTCTGCGGGTGCCCAGTGTCATGCTGCTGGATTTGCTTTACAAATGGGATGTTGGTCACTTTGCTGAACAGATCCGAGCCAGGAATGAGGAAATGCTCATCAAATATAAATACGTTTTGTGGAATGCATACTATTTGGGTAAGGATTTCTACAGTCTTTCCTGTCTTGCAAAGGTTAAAAATTACTGCAGATTTGGAGTGGATAATATCATCACTGGTATGGACATTGCTTTTAAGCCTGGCACTAATTTCCACACATGTCATACAAATAGTATTCCCTAACTGGTGTAAGTATGTTTGGGGAAGACTTGATAAAACAGAGTAACCTGTTCAGCTTAACACTTGAACGTGTAAGACCTGGAACTAGTGTCACCTACAGGTTCAGCCAGGGGTAGGACGACAACCTATTCAGAGATGTTATTATGTATCACCAGAGTATATGGGTCTTGAACCTGGTTCTCCTGGTCCAGAGGTATGGACAGTAGCAAGAGCCCCGATAATTCCAGGTGGATATTTTCTGATCATACTGTTCAAAAATGTTATTACACCACATCTGGACCAGGTGGGGCTTGAACCCATCTCCTGGTCCAGATGTGGGTACACCATCACTGGCTGTACACCCTCTGTTGCTCTATCACTCAACATCTCCCACCAGCATCCACACCTCTTTTTGGGTATTTTCTGCTCCACAGTCATGCTCCTGCAGATACTCAGTCCAGGCCCAAACTCCTCAGTCTGAGCTCTGATATTTCATATATGATGCTCTAGGCCCAATAAATTTTGGCAGCTTCACCATTGACCAACTTGCGTCATAAGGTCAGAAGTGTGGATGTTTGCTGATGATTACACAATGTTCAGCATCATTTGCGACAACTCAGATGTTGAAGCAGTCTGTGTTCATAATCAACAAGCTCTGCACAATATCCAAGCTTGGGCTGACAAACACCAGGCTATGACCACTTCCAATAAAAGACAATCTAACCACTGTCCCTTGACATTCAGTGGTGTTACCAACATTGAATCCCCCACTATCAACAACCTGGGGTTACCATTGACCAGAAACTGGACTGGATTCACCACATAAATACAGTGGCTACAGGATCAGATCAGAGGCCAGGAATATAGCAACAGGCAATTCACCCCCTGACTCCCCAAAGTCTGTCCATCATCTACAAGGCACAGTTTGGGTGCCTGATGGAATACTCCCCACTTGCCTGGATGAGTGCAGCTCCAACAATACTCAAGAAGCTTGACACCATCCAGGACAAAGCAGCCTGCTTGATTGGCACCACATCCACAAACATCCACTGCTTCCACCACTGCCACTCAGTAGCAGCAGTGTGTACGATCTACAAGATGCACTGCAGAAATTCACCAAAGATCCTCAGACAGCACCTTCCAAACCATGACCACTTCCATCTTGAAGGACAAGGGCAACAGACATATGGGAACACCATCCCCTGCAAGTTGCCTTCCCAAACTACTCCTGACTTGGAAATATATCGCTGTTCCTTCACTGTTACAGGGTCAAGATCCTGGAATACCCTCTCCAGTGGCATTATGGATGTGCCTAAAGCAAATAGGCTGCAGCGGTTCAAGAAAGCAGTTCACCATCAACTAGGGACAGGCAAAATGCTGGCTCAACAGCCCCCACATCCCAGAGTAAAGGAAAAATATTACAAACTTTTGCCAACTAACGTAACCCATTTATATGTTTCTGTAATAACAAGGTGTAGAGCTGGATGAACACAGCAGGCCAAGCAGCATCAGAGGGGCAGGAAGGCTGACGTTTCGGGTCTAGACCCTTCAGAAATCTGCCAGCATCAAATCATATATATGTTTCCCTAGACTCCTTATGTCGTCTTTATAACTTTCTTACCTATCTTGCTGTCATGGGCAAATTTGGCTACCATGTATTTAGTGTCATCAGCCAAATTGTTGATGTGGATTGTAAATTGTTGGGGTCCCAGTGCTGACTTCTGTGACTCTCCCTTGGATTCAGTTTGCTATCCTGTAAAAGACGCATTTATCCTTGCTGCCTGTTTCCTGTTAGATAATCAATACTTTTTCCCTGCCAATATCTCCCTACACCAAGTGCTCTTCTTTCTTATTCCTGTATGGGATGTGGGTGTCACTGGGGAGGCTAACAGTTTTTTTCTGCCCCTAGTTGCCCTTGAGCTAGGCCATTTCGGAGCATAGTTCAGAGTAAACCACATTGCTGAGCACCTGGAATCACGTAGACCAGATCTCAAGACTTAAAGACATGTGGTAGGGATAATCCAGAGAATTACAGACCAGTGAATCACACATCAGTGGTAGGGAAACTATTGGAGAAAATTCTGAAACATATAATTCATCTTCACTTGAAGAGGTCAGATTTGACTGTGAAAAGCATAAGATGAGGCATTTTGGAAGAAGTAACACGACAAAGGAGTATGCCATGAATGGCAGGACATGAAGGAAGCTCAAAGGAACGGAGGAATCTTGAGGTGCGTGTCCATAGATTGCTGAAGGTGGCTAGGTTGGTTAACATTCTTAACAGAATGGTTAAGAAGGCACATGGGACATAATCATACATCAATTATAACAGTAGAAAAGTTATGTCGGAGCTGGACGGGACTTTGGTCAGGTCACAGCTGGAATACTGTGTGCAGTTCTGGTCACCACACTATGGGAAGGATGTGATTGCACTGGAGATTGCAGAGGAGATTCACATCATCAGGGGCATGGATAGGTGAATAGCCAAGTTCTTTTTCCTAGGGTGGGGGAGTCCATAACTAGAGGGCATAGGTTTAAGGTGAGAGGAGAAAGATTTAAAAAGTACCTGAAGGGTACATGCAGAGGTGGTGTGAGTATGGAACAAGCTGCTAGAGGCAGCGGTGGAAGTGGGTACAATTACAACATTTAAAAGGTTTCTGGATGAATACATGAATAGGAAGGGTTTACAGGGATATGGGCCAAATGCTGGCAAATATAGCAAATGCTGGGAACTATAGACCGGTGAGCCTGACGTCAGTGATGAGTAAGTTGTTGGAGGAGATTCTGAGGGACAGGATCTACATGTATTTGGAAAGGCAAGGACTGATTAGGGATAGGCAACGTGGCTTTGTGTGTGGGAAATCGTATCTCACTAACATGACTTTTTTAAAGAAATATCAAAGAAGATTGAGGGCAAAGTGATGGACATTGTAAATATGGACTTCAGGGAATTTGACAAGGTTTAGCATGGTAGACTGTTAGTAAGATTAGATCATATGGAATACAGGGAAGCGAGGCATTTAGATACAAAGTTGGCTTGAAGGTAGGAGACAGAGAACGATGGTGGAGGGTTGTTTTTCAAATTGGTGGCATGTGACCAACGGTGTACCACAAGGATCAGTGCTGTGTCCACTGCTTTTTCTCATTTTATATAAATGATTTAGATGTGAATATAGGAGGAAAAGTTAGTAAGTTTGCAGATGACACCAAAACTCGTGGTGTCGTGGACAGTGAAGAATGTTATCTCATAGTATAAGGGACCTTGATCAGATGGGCCGAGGAGTAGCAGATAGAGTTTAATTTACAAAAGTGTGAGGTGTTGCATTTTGGAAAGGCAAATCAGGGCAGGACTTCTACACTTAATGGTTAAGGTCCTGGGAAGTGTTGCCAAACAAAGAAACCTTGGGGATGCAGGTTCATAGTTCCTCGAAGGCAGAGTCACAAGTAGACAGGGTAGTGAAGAAGGCGTTTGGTATACTTGCATTAGTTGGTCAGTACTTTGAGTATAGGAGTTGGGATGTCATGTTGTGGCTGTACTGGCCACTTTTGGAATACCATGTTCAGTTCTGGTCTCCCTGCCGTAGGAAAGATGTTGTTAAACTTGAATAGGGTGCAGTAAAGATTTAAAAGGATGTTGCCAGGGTTGGAAGGGTTGAGCTGTAGGGAGAGGTTGAATAAGCTGGGCCATTTTCTCTCGAATGTCAAAGGTTGAGGGGTTACACATGCTTATAAAATCATGAGGGGCATGGATAGGGTGAACAGCCAAGGTCTTTTTCCCATGGTAGGGGAGTCCAAAACTAGAGAGCATGGGTTTAAGGTTGGAGGGGAATGATTTAAAAGGGACCTGCGGGACAACCTTTTCACACAGAGGGTGCTGTGTGTATAGAATGAGCTGTCAGAGGAAATGGTGAAGCTGGTACAATTGCAACATTTAAAAGGAATTTGGTTAGGAAGGGTTTAGAGGGATATGGCCCAATTGCTGGCAAATGGGACCAGATTAATTTAGGATATCTGGTTGGCATGGATGAGATAAACTGAAGTGTCTGTTTCCATGCTGTACATCTCTCTGACTTTAAGTGGGACTAGGTCAGATTGGGATGTCTGGTCGGCACGGATGAGTTGGACCGAAGTGTCTGTTTCCGTGCTGTATGGCTCTGTGACCAGGATGTTGCCTGGAATGGAGCATGTCAGGTCTGAATGGAGGTTGGATATGGTCAGGCTATTTTCTTTAAAGTAGACAAGACTAGGGAGGGGATGGCATGGGGACTGTGAGCAATATTATTGTCTCAACTACTGTTGTATCTTGTGAACAGTTCAGAGACTCTTGCAGGAAATTCATCTATTTGGAAATGCATAGTGTCACTCTGCACAGAATTCACAGCTCAGCAACAGACCATTCAGTCTGTTTGGTATAGTTTGGTGTTGAAGCTCACCTTGAACCTCAATTCATTCCATCAGAATGACCTACTACCTCCCACTCCTGTATGAACTTGTCTGTATCTTCCCTTAAATACATTTCTACTCTCCTCCAGATGATGACAGCATCCACATTCTCAGCATCTGCAGTTCATTCGGTTTTTATTCCATATTCTCAAACTCTAGGTGGAGAATTATTTTTCCTGAATTCCCTCGTTTATCACTATCTCATAACTACGTTCCCTCATTCTCTTGGTAAACACTGTTAACCAGCTTCATAAGTTTCGGGACTTTCTTTAGTGACAAGGCTGGGCTAGACAGATTTTTAGCCAGTAAGGGAATCGAAGGTTATGTGTACAAGACCGGAAAAGTGAAGCTGAGTATTATCTGAGTACAACGAAACACTGTGGATGCTGGAGATCAGAAGCAAAGCAGTAATTCCTGGAGAAACTTGGCATCAGTGGCAGCATCTGTGGGACGTAAGCAAAGTTAGCGTTTTGGTCTGTTGACTTTTCATTAGCTGATGCTGTTGGGGATTATCGTGATGTCACTGAATGGTAGAGCAGACTTGATGGAGCTGAATGGCCTACATTTTGTGATTTTTATTACTGATTTATAGATTTCTTTTTTCAAAAATGGTAAGTTCCCCTTTTTCCTTTCTGCTGTAAGAGAAACTTTTTACAGAACTTTTTTTTATTCATTCATGGGCAAGCATTTATTGTCCATCCCTAATTACCCAGAGGGTAGTTAAGAGTTAACCACGTTGTTGTGGGTCTAGAGTCACATGTAGGGCAGACCAGGTAAGGATGGCAGTTTCCTTCCCTAAAGAACATTAGTGAACCAGATGGGTTTTTCCTGACAGGCAACAATAGTTTAATGGTCGTCGTTAGACTCTTCATTCCAGATTTTTACTGAATTCAAATTCCATCATCTGCCATAGTGGTTTCGAACCTGGGTCTCTGGAAACAATCCAGCAATAATACCAATAGGCCATTGCCTCCCCTCATTTCTCTTCCTCTTGTCCTTCTTCCTCTTACAAAGAGGATTTTGTCCATCAAGAAGCACAGTGGACTTTATTTTCACGGTAAGACTGGTCCAAGACCAGTGCAGAGCAGCAGTAGCAGCCCTTATAGCTGGCCTCCTTTGTCCTCACGCACCCTTTGACCTTTTCAACCGGGAAGGATTGTGGAGCATTCTCCTGGAATGTGGCTGCCTGTGGAAATTCTTCATCATGGGAGAGACAATGGCTTAGTGGCTTATTATCGCTGGACTGTTAATCTAAGCATCCAAGTAATGTGCTGGGAACCCAGTTTTGAATTAGCCACGTCCGATTGTGGATGTTGAAAAGCACATCTGGTTCACAAATGCCTAATCATTAGTTCAGTAAAGGAAACTGTTACCCTTACCTGGTCTGGCCTACTTGTGGCTCCAGAGAAAAAGGTAATGAGGTTTATTCTTAAGTGCCCTTAGCAATAAATGCTGGCCTGGCCAGCGATAATGAATAAAAACACTAATTCCCCACCAGCTACATGAAAGTACATGAGACATGATCCTCCAAAGGATTCAACACACGCTCAATACTTGTACAAATTGGAGTCCTGCTAGGCTGGGTCATTGCACCAACACTGCTCTCTATCTGCTTTCTCTCCACAGACTGCTGCCAGACCTGCTGTGTTTTTCCAGCAATTGCTGTTTTGTGTCTCTTCTCTATCTTCACTGCTGCAACTCCTCCACATATCCGCGAAGCTCCTATCCTGTACAACCTGCATCGCTCAAGTGCAGAACCAAGATCACCCCAATCTTCCTTGTCAAGCTGCAGGATACAAACAAAGTCTGTGCACGTACTTGCGCTCATGCGTGCGTGTTCAGAGTCTGAGCTCTAAGCTGTCATGGATGCACTCGTACAGGCATTTGAGAGAATGGGTCGCAGACTGTACACCCGGTCCTCTAATTGCTAGCTCCCGTTCCAGAACACTTCATCCACCTGTGAAGATCCACAATGAGTTACTGGACAATTTCCATACCTTGCGAGTGTCCTCTTCGGGAGGACAGGCATTAACGGGGAAAATTCACCATCATCTTCCATGTGCCATTACAGCCTTTGGCCACCTGAGGAACATGTGTTTGCTGCCAAACAACTGGACACCAACTTCGTGGTCAACAGAACTGCAGAGTTCCCAGCTCTCCGGTATCTGCCAGAGACACGGATGGTGTGAAAACCTGAACTTCCCATCCACCCAGGGGTTTATGGGGCACGTCACCTCAGGATCCATAACTCTGGAGTGGAAATAGGTCATTTTCAATCCCAAGGGATTGCCTAAGAGAAGGAAGGATTGGTTATAGCAGAGATCTTTGCACATTCAAGAAAAATTGGGTGACCATGAGATACAGGTGTGTGGGCTGAGGACAGTAGGATTAGTTTTGGGTTGCTCAAGTAAAGAACGAACAAGGCTACAGTGGCAGAAATTTCAGGTCACCACAGGGTTTCGAACTTTGTGCCTCCGAACCAGTGTATGTATGGACTCCCTCCACTGAGCTGTCAGTTGTTTCTTTTGTAACACCCTCACACCTCCATTTGTGCTGAGCTTTGCTACACTTCTGCTTCACAGGTCACCTTCTCAGTGCGTTTGTGCTTATGTTGCCTGTCCAGCATTTGGTGAAGCTGTACCTGTATTTGCTGACTGCCTCATTGCTGTACATGGGACACCAGACCTGCAGGTGAGTGTCGGACAGGTTTGTGGTTCGGCAATGCCTACGCTTGTGTTCCTTGCCTCTGGTTTCAGCTCTGTGTCACTTGGAGCTTAACCTCAGCAGGTTGATAAAGTTGGGTGGAGCTTTCACGATGGAGTTGAATCTGGTTCCGAGTACATCTTGCTCCATTGAGCACTTGACGTTAGCATTGTTTTGCAATATTGAATTGTTTATTGTTGTCACGTGTACCGAGATACGGTGAAAAGTCATCATATAATCTTATTGTTTTGTGTTTTGGCAGAAATTAAATTTGAACCTTGAGCTTTGCTATTGCAAGTTCAACTCTCATCCGGCAGATTTGACATGAGGGCAAAAACATTACCATATCCCCTTTCACCATTAAAATTAGATAAAATGAGCTGCAAAGTAACTGGTCATTTGTCCAACTGATCGGATCACTTGATTGGCACCCCATCTACCGCCTTCAACATTCGCTCCCATCACCACAGGCTCGCAGTAGCAGTGTATACCATCTGAAGACGTTTGCATCCACTCACCAAGGATCCTTCTCAAGCTCATGATCTCTAGAATGACAAGGGCAGCAGATACATAGGAACAACATGATTTGCAAGATCCTTTCCAAGCCCCACACCGTCCGGACTTGGAATGATATCACCTTTCCTTCACTTTGCTGAGGTCTAAAACCTGGAACTCCCTCACTGACCGTATTGTGGATTTACCTACAGCGAATGGACTGCAGCAGTTCGAGATGGTGGCTCACACCACCTTCTCGAGAGAAATTGGGAATGGGCAACCAGTTATAGCAAAGCCAGAGGAATCCACGCCCTTCGAAAGGATAAAGAAAAGTGTCTACTAGATCATTTACGCTCCACAACCGTCTCCTCCCATAGAATCATAAAATGATCACAGTGCAGCAAGAGACCATTCAACCTGCTGTATCCATGCTGGCTCGCTAATAGGAGCTCAACTTGTCCCATTTTTGCACCCTCTCCCTGTAGCCCTGTAAATTTTTTCCCTTGAGGTAATTTATCTGATGTCATTTTAAAAGTCACAATTGAATCTGCCTCCACCGTACACACTGGAGCAGTGCAGTCAATATTCTATACAATTGCTATGCTTTTAAAAAAGCTTTATCCTCATGTTACCTTTGACAGTCACCTTGACTCAGTTCCCTCTGTTTCATGACCCTTTGTCAACGGTAGCAGCTGCCCCCAATCTGCACTGTCTGGACTCACCTGACTTCATCTTATCCGGCCTGCAAATCATTTTCAGCAGAAAGTTTTATTTCTGACCACCATTTGTGGCCCATCCCTAATTACCCTGGAACTGAGTGGCACGTTAGGGCATTTCAGAGGGTGGTATAGAATCCGTCTATGGATCTGGAGTCACAGGGAGGTCAGACCAATTAAAGACAGCAGAAGGAAGTGAACCAGATGCTTTTTTTTAAATGATAATCAACAATGAACAAAGAACAATACTGTACAGGAACAGGCCCTTTGTCCCATCAAGCCTGTGCCAATACATGATGCCTTTTGAAACTGAAAACCTTTACTCAATCAACAACCCTCTATTTCCTGCCTATTCATGTATCTGTCAAGATGTGTCTTAAATATTGCTATTTAAGCTGTATCTGCTTCTACCACCTCTGCTGGCAATGCATTCCAAGCACTCTCTGCTGTCTGTGTAAAAGCACTTACAAATAACAAGTGTTTCAGCACTGATCCTTGCGGAACATCACTGGTTACAGATTTCCAGTCAGAGAAACACCCTTCCACCACTTCTCTGTCTTCAACGACCAAGCCAGTTCTGAATCCATCTTACCAGCTCACCTCAGATGTAATTTCACCTTGTGTATCAGCCTGCCATGAGGAACCTTGTCAAAAGCCTTGCTAAAGTCCATGTAGACAACATTCACCGCTCTGCCCTCATGAATCATTTTTGTCACTTGCTTAAAAAACTCAAATCAAATTTGTCAGACACAACGTGATGAAACCGTGCTGCCTATTGCTAATCCAGAAGCTGGCGATGGCCTAGTGGTATTATCGCTTGACTATTAAACCAGATCCCCAGGTAACGTTCTGGGGGACCTGGGTTCGAAACCTGCCATGGCAGATGGTGGAATTTGAATTCAATAATAATCTAGAATTGAGTCTAATGATGACCGTGAAATCGTTGCTGATTGTCAGGAAAAGCCCATCTAGCTCACTAATGACCATTACGAAACAAATTCTGCCCATGTGTGACTCTAGACCCACAGCAATGTGGGTGACTCTTAACTGCCTTCTGGGCAATTAGGGATGGACAATAAATGCTGCCTAGCCAGTGATACCCACATCCCATGAACAAATTAAAAAAAAGTCCATATTTTTCCAAACGAGAGTAAATCCTGTCCCTAAGAATCTTCTGCAATAATTTCCCTACCACTGTTGTAAGGCTTGCTAGTCTGTAATTTCCTGGATTATTCCTGTTGTCCTTAAACAAAGGAACAACATTGGTTCTTCTCTAGTCCTCTGGGAGCTTTCCTGTGACTAAAGTGGACACAAAGATTTCATATAAGGTCCCATTTGCTCCCGTGCCTTCCTCGGTATTCTGGGATAGATCCCAGCAGGTCCCGGGGACATGTCTACCTTTAATAAAAACCGAAAGGACTGCGGATGCCTTAAATCGGGAATAAAAACAAAAGTTGCTGGAAAAGCCCAGCAGGTCTGGCAGCATCTGTGAAGGAAAAATCAGAGTTAACGTTTCAGGTCCGGTGACCCTTTCTCTGACGAAACATTAACTCTGATGTTTCTACACAGATGCTCCAGGACCTGCTGAACTATTCCTGTTTTTGTACTTGTCTACCTTTTAGTGTTTTTAAAAACACTCAACATGGTCAACATTAGAGACAACAAGGTGCAGGGCTGGATGAACACAGCAGGCCAAGCAGCATCATAGGAGCAGAGAGGCTCTCTGCTCC
>NC_063332.1:8567347-8620474 GCF_021869965.1 Rhincodon typus
TCATAGGAGCAGAGAGCCTCTCTGCTCCTATGATGCTGCTTGGCCTGCTGTGTTCATCCAGCCCTGCACCTTGTTGTCTCGGATTCTCCAGCATCTGCAGTTCCTACTATCTCATGGTCAACATTAGATTCGTTTTTAATTCCAGGTTTTTATTGAATTTACATTTCACCAGCTACCTTTTGAACCCGAGAACCACACAACATTCGAACGAGGGCCTGGACATATTATCCCTGTCACTACCTCCCCAAATGGTATGCAATGGTACAGATTCAATTAAGAGGAAGCTGGATAGGTGCTTGAGTGAAAAAGAATGAGGAAAATGAAGTGTTTGTGGAACATTACAACATGACATGTACCATTGGGCCAAATACCTGGTGTTGTATGCTGGTTTCTATCTGATAATTATTTGGAAATGGTGCAATAACTTGCATCAAAAGTAGTATTTTGGGAATCAGATTGATTTAATTGTATTTGTTCCTGGAATGTGGCTATCTCTGTCAAGGCCTATCATTTATTTTGCATCAATTAATTGCCCTTGAGAAGGTGGTGGTGAGCTGCCTGCTTGAACTGCTGCAGTCCTCCTGCTGCGGATTGACCCACAATGCCCTTAGGGAGGGAATTCCAGGATGTTGACTCAAGGACACTGAAGGGATGGTGATGTATTTCCAAGTCAGGATGACTGAAAGTGTTGGATGAGGTGGCAAACAAGATGGTTGCCTTGTCCAGACAGTGTTGGGTCTTTTGAGTGTTTTTGGAGTTGACTTCCTGCTGGAGGTGCTGGATGCTACCCATGTTATGGGCCCTGATGACATTCCAATAATACAACGTCGAACTTGTGCTCCAGCACTTGCCGCTCCCCTAACTAAGCTGTTCCAGTACAACTACACCACTGGTGTCTACGCAACAATGTGAAAGATTGCCCAGGCATGTCGTGGACACATAATGAAGGACAAATCCAACCTAGCCAGTTACTGCCCAGCCTGTGACACCCACAACCTGTGAATAAATAAAGAAAACAAAATTGCATTCAGATAATTAAATGGATCCCGGGGAAATCGTGGTTGGCTAATTCTCTGGTGTTTTGCTTTCTTCAAAGGAACTATGTTCTCAAAGAGCTTGAATCTGGGTACGATGGTGCAGTGTATCTTGACTTAGTGGCACTTCAGCGTTTTGTCAGTGCACTAACAGGTAAGGAAGAAGGTATTCTGCTATCACTAACAGGAGAGGCTGCATCCCTTTGGGAAATTGGAATGTGTGTCTGTAACCATCAGCATAGTAAGAGGCCATGTAGCCCATGTGTTAGGGCTGGCTCTTTCCAAAGGCTTTCTGTTGAGCTCTGCACCCTGAAAACCAGATCCCAACTACCAGGTTCCAAATGTTGACCCCAAACCATCCTTAGGTCATAAGTGACATTCAAGAGGTCTGTTTTTTCCTTTAAATACTAATCTGTTTTGATGTCTGTTGCTGTTTTTAAGTTGTATTCCTTGCTTCTTGAGAAGCCAGCGAGGTGTATTAGTCCCAGGAAACGGACCCAGGCTTGTAGCCATCCAATGTCTCTTTGGCACTCTAATCCTGGCCCGTCTCACATCCCAGATCTTCATTGCTCCATGTTTGGTGTCCAAGTCATCAGTGGTTTAGATCTCGGGTTCTGGAATGCCGTCCCTCAGACATTCCTAACCTAGCTTAATGTCAAGCATGAAACCACTGTCGTCTGTTGGAAAGCCCATATGGTTCGCTACCGGCTTCAGGGAAGGAAATCTACCATGCTTATCTGGGTCTGACTGCAGACCCACAACAATGTGGTCAACTCATAACTGCCCTCTGAAATGGCCGAGCAAAGCAGCTGAGTTCCAGGACAATTAGGGTTTTGTAATAAATGCTGACCTAGCTAGTGACACCCAAATCCAATGCATGCATTAAAAGGAATCCACCTCTCTATCTTACATAACAAGGTGTAGAGCTGGATGAACACATCAGGCCAAGCAGCATCAGACGAGCAGGAAAGCTGACGTTTCGGGTCTAGACCCTTCTCTATCTTTCTCTCTCTCTCTGACTCTGTGGCACTTCTTAAAACCTATCTTTTTCACTGAGGGTTTCGTAAACTGCCCTAATATCTCTTTATGAGGCATAATGTCAAATTTGTGTTTGATAACACTTCTGTGAAACCCCTGAGGACATTCTTGTTCATCAGGGTCACTGCATAAATACAGGAATCTTCCACTTGTTGGCCTACCACAATAGCCGTGTGTGCAGAAAAATTAAACAAACAACTGCAAATGTTGAACATCTGAAACAAAACAGAAATTGCTGGCAAAACTCGGCAGGTCTGATAGCATCCAAGGGGAGAAAGCAGAGTTAATGTTTCAAATCCACTGAGTTCAGAACAGGAGTCCAATGACAACTTGCAATTATATAGAGTCTCCAGCACTCCACAGTTCTTGATGACTATCAAACAACATTTGTAAAATAGCCTCAAGGGGATATTTGGCGAAATGTTTGTTCAAAGAGATGGGTTTTAATGAGCCTGCTCAAGGCGAGAAGCAACATTAGAGAGATGGAGCAGTTCAGGGAGGGAGTTACAGAACTTGGGACCTCAACAATTAAAGGCATAGCCATCACTGATGGATTAAGGAAATAATGGATGTTGGAAAGAATTTTATAAGTCAGAGGACTGAGGTTAATGGAGGAAGCTGTAGAGATAGGAAAGGGAAAAGCCATAGAGGGATTGGAATACCAGGATGTTTTCTGCGTGTTGAGGGAGTTTTGAGGTTTCTTTGGGTAAGAAATGCTCCTCATGCTAAACTTTGAATGTTTTCTGTTCCTGCAGCTCAACTCCTGGTCTTGTGTCTCAGTTCTTTCTTCATGAGGCCCAAGCCATTCTGGTTGTTCTCTGCCCACCTGGTCCCTTTGCTCGCCAGGCTCTGTATGGTGCCCCTCACCGCCCTCCTCATCCTCAACAAGTTGACCATCATCTTCACCAGCCTTGAGGTGCTCTACTTCCTGCTGTGCAACATGTTTGTGCCCTACAACCTGGCCAAATCTGCCTACCGAGAGATTGTGCAGGTAGGACTGATCCAAAACCACATTCAAGTTAAGGGTAGATGGCAACATCATTTCTTCTACTGGGGGTGTGCCACAGTAAGGGGTGGCACGACCTTCGGATCAGAGCTAGGCCATTCAGCTTGATACGATGGTGCTGGAAATTCGGGATTTTCATCGTCAGTGACAGCGTATAGCACCCTGAGTGTAGCAAAACATCCCAAAGTGCTTCCTTTATCAGACAAGCATTGACACAGACATACCAGGGCAAGTGACCAAAAGCTTAGACACTGAGACTAGACTTAAAGGATGAGGAGGAGCTTGGGAGATTTTGAAAGAGAATTCCTGAGCTCGAAGGACCAAGTTTCTTCAAAAGAAGACAACTTTTGAGGCCAAGGGGAATGGGGGTAGGTGGGCAATGAATTAAAACTATTAAAACAGAGATTAAGTTTGTTTTTGTTAAATAGGAGTATTATAAAACCCAGCTGAATAAGCTGAACCCAGTTATGGATAGAGCAGCCTGATTTAATTGAATGGTGAAACAGGCTTGAGGGCTGGCCTTTTTGGGGGGAATAAAGTAGTGGGGTGATTTTTGCCCATCTCTAATTGCCCTGCTAGTCCATATCAGAGAGCAATTTGGAGTGAACCGTAATGTTGAGAGTCTGAAATCGTATGTAGCCTGGATAGGGTAAGGATGGCAGATTTCCCTGAAGGAGATTGGTGAACCCGATGGGGTTTTTAAATTCATTCATGGGACATGAGCGTCACTAGCTCAGCCAGCATTTGTTGTCCATCCCTAATTGTCTAGAAGACAGTTAAGAGTCTTTGCTGTGGGTCTGGAATCACATGTAGGTCAGACCGTGTGAGATTTCCTCCCTTAAAGGACATTAGTGAACCAGATGAATTTTTCCTGACAATCCGCAATGGTCATCATCAATCAATTCCTGACTTTTATCGAATGCAAATTCCACCATCTGCCGTGCTCCCCAGAATATTACCTGGGTCTCTTGATTAACAATCCAGTGATAATCTCACTCGGCCGTTGTCTACCCCCTATTTTTACAACAATTGGTTTCATGATCGCCTTTACTGAGATTGGTTTTGAATTCTAATTAAGCAAATTTAAATCCCACAATTTATGATGCCTCCCTCGCTGTTATTCTTTTGTTCTATTGGGCATGTCTTGTCAGAAAGAGCCAGGTGTTAATGGTAGGGATGGGCCTGTTTGAAGATCATCAATGGCTTGTCTGTGTGAGCTGGACCTCTTGTTTCTATTTGTGTTTGTGTTTCCTTCTGAAATTGCTCTTGTTGGCCAGTTATAACGAGAAACAAGTCACATCTCGGACTGGCAGCGATAACCGAATGGGGCATTGGTTTTGTATCTCCAGCTCTCAACTTTGGTCTGTCATGCTTTCCCTTTTAATCCCTCTTTCCAAAATTGAGGTGCTGCAGACGTGGCATCTTTAAAAGGGATTATCGTTAAACAAAGAGTCAAGTTGTGTCAAACTTGGGTTAGATGGCTTTTCAGGTTACAGTACAAGCACTCTGAATGTTCCTGGTCTCCATAGTCTGAGACAGATGTAGAAGCTGTGGGGAACATGCACTGATTATTTCAAGGGACAGTATCAGAATGGAGAGAAAACTGCTGTGGGGAAAGATCGAGCAGATTGAGGTGTTTTCTTTCAAAAATAAAATAGAAAGTGAGAGGTCAACTTATAGCAGTTTTGGGCAGGGACCATTACAGCTTGGAAGGTGGCCATTCATCCCGTTGTATCTGTGCTAGCCTTCTGAATCACTCTGTGCCAATTCAATGCCTTTCCCAAGTAGCTCAGCCGATTGTTCCTTTGCCAGCTGATGATCCAATCCCCTTTCACATGGAGAGCTAGCTCCCACGAGTGCAAGAATCCAAACGTTGGATTTGTAAGTGCAAGCTCGTCACTTGTGAAGGCAGAGGAGAAATGTCTTTACTCAGTGGTGAGGGCATGGGACTGACTACCACAGGGAAATGTTGAAGCAAGTATTTTGTAGATGCTGTGAAAGGAAAGCTTAAATGTGGGCATGAGAGGAGAGATCTGTTGAACAGGCTGAGATGAGGCAGATGGAAGCAGAGGAGATTTATGTGGAGTGTAAGGACCAGCATATGTTGTTCGTGCTGAGTGGCCACTTTGTATACTATAGAGCCTGTAGATACGGATATGCCATTATA
Source organism: Rhincodon typus (assembly GCF_021869965.1). Taxonomy (NCBI): domain Eukaryota; kingdom Metazoa; phylum Chordata; class Chondrichthyes; order Orectolobiformes; family Rhincodontidae; genus Rhincodon; species Rhincodon typus. The sequence continues at coordinate 8,572,593 of NC_063332.1, forward strand.
TATTGTTATATATGTAATAGTGTTGTGACCCTGTTGTGTCTGAAGGGCACTTTGGTTAGTTTGGGATAGGCGAGATTGCTGCAGTTAAATCCCCCTTTTGTTGGTCACCGCTCAGTGAAAGGTGATGGAGGTGACAGACGAGAGATGAGGAGGTGGGGAGGTGAGGTGTGGTTTGCAGACGGGTGCATTCCCATGGAATGGAGGTGAAGGGAAGTGGGTAGAGCCCTGGTGGGATGGCCGCTCGAAGAGGCAGTGTGCAGAGTCGACTGGTCACGGCTGGCTGTGTTTTTTTTGTTGTGTGTGTGTGTGCAGGAGAGTGAGCTGTACGGAGTGCTGGGCCTGGGCACGATACTGTGGAACCAGTTTGCAGTGCCAGCTCTCTTCACCACGTTCTGGCTGGTGCTGTTTGTCACCGAGACCTACTTCTACCTCAGCTCGCACAACCAGCAGGGGGCATCGCAAGAGGGCCTGGTCTTCGCCTTCCTCACCAGGTAGTTTGCGATCAGAAAACTTCAAAGTCTTCTGTTTTTAAAAAATAAGAGACGGCAATCCTCTTTGCCCATTGTTTGCAATATGCTGATTCGCCCTATTGTAAGGAGTGTGAACAGGAGTAGAGCATTTAGCCCCTCAATCCTGCTCCACCATTCTCTATGACAATGGCTGTTCTTCAGCTTCCTGCCTCCTGATTCCCTGAGAGACCAGAAATCTGCCTATCCTAGCCTTCAGTGATGGAGCATCCACCACTTTCTGGGCTGGAGAATTCTAAAAATTCATAACACTTTTGGGTGAAGAAATTTCTCATCATCTCAGTCCTAATTGATTGGCCACTTATCCTGGGCCTGTGCTCCAGTGTTTCCAATTCTTCCCTGAGAGGAAACAGCCTTGCAGCCTTAACAAACTTATACCCTTCAATGAGATTGTGCCTCTAAACTGTGGGAATATTACTCTGGTTGACTCGATGTGCAGGCGATGTTGTGATGCCTGGTCAAGTGAGTGCTTTCATGTAATTATCCCTGGGAATTAGCGATCTAATTGAACGTGTCACCCTCAAGGATTTGTGTCCCTGAGCCCTCTGGATCCCCCTGTGTTTCCTCTCTAAAACATGTAAGTTGGAGAAAATGACGCCATTAGGCTCCTCTGAGCCTGTGCTGTCTTTGGATAAAATCATACATCTCTGATTGTGGCCTCAACTACCTCTCCTACTTACCCTCACTACCCTAAATGTGCAGAGATAACAAGGTGTAGAGCTGGAGGAACACAGCAGGTCAGGCAGCATCAGAGGAGCAGGAAAGCTGAAGTTTCGGGTCTGGATCCTTCTTCAGAAAATGCTTTCCTGCTCCTCTGATGCTGCTTGGCCTGCTGTGTTCATCCAGCTCTACACCTTGTTATCTCAGATTCTTCAGCATCGGCAGTTCCTACTATTCCTAAATGCGCATATGTTTCTTTTTCAATGTGGAATTGTCGTGAGTCAGAAAATATCTGATGAATTTAAGCAAATCATTGTAAATCTCCAGCATGCATGTTTATCTCTTGTATATCTGATGCCGCACACTATCAAGTAGAGTTGCATTGGCCTTGTCAGATGTTCAGTGCTTTGTTGACGTCCTGCCTTTTGACCTCTTGCAGTGTCGCTGGATGCTGTGTTACTCCATACTCTCTAGTGGGCCTGACATTCACAGTCTCTCGGCTGTCGCTGGGCTTGCTCACTCTGTGCAAGTTTTACCTGCAGGGATATTCAGCCTTTGTGAATGGCAACCTCATGCACAGGTAAAGGAAATTCAGTGGCCTGATCCACGCCCTCAACCAACCAACCAACCAACCAACCAACCAACAAACAGTGAAAGAACTTCACAAGCTTCAACATCTCCCCTCCCCCTACTGCATCCCAAAACCAGCCCAACTTGTCCCCGCCTCCCTAACCTGTCCTTCCTCCCACCTATCCCCTCCTCCCACCTCAAGCCCCACCCCCATCTCCTACCTACTAACCTCATCCCGCCCCCTTGACCTGTCCGTCCTCCCTGGACTGACCTATCCCCTCCCTAACTCCCCACCTACATTCACCTTTACTGGCTTCATCCCCGCCTCTTTGACCTGTCTGTCTCCTCTCCACCTATCTTCTCCTCTATCCATCTTCTATCCGCCTCCTCCTCTCTCCCTATTTATTTCAGAACCCCCTTCCCCTCCCCCATTTCTGAAGACGGGTCTAGGCCCGAAACGTCAGCCTTCCTGCTCCTCTGATGCTGCTTGGCCTGCTGTGTTCATCCAGCTCTTCACCTTGTTATCTCAGATTCTCCAGCATCTGCAGTTCCTACTGTCAGTGAAAGAACTTGATTGTCTGTTGAACCTGTCACACCCACTGCAGGACATCGCCAAATGTTTTACAGCCTTTTTGAAGTGCAGTCACTGTTAATAACATGGGGAGAAGCTGTTACCAATTTTCCCGCGGTGAGGTCCCCAATGCACAGGCGATATGATAATGATCATGGTGTGTTGCTCCTCCAGAGACTGAGAATGAGGAATTGGTAGTTGATAATAAGGAAATGGAGGATGGAATTATTTTGCTTCTTCCTTCACTATAGAGGCTTCTTCCCCGCTGCCATAGATCAGGACCGTAGATCATAGATCATTGAATAGATCATAGAATCCCTACAGTGTGGAAACAGGCCCTTCGGCCCAACAAGTCCATGCTGAACCTCAGAGCATCCCAGCCTGACCTATCCCCCTATAACCCTCGTAATCTACACATCCCTGAACACTTTTTGGGGCAATTTAGCATGGCCAATCCACCTAACCTGCACGTCTTTAGACTGTGGGAGGAAACCAGAGTACCCAGAGGAAACCCACACAGACGCAAGGAGTATGTGCAAACTCCACACAGACAGTTGCCCGAGGGTGGAATTGAACCCGGGTTCCTGACACTGTTAGGCAGCAGTGCTAACCACTGAGCCACCGTGCCGTGTCATTAGACTTCTGAGTGGACCTCTCAAATTACAAATCTAATGTTAATCTTGCTTTCTATGCACCTTCTTTGCCAGCTATAACTTTGTATGCCTCGCTGTGTTCAATCACACTGTGATCTGTATGTCCTTGTATGTTATCTGCCTGGTCCGCATGCAAAGCAAAACTTTTCACTATTTGGATACGTGACAGTAATAAATGAAATCAAATATTAAAAACATTTTCCAGTAATAGCTGTCAATCAGGAAGTGGGAGTGAGAAAGGAACTTGGTGAAAATGCCTTCACGAGGGAAATTGTGCAGTGCGTGCATATGAATTTGCAGGCTGACAAGACTTTGTCTTGGGCTCTTAAAAAAGATAGCTAATGAGGTGGTAGACGTACTGGTGTTAATTGTCCAAAATTTATCACATTCAGGAAAGGGTCCATCAGACTGGAAAGTAACAAATATGTTCATGAAGAAAAAGAGGCAGAAAGTGGGTAACTATAGGCCAGTAAGCTTGATGTCTGTTGTGAGGAATTGATCGAATCAGTTATTAAAGCGATTCTATAGCTTTTTACTGTTTTCCAGCATCCACAGTACTTTGCTATTAAAGTGGATGTGGTCCAGGTCTTGCTGCATCTACTTTTAATCGATCGAGATCTCGTTGACTGGCAGTGTAGGTCTGAGGGCTGACATGTTTGGCAAACTCATCGAATATCTTAGTTTCCAACCTTTGCGATTAATGCCCTTTCTTGAAATTTTAAAACGATAATTCCACGCACAGGCCTGATGCTGGTTTTTACCCTGCAGTTATTTTCTTCTGTGCACAGAGGTGTGACTGAAGGGGTGACCTTTCTGCTGCTGGCACTACAGACTGACCTCATTGACCTGCACATCTTGCAGCGTACCTTCCTACTCAGCATCATCCTGTTCATCATAGTTGCCTCCATCCTACAATCGATGCTGGAGATTACTGACCCCATCGTCCTTGCACTGGGAGCTTCTCGGAACAGGTGAGGGAGTGAAGTGGGCGATGGGGCAGGGAGGGGAGGGTGGCAGGGGTGGGGTTCTTGAGGTGAGGGTGGTAGGGGGTGGCGAATACCCTTTACCCCAGAATCGGGGCGTGTCAAACGAGCCCCTCTCTGCTCACTCCTCCTTGCTGCGCTCTGCTTCCCAGCCTGTGGTCCCAAATGTCTGTCTCTTTTCACATGAGCTTCAGTGGCGAGGCAGGTTGACTGTTAGGGACCTTGCCATCGAACTCAATCCCTTCCTGGCCTTGATTTCCATGTTGGCACGTTAGGGAATGACTGGGTGGTGATAAGGAGCTGGGAGTTCTGACCTTGTGATCTCCTGTCCTTGCCCTTGGACACTGAGGCCAGTTGTGGCCTTGTCTCGCATTCAGCTGTGATGAGGGGCTGAACCTCGGAATTTCCTTGAGACTGGATAGTCTGTCTTTGCGACAGGGAGAGTTTATGATGATTTCACAAAAGGGTCACAGCAAAACCATTGTCTGATTTGGAGTATGTTCATCAGTCACAGGAAATTTCCAGACCCTTCAACCCATAACAACTGTGCTGTCCCTTTCCTGGAGCAATGAAAAACCTATCCCATTATCCTGATCTGTCTCCTGTATCTCCCTCTATTTCAAAACCATCATCCATTTTTCCCTTGAAAGATGGAACGTTCTCCATTTCAGAAAAGACCCTTTGGTAAAGTAATCACAGAATCCCTACAGTGCAGATAGAGGCCATTCGGCCCATTGAGTCTGCACTGACTGTCCAAAGAGCATCCTAGCCAGAACCCCCCCGACCGCCGTCCTATTCCCTGTAATCCGGCCCTTCCCATGGCTAACCCACCTAACCTGCACATCCCTGGATACTACGGGCAATTTAGCATGGCCAACCCACCTAACCTGCATATCTTTGGACTGTGGGAGGAAACTGGAGCACCCGGAGGAAACCCATGTAGATGCAGGGAGAATGTGCAAATTCCACACAGGCAGTCGCCTGAGGCTTGAATTGAACCCCTGGCACTGTGAGGTAGCAGTGCTAACCACTGAGCCACTGTGCTGCCTGGGGTCTCCCTCTGGGAACTTGGTCCGTCATCCCTTTCAAGGACCAACTGAATCCTGGGATATGCCGTGTGATATGAGTGGAATTTGATAGGACCTAGTATCACCTATTTCTGCTCAAATTCCTAATTTTTCTGTGCTTTTTGCTTCTTCAGGAGTTTATGGAAGCATTTCCGGGCAGTGAGTACATGTCTTTTCCTGTTGGTCTTTCCCAGTTTTATGGCCTACAGGATTGCGCAGTTTTTTGAGATGGACTTCTGGTTATTGATCATCGTCTCCAGCAGCGCACTGACTTCTCTCCAGGTGGGTGGGCACTGTTTGTATCCAAGTTGGGCTTGGATGAGGAGGGCATCATTTCAAAGGTTGCAAATGGCACAAAAACTTGGAAATATCAGTGAGAAACATAAAACATAGAAGCATGGAAGATGGAGCAGGGGGAGGCCATTCAGCTCTTCGAGCCTGCTGTGCCATTCATCACAATCATGGCTGATTGTCCAACTCAATAGCCTAATCCTGCTTTCTCCCCATAACCTTTGACCCCATTTGTTCCAAGTGCTATATCTAGCCACCTCTTGAATACATTGTGTTTTGGCATCAACTACTTCCTGTGGTATTGAATTCCACAGGCTCACCACTCTTTGGGTAAAGAAATGGTTCCTCATCTTCATCTTAAATGGTCTTTTCCGAATCCTCAGACTGTGACCCCTGGTTCTAGACACACCCACCATTGGGAACATTCTCTCTACATCTACCCTGTCCAGTCTTGTTAGAATTTTCTAAGTCTCTGAGATCACCCCTCACTTGTCTGAACTCCAGCGAAAACAATCCTAACCGAGTCAATCTCTCCTCAAATGTCAGACCCACCATCCCTGGAATCAGCCTGGTAACCTTCACTGCACTCCCTCGAGAGCAAGAGCATCCTTTCTCAGAAAAGGAGACCAAAACTGCACACAATATTCCAGGTGTGGTCTCGCCAAGGCCCTGTATAACTGCAACAACACGTCCCTGCTCCTGTACTCGAAACCTCGCGCAATGAAGGCCAACATACCATTTGCCTTCTTTACCGCCTGCTGTACCTACATGCTTACCTTCAGCGACTGGCGCACAAGGACACCCAGGACCTGCTGCACACTCCCCTCTCCCAATTTACAGCCATTCAGGTAGTAATCTGCCTTCTTGTTTTTCCTTCCAAAGTGAATAACCTCACATTTATCCAAATTATACTGCATCTGCCATTGGTATGCCCACTCACCCAACCTGTCCAGATCATGCTGAAGGATCTCTGCATCCTCGTCACAGTTCACCCTCCCACCCAACTTAGTATCATCTGCAAACTTGGAGATGTTACATTTTGTTCCCTCATCGAAATCATTAATATATTATTGAAAATCGCTGGGGTTCCAGCACCGATCCCTGTGGCGCCCCACTAGTTACTGCCTGCCAATTTAGAAAGGACCCATTAATTCCTAATCTTTGTTTCCTCTCTGCCAACCTGTTTCCTGTCCATCTCAATGCACTTCCCCCAATCCCATGCATTTTAATCTTGCACAATAATCTCTTATGTGGGACTTTGTCAAACGCTTTCTGAAAATCTAAATAAACCACATCAATTAGCTCCCTTTGTTAACTCTACTAGTTACATCTTCATAAAATTCCAACAGATTTGTCAAGCGTGATTTCCCCTTCATAAATCCATGCTGACTCTGTCTGATCCTGCCACTGCTTTCTAAACGCTCCACTATAAAGTCCTTGATAATGGATTTGAGAATTTTCCCCACTACTGATGTTAGGCTTACTACATATAATTCTACACAGAATCTCATAATTCCATGTTTTCTCTCTACCTCCCTTTTTGAATATTGGAGTGACATTGGCCACCCTCCAATCTGCAGGGACTGTTCCAGAGTCTATGGAATCTGGAAGATGACCACCAATGCATCCACCAGTAGTTAGGATTGTAGCAGGATTGAGGATGCAGCGATAGACTTGTAGTATGTGTAGACGCTGTCGCTGGGTCAGAATCCTGGAATTCCCTCCCTAACTGCATTGTGGGTGTCTCTACCCCAAATGGACTGCAGCAGTTCACGAAGGCAGCTCACCAGCACCTTCTCAAGACCAACTAGAGATGGACAATAAATGCTATCCCAACTAGCAAAGCCCACATCCCCTGAATGAGTAAAAACATAAATAACATGACATACGTAAGACCGTAACGCCTTAACGTAGAGTTAAGCCACTTGGCCCAGCAAATTTTCTTCGTCATTCACTGGGATTGGAATAGTTAGCTGGTTGGTTTTGACCAGTGTGGACCTTTTTCTGTGTTTTACATCTCTATGACTCAATGAGATCATGGATGATATGATAATTCTCCACTCCATTTTCCTGCCTTTTACTTCATTCACTTACTGGTTAAGAATGTGTCTGTCTCAGCCTTGAATGTACTTATTGACCCACTTATCTCTGCAATAAGGAATACCCAGATTCGCTATCCTCTGGGAGAAGAAATTCCTGGGTGAGTTTAATGGGACAATATGGAGGGAGCTTTACTTTGTATCTAATCCCATGCTGTTCTTGCCCAGTGAGTGTTTGAGGTCTTTTCTTAAAATTCATTCGGGGGATGTAAACTTTGCTGGTTGGCACAGGATTTAATGGTTTATCCCTGGTTGCCCTTGAGGTGGTGGTGAGCTGCCTTCTTAAACCATTGCATCATTAGATACAACCACAGTATGGTTAGGCAAAGAGTTCCGGGATTTTGACCCAGCTACAGAGGAGGAAACATGATACATTTCCAAGTTAAGGTGATATGTGATTAGAAGGAAGCTTTCAGATTGTGGTTTTCCCATGTACACGTCCATGTCCTTCCAGATGGAATTGGTCGTGGCTTTGGAACAAGCTTGGTGAATTTTTGCAGGTGGTGAAATGTTGATTTTTGTGGATGTGGTGCCAATCAAGCGGCTGCTTTACCCTGGACCGTGTCAAGCTTCTTGTGGTTTTGCAGCTGCACCCATCACACTCCTGCCTTATAGATGGTGGACAGACTTTGGGAGTCAGGAGGTGAGTCCCTTGCTAGAGTATTCCAGGCCTCAGACATGCAGCTACGGTATTTGTATGGCTAGTCCAGTTCAGTATGTGGTCAATGGTGTCACCCAGGACATTGATAGTGGGGGATTCAGTGATGGTAGTAACACCATTGAATGTCACGGGGCGAAGGTCAGATTCTCTCTTGTTGGAGATGATCATTGCCTGACACTTGTGTGGCGCAAATGCAACATTCCACTTGTCAGCTGAAGCTTGGACATTGATAGGGTCTTGCTGCATTTTTGACAAAGACTGCTTCAGTACCTGGAGAGTTGTGAATGATTAGATTAGGTTAGAATGGTGCAGAATATTGCGCAATCATCAGCAAACTTCCCCATTACCCTGAAGAAGTCCAGCAGCTATGATGATTGACCTCCAACGAAGAAAAGCATCTTTCTTTGTGCCAGACATGTCTCCTACAGGGTTCTCCCCTTCAATCCATTTGAGTTTTGCTTGAGGCCATTGATGCCACACTCGGTCAAATTCCCTTTGGGGAAGGAAATGTGCCATCCTTATCTTATCCTCACAGCGATGTTGTTGACTCTTAATTACCTTCCAGGAAAACTAGAGATGGGTAATAAATACATCCACATTCTGTGAATGATTTAAAAAAAGATAGGTTCTTGATTAGTAAGGGGATCGAGGGTTACAGGGAGAAGGCAGGAAAATGGGGCTGAGAAATGTGTCAGCCATGATCAAATACTGGAACAGACCCCGTGGGCCGAATGGCCTAATTCTACTCCTATATCTTATGGTCTTAGGTGAACAAGGACACCTAGATTCATTGGACATAATTGTTTCCCAGTGTGTCACCATTTCAAGTATTTCCTGCCCGCCCAGAATAAATAATAAATCCAGTGAGACTTACATGAACGAACACAAGGCAATTCAAACCACCACCAACCCCCACCCCCATCCCCATCCCCATCCCCAACTAACCCCACCAGTGAATTACGCAATGCCCTGACTGAAACTCCTTTCTCCAGGTTACCGGGACTATCTTCATCTACGGCCTCTTTGTGACTGAAGACTTGCGGAGGGAGCCCATCGAGAACCTGGAGGACATCATCTACTACGTCAACAGCTCGTGCCGGATCCTGGAGTTCCTCGTGGCCGTGTGCGTTGTGGCCTACGGTGTGGTGGAGTCCATCTTCGGGGAGTGGAGCTGGATGGGGGCCTCGGTCATTGTCGTGCACTCTTACTTCAACGTCTGGCTGCGTGCCCGCGCTGGCTGGAACAGCTTCGTCCTCCGTAGAGAGGCTGCCCAGAAGATCAGCTCACTGCCCCGTGCCTCCCAGCAGCAGCTTGACGACTATGCTGACGTCTGTGCCATCTGCTACCAGGTAGGCCCTTGCACCTCCATTGGTGGGTTTTTGGGAAGAGGGCGCGCGGATGTTGGAGGATAAAGGGATAAGAGCAGGTTGAGGAACCCACACACAGGATTTACACGCCTTTGGGGCAGCACGGTAGCGCAGTGTTAGCTCTGCTGCCTCACAGCGCCAGGGGCCCGCGCTCGATTCCACCCTCATAATTGTGATAAACACCCTTCCACGGCTACCCTCTGTCTTCTATGACCAAGCCAGTTTTGTATCCATCTAGCCAGTCCACCCCGAATCCCATGTGATTTTATTTTATTTATCACCTGCCATGTGGGACTTTATCAAATACCTTACTAAAGCCCATGTAAAGTACATCCACAGCTCCTCCCTCATCAATTATCTCTGACACCTCTTCAAAAAATTCGATCAGGTTGGTGAGACATGACCTTCCCCGAACGAAACCATGCTGCCTGTCACTACCTAATCCATTTTCTTCCAAATATGCATACATCTTGTCCCTCAGTATTTTCTCCAAGAACTTCCCCACCACAGACTATAATTTCCTAGATTATCCCTGCTTCCTTTCTTAAACAAGGGAACAACATTGACTAATCTCCAGTCCTCTGGAACGTCACCTGTGGTCAAAGAGGATGTGAAGATATCTGCTAATGCCCCAGCTGTTTCTTCCCTTGCCTCGCAGTAACTTGGGAGAGATCCCATCTGGCCCTGGGGACTTGTCTACCTTAATGCAATCTAGGATACCCAAAACTTCCTCCTTCAATATATTGACACTCTGTAGCATATTCACACACTCATCCCTGACTTCAACATCAGTCATGTCTTTCTCCTTGCTGAATACCAATACAAAGTACTTAGTAAGGATCTCCCCCACTTCCTGTGGCTCCACGCATAACTTCCGTCCTTTATCCTTGAGTGGGCCTACTCTTTCCCTTGCTACCCTCTTTCTTCTAATATATGCATAAAAGCCTTGGGATTCTCCTTGACCATGTTGCTAAAGACATTTCATGGCTCCTTTTAGCCTTCCTAATACCATGTTTAAGTTCCTTCCTAATTTCTCTATACTCAAAGGCTTTGTTAGTTTGTAGCTTCCTTTTGCCTTATGACTAAGTTTGCAATTTCCCTTATCATCCATGGTTCCTGAATCCTGCCATTCCTATCCTTCAGTTTTGCGGGGACATTCATGTCCTGCATTTTAATCAACTGGTCTTTAAAAGCCCCCCACATGCCAGATGTAGATTTGCCCTCAAATAACTGCTCCCAATCCACATTCCCCAGTTCCTGTCTAATTTGGATATAATTGGCCCTCGCCCAATTAAACACCCTCGCCCGAGGGCCACTCTTGGTCTTGCCCATGACTACTCAAAATCTTATGGAGTTATGGTCACTAAGTCCTCTTGAAACATCGGTCACCTGTACTGGCTCATTCCCTAATACCAAGTCTAGTATGGCCTCTTTTCTGGTTGGATTGTCAACATACTGTCTCAAAAAGCCCTCCTGGACACATCTAACAAATTGCTCTCCATCCGAGCCCCTGGCTCTAAGGGAGTCCCAGTCAATAAGAGGGAAGTTAAAGTCACCCACCACAGCTATCTGGTTTTTTCGCACCTTTCCAGTATCTAACTACATATCTGCTCCTCCGTCTCCTGTGGGCTGTTGGGAGGTCAATAGAAAACTGCCAGCATTGTGATTTCACCCTTCCTATTCCTGAGTTTGTAATGCCTCACCTCAAGATCTCTTCCTCAACACAGCTGTGATGTGATCCCTAGTCAGCAATGTGACTCCCCCACCCCTTTTGTTTCCCTTTCTGTCCCGTCTAAAGCAGCGATATCCTGGAATGCTAAGCTGCCAGCCCTGTCCCTCCTTTAACCATGTTTCCGTAATGGCAATAACATCATAATTCCATGCAGTAAGCCATGCCCTTCGTTAATCAGTCTTACTTGTTATACTTCTTGCATTGAAGTAAATACACTCCAGGCCTCCAGTCCCTCTGAGCCCCACGACTTCCCTCTGCCTGCTGTTACCCTGTGCAATGCATGTCTCAGTCTCACTTTGGCCACAGTCCCTGCACTTACTGGCCTGTTGTTCCAGTTTCCACCCCCTACCACACTAGTGTAAACCCTTCTAAACAACTCTAGCAAACCTCCCACCCAGGATATTGGTGCCCCTCCAGTTCAGGTACAACCCATTCTTCCTGTACAGGACCCACCTTCCCCTGAAGACATCCCAATGATCCATATATCTAAAGCCCTCCCTCCTACACCAGCTCTGTAGCCACGTGTTCAACTGTACTCTCTCTGTGTTCCTAGCCTCATTAGCCTATGGCACAAGTAGTAATTCTGAGATTACTATCCTGTAGTCCTGCATTTTAGTTCCTTACCTAACTCCCTGAATTGTCTTTGTAGGACCTCTTCCTTCTTCCTACCTATGTCATTTGTGCCAATGTGGGCAATGACTTCTGTCTGTTTTCCCTCCCGTTTCAGGATGTCCTGCACCTGCTCAGAGACGTCCAGGACCCTGGCATCAGGGAGGCAACACGACATCCTGGAGGCTCATTCATGTCCACAGAAACGCATATCTGTGCCCCTGACTATCGAGTCACCTAGTACTATCGCTCACCTGGACGTTGTCCCAACCTGCTCCACAGCAGAAGCATTTGTGGTGCCACAGGTCTGGCTGCTGCATGTACCATCTCCGGAGAGGCTATCCCCCTCAAAAGTATCCAAAACGGTATACCTGTTTGAGAGGGGAATATCCACAGGAGACTCCTGCACTACCCGCCTGCCTCTCCTGGCAGTCACCTGTCTGGACCTGTGGTGTGACCACCTTCCTAAAGCTAGAATCTATCACTCTCTCTTCCCCCTGTATGCACCGCAGTGTGTCCAGCCGCTTCTCCAACTGAACCATATAGTCTGTGCAGCTGGTAACACATCCTGCAAATGTAGTTGTCGGGGACACCAGACTGCTCCCTGATTTCCCCACATCTGGCAGGAGGAGCATACTCCGCCCTAACTGCCATCTCTGCCTTTGTACACTTTCAAAAAAAAAGATATAAATCTTGCCTGTCCTCCTTTCAGTGCTTTTTTTTTTGGTTACAGGAGGTTTAGTGGGTAGAGATGGGGAAAACACTGCACTCATGTAGTGTTTTGGGTTTAACCAATCCTCGACACCAGTTCCTCTGCATTATTCAGGCCAGTCGTACCGACTGCGGTGCTGTCTCCCAGAATTCGTCTGTGACGCCTCTGCCGCCCTCTGATTCGATGATGTTCCTTTCATTGATTGGTCCTGTCATGATCCGCTCCCCATTCGTGGTGATTGCAGTCTACAACCCAATGGTCTCAATGTGGACTTTGCCAGCTTCAAAATCTCCCCACCCACGGCCTCATCCCAAGACCAGCACCCCCCTCTCATCCCGCCTCCTTGACCTGTCTATCGTCTTCTCTCCCACCTATCCACTCCTCCCACCTCACTGACCAATTCCCACCACTCCCGAGCTGCACTCACCTATCACCATACCACCTACCTTCCCCAGCCCCACCCCATCCCCCTCTATTTATTTCTTAGCACCCTCCCCCAAGCCCCCTCCCCCCCCAATCCCCCCCCCCCCCAAACTCCCCACCCCCACCCCCACCCCCACCCCTGAAACGTCAGCTTTCCTGCTCCTCTGATGCTGCCTAGCCTGCTGTGTTCTTCCAGCTCTACACTGTGTTATCTCTGACTCCAGCATCAGCAGTTCTTACTATCTCTCGTGGTGACTGCAGTAACATTTCCCAAAATTCCTCTCAGTGACAGCTGTATCGCCCTCTGATTCAATGCTTCTCCTCGTGTCGGTCACTGAGGGTGCCCTGTCGCGTTCCGCTCCCCAGTTGTAGTAAATGCAGTGCCGTCTATCAGAATGCCTCTCTGACGTCCCTGCCGCCCTCTGATTCGATGATATCGAATGGCGTAGCAGGCTTGGAGGGTCAAATGGCCTTCTCCGGTTCCTGTTTCCTACATTTCCATGTTCTCAATCTCAGCCTCACGGTGCAGGTACTGCGACAGATTTTTGTCCTATTGGGGGTTGGCTGTCTCTGGCTGGGCCAGCTTTTATTGGCCGTCCCGAATTGCAGTTGAGGAGTTGGTGGTGAGCTGCCTTCTAAAACCACTGTAGGTAGACCCACAATGCTATTAGGGAGGGAATGCCATAATTTTGAACCAGCGACGCTGAAGGAGCAATGATATATTTCCAGACCAGGATGGTGACAGGCTTGGAGGGGAAGTTGCAGCTGGTGGTGTTCCCATGTATCTGCTGCTCTCGCCCTGGTTAGTAGAGTTTGAGAGTTTGGAAGATCATGTCTAAGGCCTGTTGGCGAATTGTTGCAGTGCATCTTGTAGATGGTCCACACTGCTCCATCGGTAGTGGAGGGAATGGAGGTTAAAACATCTGTGGCTATGGTCGGTACGATATTAAACAGTGTTTGTCTTATTTACTTCATTTTCTTTCTCCACTCAGGGTATGAGGGCAGCTGTTGTAACAGTTTGCGGACATTATTACCATTCATCCTGCCTCCGTCGCTGGCTTTATGTCCAAAAAACGTGCCCCATGTGCCACCAATTCATAAAGCCATCGCCCCCTCCACCTGAACCTCCCGGGCAGACAGAGGAAGAGGAACAGGTTCGTGATCAACAACCAGACCTTCAGGAGGACAGTGCAACCACTGAGACAGCAGTACCCTCACGAGGCGCTGAGGAACAAACTGAGGCCCCAGACGCCGGGCATAGCTCCAGCGGAAATGGCAGACTATACCATGATGGTCAAGGGAAGACTGCAAGGCAGGATGAAGGTGGGGCTTCCTACCAGAGGGCAGAACCTGAAGGAACTCTGACTCCAAAGGGAGACAAGCCTCTTGGAGTTCCAGAATTGGAAGAAAGCCAGTCTGCGGAAAGACTGGACTTGGTTGAAATAGAGAGAGAAAATGGAAAGAAGAACCTGGACTGTGGCAAGGATCCTTCCAGTGAACTTGGCCTCTTGCCTAGCGCAGATGGAGTGTGTGTACGGGACATTGTGTGCAGTGAGTCAGCAAATAGCAATCAAGATGTTAAACCTCTTCCAGATAATGCGGGAACACCAGTGGAGAGCAGGGATTCTTCACCAATTTCCAAAAAGAATCAACCCTCAGGAATAGAACTGACTTTGCATGATGAAGAGAGTTGACCCTGTTAGGATTTGGAAAGATAGGAGAGAATGAAAGGGTATAAACTATATTCCTGCTAAAACAGAATTGGTTTATGTTGACAATCAGATTTTGCGCTCTACATGTGTATATAAAAAAAAACAAATTGAACTCTGACCTTTATTTCGGTTTGACCATCATTCAGTGGCAGCTATCTTGGAAGTTCTTGGTTTTCAGGGAAGTCAGGTAATGGTCAAAGTTGATCAAACCTGGCCTGACTCAAGAGAACACATTGACAAGAGTCTTGCTTCCCATCTTGAGCTTGTGTTTCACCCAGGTTGCCGTTGGGTAAAGGCTTACCGGTGGCCCAAGCTACCAAGCAATGACCAAGTGAAAACAGGTGTCTCCACTGCTATTCCTGTGCTCTTTGTTTTGTTTTTATTTATTTGTGCATTTGGGGATCATTGGCAAGGTGAACATTCATTGCCCCATCCCTAATAGCCATTGACAAGGTGGTGGTGGTGAGATGCTGTCTTGAGCAGCTGCAGTCCCTGAGGGTTTGGTGCGCTCTCAGTGCTGTTAGGAAACAACTTTGACCCAGCGATCGTGAACAAGTGGCGAAATTTATCCAAGTCAGTATGGTGAGTTGGACAACTGCAGATGATGGTGTTCCCATGCATTTGCTGCCCTTCTCCTTTTGAGATTGTGGAGGTTACGCGTTTGGAAGGAGCTGTTGAAGGAATTTTGTTGAGTTGCTGCTCTGCATCTTGTAGATGGTATACTATGGTGGGGTTGTGGAGGGGATTGGTTTAGCTCAGTTGGCTGGATGGCTGGTTTGCAATGCAGAGTGGCACCAACAGTGTGGGTTCAATTCCCACAGCGGCTGAGGTTACCATGAGGGACCCTCCTCTGCAAACTCCGCCCACTCCTGAGGTGTGGTGATCCTCAGGTTAAACCACCACCAGTCGTCTCTCTCTAATGAGAGAGCAGCCCTGTGACTATGGTGACGTTATCTGTTAGCTTTTCCAATCAGATCTTGCTTTTGCTAGTTTCAGCATCTCTTCTCCATCAACGTATGACCCCCCCCTCTTGATTTATCTCAGGATAACTCGCTTTATCTTTGATAAGATGGCGATCTAACTTACAGGCAGAAAATGCTGAAATGACTTAACGCTGATTAATTTCTCTCCAGTAAATAATGTTTCAAATTGATGACCCATGGTTAGAACTGAACAAGGTTAGAGTTGAAGATGGGTGACAGGACTCCAAATGTTAAATGTTTCTCTCTCCACAAATGCTGCCAGACCTGCTGAGTTTGGGAATGGGATGATGGTCAAGTCAAAAGCAGAAATAAGCCATTCTGCCCATCGAGTCTGTTCTCCCATTCACTGAGATCTAATAATCCTCAATTCCATTTCCCCATCGTAACCCCTGATTCCCTTACTGACTGACTGAGAGCTGACATAGACAGAATGTCTGGAAAAGTAGATGCCCTGGCAGAGCCATGAGCAGTATTTGTATAGAATATGAACGGAAGTTGTTGTGTTGTGTTTTGAATCTGTCAGGATGTAAAGTCCCCCATTGAACAATGAGGCACCATACTCCAGTTTCCCTCGATCCCTTTTGAGTCGGAGTGAGATTTGAGGCGAGGGGAAGGGTAGAGATGATGCTGTCGACACCATTGAATGTCATGAGGTGGTGATTAGGTTGTCTCCTATTGAGGATGGTCATTGTGTGGCATTTGTGTGGTGAAACCATTACTTGCCACTTGTCAGCCTGAGCCTGGATATTGTCCAGATCTAATTGGATTTGGACATGGACTACTTCAGTATCTGAGGAGCCATGAATGGTGCTGAACATTGTGCTATGAGCAGTATTTGTATAGAATAGGAGCAATGAAGTGAAGCTGTTGTGTTTTGTTGTATCTGTCAGGATGTAAAGTTGGAGTCGGAGTGGGAGTTGAGAGGTGGGGAATGGTAGAGATAATACAGTCAACAGCCAATTTTGCCCCCACTCCCCGACTCTCTCCAACTTCATTTCTATCCACCTCCACCCTTTCACAAACTCTCCCCGACAATGTTCTAAACCCTCTGGGAGAGGAAGGCAAGGAGGCCATTCAGCTGTTTGTGCCTGTTGTGCTAAACATTTAGACGGTGCCTGGTCAGCGTTTGGAGTCCATCTTGGGTGCTGTGACCCTTTATGACTCAACCTGTTGGAAAATCTGCCTATCCTCGACTTGGGCGTTTTCAGTTTAACCCCACCCACAGCCCCGGATAAGCTTTGTGGGGAATTATCCTAGGCGTGTCCTCATTAACAGTGGATGGCATAAGTTAATATCTGGGATGGTGTTGTGAGCGATTCCGGGGATAAGGATTGTAGCTGTGAGAATGCTTCACCAATTTGATTTTGCTTATTCACCTGCATATGCAAATGTGGAAAGGGGCGAGTTGACGGACAAATTGAGAATCATCGAAGTGGATAATGATTACATGCTCTGACCAATAATTTGGTGGGGGGTAGGGGGGGCATGGGAAGGTGACGTTCAAAAGATCAGGTGACTAATGGTGGAATGAGGTGTTTGGCGTTCATGTGATGAGATCTCCATGGAGATGTTCAACCAGAGTTGACAGCCCTCCTACCTGACCCCACCAACCCACTTATGCCCATTTGCTCCCCTGGCTCAAAGGAAGAGTTTGGGTTGTGTTGAGTCAGTGGGTAGAGGAATGTTGTGTTTTGCCTTTCCTGCAACCCCATCATTATTCTCCCACTCCGGCCTCCAAACCGCTGCAGAGAGAAGGGAGAATGTGGTCAAGAAAATGTCGGGAATTCTGACCGTTTGTCGTCCAGGCCCAGAAGGTTGGGATGAGGCTTTGATCAATGGTGTTTGAGACATGGCAATTGAGCCATCATTTACCTAAAGGGCACCATTTGGGCCTTTATACCATCGAAGTTCTCCTCTGATTTATATTCTATAATTTGGTGTTTAATGTGAAGGTTTGGTCTGTGCGAGTCTTTGGGGAAATTGAATTGAACTGAAAGTTTTGTTTTATCCCTGCTTGAGTCCTGGCTGTGATTTATTCCTCCTATTTCCACTTTTGCATTCCAGCGGTGCCTGCATCGGGTCAGATACAAACCCCATCAGAACATCCTGGAGTTACCCTGTGAGGGCATTTCGTGTAACTGTGGCTATTTTCCCCATGACTGTTGGACAGAGCTTCCCAAAGTAGGGAGGGATGGGACCCCAAGTGGGGCAATGGACACAGTAGAACTCTGGCTAGCATTTTTCCTTCATTTGCTAACGGGATGTGGACATTGCTGGCTTGTATCAGCATTTGTTGCCCAGAGGGGTTCAACCCCATTGCTGTGGTCTGGAGTCACATGTAGGCCGGACCAGGTAAGGACAGCAGATTTCCTTCCTTCAAGGCCATTAGTGTTCAAGGTCGGTCTTTATGACAATTGACTATGTTGACATTAGAGTTGCCTTTTCGTTGGTTCCACAATTTTAGTCAGTTCAAATTTTGCCATCTATCTTGTTTGGGACGCCCCTCCTAAACTTTGATGTGGAGGTGCCAGTGTTGGACTGGTGTGGACAAAGTCAAAAATCACACGACACCAGGTTACGGTCCAACAGGTTTATTTGAAATCACAAGCTTTTGGAGCGCAGCCCCTTCAAAGCTTGTGGATTTTAGATAAACCCGTCGGACTATAACCTGGTGTCGTGTGACCCTGAACGTTAACCAGGGATTCTGGATTACTAGTCCAATGACATTACCTGTAAGCCACCGCCGCACTCCTTAAATGACAACTCCCCTGGCCCCCCAAAAACCCCCAATCTTGACCTACCCTCTCAGGTCTCTCTGAGGAGTGGTGACAATTATGAAGCCTTGAAATAGGAACGCTTAGGTCTGAGAAGCGCTGAAGTAACAGATTCAAGGGGGTAAGCTGACTGAATTTTTAAACTGTTGAAAATTATCAATGGGGTAGACAAATAATTCTCTCGATGGGGAATTGAGAACAAAGGTTATCAGTTTAAAACTATTGCTGAGCTTCTCAGTAGAGGGGGACTAATGTCTCAATGTTTTAAAATTCACTGTTGGTATGTAGGTGTCTCTGGTTGGGCCGCTATTTATTATCCATCCCTCATTGCCCTGAGGGCAGTTAAGAGTCATCCACATTGCTGTGGGTCTGGAGTCACATGTAAGTCGCACCAGGTAACGATAGCAGATTCCTCCTCTAAAGCACATTAGTGAACCAGATGGCACATCATCATCTGATATCTGATTTTTATTGAATTCAGATTCCACCATCTGCCTTGGCAGGGTCTGAACCCAGGTCTCAAAATGTTTTCTGGGTTTCTGGATTAACAGCTCAATGATAATACCACTAATTTATTGCCTCCCCTTAAAGGGGAGAGAAATGAGTATCTAAAACTATGATCCAAACATTTTGTATCCAGGCCAATGTCCGTAAATTGAATTATCTGGCCATTGCACTCTAACAAAAAGCAATGAGAAGTCTTTGAAAAGTGCAACACTGCACCTCAGAAGTAGAGCAGTGAGACACCTTGAAGTTGGGAGGGTCGACCTCTGTATTTTTTGTACCAAACTGTCAATTAACCTACCATCATCTCCCATATGGAGAACTGACCATTAGTACATTGAAAGTAAGCTAGTTCTCAATGATGGATAAATGACACTCAAGATGTACATGATGTCAGAAGCAGAACTGTGTAGATATCTCAGAGGGGCAGAAGGAAATTGCAGAAATGTGGAGTGAACAGGGCCAGCGAAGGAAGTACACGGGGCTGAGAATGTTAAAGTTTAAAACTGGAGAAATTGGGACCATTCTCTCTGGAGAAGAGGCTGAGAGGAGGATCTGATTGAGGTATTCAAAGTCATGATGAGCTGGATGGTGTAGATGGGGTGAAGTTGTATTTGGTTGTAAAAGAAATAAGAGAGAGCATGGATTTAAGGTGATTTGCAAACGAAGCGAGCTGATGTGATACAACAAAACCTTTCACATAGTTGAGTAGTTAGTGTACAGAATGCTGTATGGAAATGTGGTGGAGATAGGTTCAGTTGAGGCATTCAAGAGGGGCACGGGATGATTATTTGGATAGTAAGGTGAGCAGGGATATGGAGGTTGGTACAAAATAATTGAGCCAGTGCAGGCACAATGGATCGAATGGCCTCCCGCACATTCATAATTGTAAGATTCTGTGAAACTTGAGATTTTCCTTGACTGAGAACGTATTCGGGATCAAAAGGAGGAACCTATGACAAAGACCATTTACCAAAGCACTGAAACCTGCCACAAACAGTCATGGTCTACAAGATCACCAGCAGACACCACAAATCGCGTGACAAATATCACTCCCAGTGATAATGCTGCAAAATCCAGTAAAGACACCAGCTCGAGAAACTCTCCAATGTCGATGACCTCTCCCTGACCAACATCCCTAATTACAGTCAGACACCTGTGTTGGGTAGACCGCACCATCAACATGCCTGATGCATGGCCCACACAACCTGCTCTCTTACTCTGAGCTTTGTTCTGACAATAGTCACTGGGAGGGCAGAGGAAGTGCTTCAAGGTCATCCTTAAAATTTCCCAGAAAAAAATGCAACATCCCTAGCAACTGGCAGGAATCTCTTGCCCAAGTCTGCTCAGAGGCGAACCATTTTAGAGTGTGGATGGAGGCCAGGTGCAAACTAGTGGAAGAAGTGTGTGATAACCCGAGAATCCCACCCACCCACTTCACCCCCGAGCTTTCTGTGGCAGGATTTACGGGACTAGACACCTCAGGATCTACAACTCTGCGTTGGACGAAGGTCATCCTCGATCCCGAGGGTCTGCCTGAGAAGACAATGATGACTTGGTGCAAATTTTGGATGATTTTGAGTTTACGTAGGGTGGAAGATGGAAGTCCAGTCAAGAGTGTGTTGGGATCCTTGGATTCTGTGACACCCCTATTCAAAAAGAGAAGGAGGCAAAGAACGGGCAACTGTAGGCTGATTAGCCTCACACACATTATTGCAAAGATTTTGGAATCAATTATTAAGGAAGTAATAGCAGCACATTTGGAAAATCATAATCTAACCAAACAAAGTCAGCATGGCTTGATTAAAAATAAAATCATATCTGATTAATTTATTAGCTTTCTTCAAGAAGGCCTTGACCAGAGTGGATAGAAGGGAACCAGTAGTTGTGTTGTATTTAAATTTCCAGAAGGTATTCAACAAGGTACTTCACAAAAGGTTAAGTCATAAGATTAGGAGGCCAATGGTTTTAGAGGTGGCATAATGGCATGGATAGAGAATTGGCACATGGGCAGGAAACAATCAGTGAGGAACAGGGAAGTTCTTTTTCAGGTTGGCATGCTCCTGGGACCACAACTGTTTACAACATATATTAATATCTTGGAGGAAGAAAGTGAAAGTAATGTAGCTAACACAAAAATAAGTGGAAAAGCAAGTTGAAAAGGGGATATAAACAGTTTATAGAGAGATATATCGAGAGGTTAAGGAAGTGTATAGGAGTTGGGAGGTCATGATACGGCTGTACAGGACATTGGTTAGACCACTTCTTGAGAAGTTCTGGTCTTCCTGCTATAGGACGGATGTTGTGAAACTCGAATGGGTGCAGAAAAGATTTAAAAGGATGTTAACAGGGTTGGAGGGTTTGAACTATAGGGAGAAGCTAAATAAGCTGGGACTATTTTCCCTGTAACGTCGGAACCTGAGGGGTGACCTTATAGAGGTTTATAAAATCATGAGGGGCATGGATAGGGTAAATAGACAACGTCTTTTTGCCAGGGTAGGGTAGTCTAAAACTAGAGGGCATAAGTTTAAGGTGAGAGGGGAATGATTTAAAAAGGACCTGAGAGGCAACATTTTCATGCAGAATGTGGTGTCTGTATGGAATGAGCTGCCAGAGGAAGTGGTGGAGGCTGGTACAATTGCAACATTTAAAAGGCATCTGGATGAGTATATGAGTTGGAAGGAGTTAGAGGGATATGGGCCAAATGCTGGCAAGTGGGACTAGATTAATTTAGAATATCTAGTTGGCATGGATGAGTTGGACCAAAGGTTCTGTTTGCATTCTGTACAGCTTTATGGCTCTAAGTGGACAGAAGTTGGCAAATGGAGTACAATGTAGGAAAATATGAAGTTTTCATTTGGAAGGGAGACCAAAAGAAGACAGTATTATTTAAATAAAGAAATGCTGCAGAAAGCTGCACCACAAAGGGACTTGGCAGAGGGGCTTGTACATGAAACACAGCAAACTAGAACACAGCGTGCACTAGGTCATTAGGAAGCTAGTGGAATGTTGGCTCTTATTCCATGCGGTTAGAGTATAAGAGTATGGAAGTCTTACTGCAACTGTACAAGGTACTGGTGAGACTGCATCTGAAATACTGTGAACAATTCTGCTCTCCTTATTTGAGGAAGTACATTATTTTATTGGAGGCAGTTTAGAAAAAGTTCACTAGGACAATCCCCAGATTGGGAGGATTGTCTTATGAGCTAAGATTAAACAGTTTTGGACTCTACCCACTGGAATTTAGAAGAATGAGAGGTGATCTCATTGAAACATATAGAATTCTTCAGGGGCTTCACAGGGTGAATGCTGAGAGGATGTTTCCCCTCAATGCAGAGTCTAGGACCATAGGGCATAGTCTTAGATTAAAGGAATGCCAATTAAGACTAAGATATGGAATAATTTCCATCCTTCAGAGGGTTGTAAGTCTTTGGAACTCCTTGTCACAGCCGTGGGGGCAGAGTCGTTATGTATGTTTAAGGCTGAGATAGATTTTGATCAGTAGGGGAATGGGGAAAGGCAGGAGAGTGGGCGAGAGAAGTGTCAGATCAGACATGATCCTGTTGAAAGGCAGAGCAGGCTCAAGGGGCCAGATGGTTCCAATTTCTTATGGCCTTTTGGAATAGTCCACCCTCAGGTAATGAGGGTTGTGGAGGTAGAATATCTTGAGGCTGAGTCAGTATTGTAGGGTGCTACAGAGCTAGGATCACATGGTCTTGATGCCAAAGAATGACTTGTGTAGGAAGCTCAGCCCAGGTTAAGTCATCGTGTTGATGAATGATCTGTGATGATGATCGGAGAATGCAATTCTTGAAAGGTCTACTGATTGAGGGAGGCTGGGACTAAAGATCCTGGGAATGAGGAAGGGGGAGGGGGTAATAACAGCAGATGCCCACAGTGCACATCCCAATCTAACCAAGGAAAATGGGTAGTGTGATATTTTGGAAGGAATTTTGATCTGAAAGCTGATTGTTTGAAAGTTTCTACCCTGACCACTAGATGGTGCAGCAGAACCAGAATTGAGTTCTCCTTGTGGGAAGAGAGTGACTTTAACCACATGCTTCCCTTAAACAGAATCTCTGCCACAAACACCCACCGTATTTAAAGTTGCAAACACAAGTCGCGGTTTTGAGGAGCTTGTGATGTTCTAATCAAATATACAAGCTGAATGAAAACAGAAGTTGCTGGAAAAGCTCAGCAGGTCTGGCAGCATCTGTGAAGAAAGAGTCAGAGTTAACGTTTCGGGTCCGGTGACCCTTCTGAGGAAAGAGGAAGGATCACCGGATCCGAAATGTTAACTCTGATTTTTTTTGTTCACAGATGCTACCAGAACTGTTGAGCTTTTCCAGCAACTTCTGTTTTTGCTCCTGATTTACAGCACCCGCAGTTCTTTCGGTTTTTATACAAACTGAATAATTTCTTTCCTTTCTAAGGATTTTGGGTGAGGTGTTAATCTGAGGTGTCCTCAGCTGAATGTGAATTATTTCAGGGCACATTTTGACAAAGATCCGGGGGTGTTTGTGTCAATATTTATTGACACAATAAATGTGATCTGGCCAATATTTATCCTCTGCCAGCATTACTGAAGCAAACCTGTTTGCACTGCCTCTGTGAAAACAATGTAGTCTTCCCATATCTGATGTGCTTTCTCAGCCTTTCCAGTATCTATCCCTCTTCCCCCACCACCATTCAAAACTGACAGAGCCCTCAGTCTATCTGACTCCAATATCTGTACTCCTAGTCCTCACCTTTGGGGTGCAGGTTCATAGTTACTTGCAAGTAGAGTCACAAGTAGACATTTGGTACGCTTGCCTTTATTGGTCATTGTATTGAATATAGGAGTTGGGAGGTCATGTTGCAGCTGTACAAGGCATTGGTTAGGCCACTTTTGGAATACTGCATTCAATTCTGGTCTCCCTGCTATAGGAAAGATGATGTTAAACTTGAAAGTTTTAGAAAAGACTTTCAAGGATGTTGCCAGAGTTTGAGCTACGGGGAGAAGCTGAATGGGCTGGGGCTATTTTCCCCGGAGTGTCAGAGGTTGAGGGGTGACCTTGTAGAGATGAGAGGCATGGATAGGATGAATAGCCAAAGTCTTTTCCCCAGGAAAGGGGAGTCCAAAACTAGAGGGCATGGGTTTAAGGTGACAGGGGAAAGATTTAAAAGGGACCCAAAGGGCAACATTTTTGTGTTGAGAGCGATGCGTGTGGAGGCTGGTACAATATCAACATTTAAAAGGTATCTGGATAGGTATATGAATAAGAAAGAGGGATATGAGGGATATGAGCGAAATGCTGGCAAATGGGACTAGATTAATGTAGGATATCTGATCGGCACAGATGAGTTGGACTGAAGTGTCATTTTCTGTGACAACAAGGTGCAGAGCTGGATGAACACAGCAGGCCAAGCAGCATCATAGGAGCAGGGAGGCTGACGTTTCAGGCCTAGACCCTTCATCAGAAATGGGGGAGGGAAAGGGGGTTCTGAAATAAATAGGAAGAGAGTGGGAGGCGGAGAGAAGATGGATAGAGGAGAGGATAGGTGGAGAGGAAACAAACAGGTCGAAGAGGCGGGGATGGAGCCAGTAAAGGTGAGTGTAGGGGGTGAGTTAGGGAGGGGATAGGTCAGTCCAGGGAGGACGGGCGGGATGAGGTTAGTAGGTAGGAGATGGGGGTGCGGCTTGAGGTAGGAGGAGGCGATAGGTGGGAGGAAGAACAGGTTAGGGAGGCGGGGACGAGCTGGACTGGTTTTGGGATGCGGTAGGGGGAGGCGAGATTTTCTGTGCTGTGCAACTCTGTAACTCATACCGTGTGATCACGCTCTGTATTAAACAGGATCATCCTCCATCAGTTTATGATCAAAACACATCTTTGGCTTGCATTCCCTTCTCCTTCCAGCATTCCCAAACGTCAACTCCCTCTGTCCTGTGTTGTCCTGACCCACTCCCAACCCTCTCTCCCTTTTCCCACGACCTCTGTGCAGGGGGAAAGGGTGACCATTCGACCTTTCAACTCATGTCTCCTCATAATTCTGGCCTCTTGAGTGTCGCAGATTTTCATTCGTCTAAAGATTCACTAGGGACTTGACAGGGTAGATGCGGAAATGTTGTTTCCCTTTATGCGAGAGCCTAGGAGCAGAGGGCATCACCTCAGGACAATGAGTTGCACTGTTAGGATTGGGATTAGGAAGTAGATATGAAGAGGGATCACTATATTCTGAAATATTAACTCTGTTTCTCTCTGCACAGATACTGCCAGAGTTTCTCCAGCAATTTCTGAATGGGAGCACTTTCTTCTCTCAGCCGCGTAGGGTAGTGAATCTGTGGAATTCTTTACCACAGAGGGTGTTTGAGGCTGAGTGATTAAGTATATTCAAGATTTTTGATTAATAAGGGAATTAAGGGTTAAAGCAGAAAAATGGAGTTAAAGGTGCTTGGAACAAAAGCAGAAATTGCTGAAGAAACTCAACGGGTCTGGCAGCATCTTTGGAGCGAGAAACCGAGTTAATGTTTGGAGTTTGGTATGTCTCTTCATCAGAACAGTTTTGAGAAGGGGCACTGGACTTGAAACGTTATCTTTGTTTCTCTCCTTCGCAGATGCTGCCAGACCTGCTGGGTTTCTCCACCAACTTCTGCTTTTGTTTCAGATTTCCAGCAGCCACAGTTCTTTGTGTAGATTGATTCGCAATGCCCTTGGGGAAGGAATTCCAGGATTTTGACCCAGTGACAGTGAAGGAACAGCGATATATTCCCGAGTCAGGAAGGGAGCGTGCGGTGGGGGTGGTGTTTCCATGTGATGTAAACTCTGGAATTCCCTCCCTAAACAAACCCCTGCTCCCTCTCTCCTTTTAAGTCGGTCCCTAAAACCCACCCCTTAAGTCAAGAATTGGTGAGCTCTGTTAACAAATCTGACTTTGGCTTGTCTGACTCTGTAAAGTATTCCATCCACCTCATTGGTAATGCCAGTGAATGGCCAGTTGTTGTTGTGGTTCTTTCTGGTGTGTTGCGTGAGGACATGCCCAGGGTCCTGTGTGAATCCTGCCCTTCCTTTGTGGTTCAGTCCACATCCTGAACGGATACCTGGATGAGCTGGAAGCAGCACCAGTCCTTGCTAATGCCCAAAGGTGTTAGAAAAGGCTTTACAGGAAAAGGGCCCCTTTACAATAAAACGGCTACTTTTCTGGAGCTGCTGTTCCTGGTGAAGCCACACAGTGTCACTGCTGAACTGCAAACGACCTTCTTTACCCCCGACACTGTTCTTCCACACACTACACCATCACTTGGGATTGTAAAGTGACTTTAAAATCCTCAGCAAGGTAGACTGCTCACTCAGGGCAAAAACACAAGCAATGCTAACAAAAATATGTTACTGAAAAAGAAGCCCCATTTCGTCAAATCTTTCATCAAATTTTTTGTTTGCATGTTGGCATTTCTTGCTTACATCTTGATGAACACAAAACGTGAGTCACAATCGTAGAGATCTACAGCACAGATAAACGCCCTTCAGCCCATCGA
Source organism: Rhincodon typus (assembly GCF_021869965.1). NCBI lineage: Eukaryota > Metazoa > Chordata > Chondrichthyes > Orectolobiformes > Rhincodontidae > Rhincodon > Rhincodon typus. The sequence continues at coordinate 8,599,004 of NC_063332.1, forward strand.
GTCTGTGCTGGTCAAAAGCAACCAACAAATTATCCTAATCACGTTTCCCAGTGTTCAACACCTTGTATGCCTTGGCATCACAAGTACACATCTAAACACTTCTTCAATATCACCCTTTCAGGCAGTGAGTTCCAGATTCCCACCACTTTCTGGCTGAAAAGCAGTTCCTCACGTCCTCACTAAACCTTCTAGCCCTTTTTTTCTAAGATTGTTTGGCAAAATGTGTCTCTTTTTTTCAGCAATGCAAAAGTCTGTTATTTATTAATGACCTCCTCATTCACACAGTCTCTGGATAAGTCAGGATGTTCCATTGTGAACCAGAACTCTGCTTGAGCCTGGTTTTCCATACAGTGTGTGAAGGCACATCTCGCCCGCTTCACCGACTGCCTCCTGTGGATCGGTGATGTGGCGGTTTGTCCGTGTTTTGTTCCTGGAGCGGGAAGCGAAAAACGCCGGAAATATTCTCGACAGGTCTGGAGGCCTCATTGGACTGAGGGAGAAGCAGCCGTTTCAGATCGCTGACCTTTCGTTAGAATTGCAAAGCAGTGAAAGACCAACAGGGTCTGAGCAAGTACAGAGACGGGGAAAGAGGGGAGAGCATATGAGCAGGAGTAGGCCATCTGGCCCATCGAACCTGCTCTGCCATTCAATAAGATCATGGCTGATCTTTTTTGTGGTCTCAGTTCCACTTACCCACCTACTCACTAATTCCTTTACTGTTCAAAAATCTATCTATGTATCTTTGGCTTAAAAACATTTAAGGAGGTCGTCTCACCTACTTCACTGGGCAGGGAATTCCACAGATTCACACCACTTTGGGTGAGAAAGTCCTTCCTGAACTCAGTCCTAAATCTGCTCCCCCATATTTTGAGGCTATGCTCCCTCGTTCTAGTTTCACCCATCAATGAAACTCAAGGGAAGGCCTGAGTGGTAGACAAGGAGATCCTAGTTGTACTTGTAAGATGGTGTCTCTCAACTCCTCCCCCACCAAAGGAAATAGCCTCTCTTTGTTTCTTTCTTAAAATAAATAAAATCATTCACTTTGAGTTCCCTGCCTTTAGACAGCATCATGTACAATTCTCGGGATGTTCTAGTATGCTTTACAGATAATGGAGCACTTGTGGAGTGCAGTTGCTATTGTCATGTAGGTAGCTCAACGTCAGCTCAGGATGTGAAGGTAACCAGGTCATTTGCTTCACGGTAACGATGATGTGAAGGACAGTGTCTGCTTGAGGGGTAAATCCAGGCCGGGACATCCAAGAGATCCCTCGCCCACCCTTCTTCAAAAATAACCAAAGGGTCTTTTCCATCTACTTCAGTCAGCAAGGCAAAGGCTTTGAGTAAATAACTCATTCAAACGGTGGCACAGTTGACAGTGCAGCACCCCCTCTATCTCTTACTGTCAAGCTAATTTTGTATCCAATGGACAAGTGGTCTCTGAATCCCATGTCACTTAACTTTACTAACCAATCTACTATGCAGAACCTTGTCAAAGGCTTTGCTAAAGTCCATGTAGATAACGTCTACTGTTCTGCCGTCATCTATCTTTTTGGCCACGTCCTGAAAAGATGCAATCAAGTTTGTGACATACGATTTCCCAAGCACAGAGCAATGCTGACTATCCCTAATCAGTCCTTGCCTTTCCAAATGCACGTAAAACCTATCTCTCAGAATCCCCTCCTACAACTTACCCACTAATGATGTCAGGCTCACAGGTCTACAGTTCCCAGGCTTCTCCTTACAGCCTTTCTGAAAGGCACAAACATTAGTCACCCTCCAGTCCTCTGGCACCTCACCTGTGGTTATGGATGCTACAAATGTTTCCGCTCGGGATCCCACAATTTCTTCCTCAACATCCCGGTATACGCTTGATCAGGTCCACCTTGGTTTTTTATGACCTCCAGCGCCTCCTCTTCTACAATTTTGAGACATTAATTTTTATTTCCCTAGCAGAAACAATTGCGTCATCCATAACCACGGATGAAGTATTTATCAGGTTACAACAGTTGGGATCATGCTGTGTCCAAGTTGGGTCTTGTGTTTCGTACATTAGAACAGCAAAAGCCTTCAAAATAACTTCATTGGCTGCAGAACACAAGATGAGGGGTGTTGTGTGATTGCGAAAGGTATTATGTAAGTGCAAATCTTTCTTGTTAAAACACTGTAAAGGGCTTATTTAATCTCAACAGTTGACTGACTCAAATTGAGGATAACTGTCTGACACATCACAGAATTGCAATAGTGGTCAAAGAAGCCATTCAACCCATCATGTTTGTACTTGCTGTGTGAATGACCAATTCAAATGTGCCATTCTCTGTTGTTCTCCCCATAACTTTGAATATTGTTTAATTTAAAATAACAGTCTAATTCTCTATTTTTTTTGCAACCCTTAATTAAACGTGTCCACAATGCTTTCAGGCAGCACTGTCCAGATCCTAACCACTCGCTACATGAAAAAGTTTTTCTCCATGTCATTATTGCTTCATGTGCCCATTACTTTAAATCTGTGTCCTCTCATTCCTGATCCTTCCACCAATAGGGAACAATTTCTCCCTGTCGTTTCTGCCCAGACACATCACAATTTTGACCCCCTCTATCTGAACTCTAACAATCAAACTTTGCTTCTGTCACTGGACCATAGTCATAGAAATGTACAGCATGGAAACAGACCCTTCCGTCCAACTCCTCTATGCCAACTGGATATCCTAAATTAATCTAGTCCCATTTGCCAGCATTTGGCCCATATCCCTCTAACCCTTTCCTAACTGTGTACTCATCCAGATGCCTTTTAAATGTTGTAAATGTACCAGCCTCCACCACTTCCTCTGGCAGCTCGTTCCAACCATACGCCAGTAATATAAAGCACAGGCACTGCAGACAGGGGTTCAAATCCTATCACGAGAGTTGGCGTTTTGTAAATTCAGTTAATAATTCTGGAACTGAAAGTTGGTCTCAGTCATGGTGTCCACGTCAACTACCGTTAATTGTCAGAAAAAATTTCAACTGGTTCACAAATGTCCTTCAGGGAAGGAAATCTTCTGTCCTGACCTGATCTCCATGCAACTCCAGACCCATAGCAATGTGGTTGATTCTGAAACCATTTTTTGAAATTGTCAAGCATGCCATTCAATTCATGGGCAATTCAAGATGGGCAACAAATGCCAGACTTGCCATTGGCACCCACATTCCATTCAGAATTTGATAAAATTCCTTGTTCAAGAAATAGCCTAAGGGCATCCCTGGTAGCTGCAGGCTGGACAGTTTGACATCAGTAAGGTTTTAGAAACAATAATCAAGAAAAAGTTCATCTGGTGCCAGGATATTGGAGTTGAATTAAGGACAAACAGTGCAGGTTTGTAAGAAGCAGGAACAAAAACAAAGTTGCTGGAAAAGCTCAGCAGGTCTGGCAGCATCTGTGAAGGAATAAAACAGAGTTAACGTTTCGGGTCCGGTGACCCTTACTCAGTTCTTCCTCAGATTTTTCCTGATTTACAGCAGCCGCAGTTCTTTCGATTTTTATATTTTGTAAGAAGCAGATTATGTTTGACTAATCTAATTGAATATTTTGATGAAGGGAATGTGATGAGTGTTGCCTGTATGGATTTTAAGAAAGTTTTTGACAGAGTCCCGAGTAAAAGTCTGGTTAATAAGATGAAGGCCCACAGAATAGAACTGAACCTTTGTTTGCCATAAGACCATATGATAAAGGTGCAGAATTAGGCCATTCAGTCCATCGAGTCTACTCTGCCATTTGAACATGGCTAATATGTTTCTTAACCCCATTCTCTTGCCTTCTCTCCATAAACCTTGATCCCCACTCCAATCAAGAACCTATTTCTGTGTTAAATGCTCTCAAGGACTTGACCTCGTCAGCCTTCTGTGGCAATGAGTTCCATAGATTCATCACCTTCTGGCTGAATAAATTCCTCTCATCTCAGTTCTAAAGGGTCTTCCCTACATTCTGAGGCTGTGCCCCTAAGTCCTAGTCTCTGCTCCTAATGGAATCATCTTCTCCACGTCCACTGTACCCAGGCCTCTCAGTATCCTGTAAGTTTCAATCAGATCTCGCCTCATCCTTCTAAACTCCATCGAGTACAGCCCCAGAGTTCTCAGCTGGTCCTCACATATCAAGTCTTTCATTCCCGGGCTCATTGCTTTGAACCTTCTTTAGCCCCCCTTTGAAGGTCAGAACATCCTTCCTTAGATCCGGGTCCCAAAACTGCTCACAATATTCCAAATGCAGTCTCAATAGAGCCTGATGCAGCTTCAGCAGTACATCCCTGCCCTTGAATTCTACCTCTTTTGAAATGAAGGCTAACGTTGCATTTTGTCTTCCTCAGTGCCAACTGAACCAGCATTTTAACCTTAACAGAGTCCTGAACTATGACTCCCAAGTCCCTGTGTGATTGTGTACCCAAGAGAACCATCACTCCTAACTCTCTGTTGCCTGCTCACCAATCAATCCAATGTCCCTGGGTAACATGTCATCCCCGATGTCATGAGCTCTTATTTTCTGTTGGAATTTTTGATGTGGTGCCTTATCAAGTGCCTTTTGGAAATATAAGTACACTACATTTAGCAGTTCACCTGCTAGTGCCTGAGCAAAACTCTAATAAATTGGTCAAATGTGATTTCCTTCTCTGAAAATCATGAGAAATGCCAGGAGAATGGTGAGAGGAACATTTTTACACAGTGTGTGGTAATGACATGGATCTCAATACCTATGAAAATGGTGGGAGCGAAGATAATGAATGACATCAAAAGGAAAGGGTTTGGATATTTGTGGGAATAATGAATAAGCAGAGATTTGACACTAGAGCAGGGAAATGGCATTGATTGGATTGGTCTTTAGAGAGCCAGCATCAACCTGATAGGCTGAAGGACCCCTTTTTGTTTGGTAATGATTCCATGACCCCATGGCACAGGCTTCTGATTTGAATTCTTAACTCTCTTTTTCCCTTTATTGATGCGACCAGACTTATTTGAGCATTTTTGTCACTTTCTGTCCAAATTGTTATTTCACTTCACTGCTCCAGCATACTGTTACACTACCATTCCTGGCATAGATTCCTCCTTAAATTTACTCAATGTCCTGGCATCCACCACCATCTGGAGTAGTGAATTCCACAGATTCATGGCCCATTCGAAGAAGTAATTGCCTCCTCATCTCTGTTTAAATCTGCCATTCCATGCCCTAACACTATGACATTTCATTCTAGGTTGCCCTGCAAGGCATAAACATCCTGTCTACATCTATTTTGTTAATGCCCCTTTAGCATCTTATATACCCGCCTTAGACAGAAATCATAGAATCCCTACTGTGTAGAAACCAACCCTCTGAAGGGCATCCCACCAGGCACACCTCTACCCTATTCCTGTAACCCTGCATTTCCCTTGGCTGATCCACCTAGCTTACACATCCTTGCATGGCCAGTCCACTTAACCTGCCCGTCTTTGGATTAGGGAAAGAAACTGGAGAACTCAAAGGAACCCCACACAGACAGCAGGAGAATTGTCCACACAGTTGCCCAAGGCTGGAATCAAACCATCGATCCTTGGTGTTATGAGGTGGTAGTGCTAACCACCGAGCTACTATTCCACAGCCATGATTTCCTTTCTGATCTGCAGCCATATCCACTGTGTGCTGTACTTGTGGACTCCCTTGTTCTTTGAGTGATCCTGATGCTGCTCATTATCTGTCAGCTGGTGTACTCCACACATTCATGCATGCATGATCTATATAAAAAAAAATTCTTAAACTTCACACAAGCACCAAACCAACAATGCTGAAAGTTGAAAAAGCTCAGCAGGTCTGGCAGCATCTGTTGAGAGGAATCAAAGTTAATGTTGAATCGGATTTTGGCACAGATGCTGCCAGACCTGCTGAGCTTACCCAGCAATTTCTGTTTTTGTTTCTGATTTATAGTTTCAATAGTTCTTTTGGTTTTTAAACTTTGAAACTTGTTGGTTTGATGCCTCCAGGGAGACAGTTGCCTAGCGATATTACTGCGGTTAATCCAGAGACCCAACTAATGTTCTGGAGACCTGGGTTCAAGTTCCATCATGGCAGATGGTGGAATTAGTACTCAATTAAAAAAAAAAATCTGGAATTAAGAGTCTAATGATGACCATGAAACCATTGCCGATTATTGGAAAACCCTCCCGGTTCACTCTTCAGCTAAGAATAGCTGTCTCCTTCCCTGGTCTGGTCTTCATGTGACCCCACAGCAATGTGTTTGACACTAACTGAACCCAAGAATGGGCAATAAATATTGGCCAACTAGCGACAACCTCATCCTGAGAATAAGTGAATAAGAAAATGGTGCATTTAAATCAATCGATATCTAATTATGTCCAAAACTGGGGGATATAGCTAGGTTTTCAGAGCAGTTAGTCTTATTAGCTAGAACCAACTTAGTGCCCTGTAATAGCTCAGGAATCCTGACTGGAAAGGAACATTGTTTATTCCTGAACACCGGAATAGCCATTACCTGCAACATGCATAGGCTAGATCCAGCTAGGGGACAGACAGTTTCACAGACCCATCCCTTGGTCTGCTTTTTGTGTAAAAAATTGGGTCTGTTGTTTTTTTAAAATATATTTCCTAATCAACCTGTGCAGAAATGTTGCAACTCCCTCTGGAACAGGTGGGACTTAAACCCAGGCCACTTGGTTCAGACGTAAGGACACTACCACTACACTACAAGAGATCTCCCTTGTTCTGCTTCACTTTTCTTTTCATCTCAAAGCCAGAAGAGCTATCACACAACTGAACGACTTTCCCACCATCAAAATTACCGTGATTCCTTTTTCCATTTTTTTTCCCCCTTTTGAAACACCAAACACCACCAATAAAACACCCGTGTGGCTAATCAAATAAACAAAGAACAAAGAACAAAGAAAATTACAGCACAGGAACAGGCCCTTCGGCCCTCCAAGCCTATGCCGATCCAGATCCTCTATCTAACCTGTTGCCTATTTTCCAAGGATCTGTATCCGTCTGCTCCCTGTCCATTCATGTATCTGTCTAGACACATCTTAAATGACGCTATCGTGCCCGCCTCTACCACCTCCGCTGGCAACGCGTTCCAGGCACCCACTATCCTCTGTGTAAAGAACTTTCCACGCATATCTCCCTTAAACTTTTCCCCTCTCACCTTGAAATCATGACCCCTCGTAATTGAGTCCCCCACTCTGGGAAAAAGCTTCTTGCTATCCACCCTGTCTATACCTCTCATGATTTTGTAGACCTCAATCAGCTCCCCCCTCAACCTCCGTCTTTCTAATGTAAATAATCCTAATCTACTCAACCTCTCTTCATAGATAGCACCGTCCATACCAGGCAACATCCTGGTGAACCTCCTCTGCACCCTCTCCAAATCATCCAAATCCTTTTGGTGAGGTGGTGACCAGAACTGTACGCAGTATTCCAAATGTGGTCGAACCAAAGTCCTATACAACTGTAACACAACCTGCTAACTCTTGTACTCAGTACCCTGTCCGATGAATGAAAAAATGCCGTATGCCTTCTTGACCACTCTATTGACCTGCGTTGCCACCTTCAGGGTACAATGGATCTCAACATCCAGATCTCTCTGTGCATCAATTTTCCCCAGGGCTTTTCCATTTACCACATAGTTCGCTCCTGAATTGGATCTTCCAAAATGCATCACCTTGCATTTGCCTGGATTGAAGTCCATCTGCCATTTCTTCGCCCAACTCTCCAATCTATCTATATGCTGCTGCGTTCTCCGACAGTCCCCTTCACTATCTGCTACTCCACCAATCTTAGTGTCATCTGCAAACTTGCTAATCAGACCATCTATACCTTCCACCAGATCATTTATGTATATCACAAACAACAGTGGTCCCAACACGGATCACTGTGGAACATCACTGGTCACAGTTCTCCATTTTGAGAAACTCCCTTCCACTACAACTCTCTGTCTCCTGTTGCCCAGCCAGTTCTCTATCCATCTAGCTAGTACACCCTGGACCCCATGCGACTTCACTTCCTCCATCAGCCTACCATGGGGAACCTTATCAAACGCCTTAATGAAGTCCATGTATATGACATCCACAGCCCTTCCCTCATCTATCAACTTTTTCACTTCCTCAAAGAATTCTGTCAAGTTGGTAAGACATGACCTTCCCTGCACAAAACCATGCTGCCTACCACTAATAAGCCCATTTTCTTCCAAATGTAAATAGATCCTATCCCTCAGTATCTTCTCCAGCAGCTTCCCCACCACTGACGTCAGGCTCACCGGTCTATAATTACCTGGATTATCCTTGCTACCCTTCTTAAACCAGGGGACAACATTAGCAATTCTCCAGTCCTCCGGGACCTCACCCGTGCTCAAGGATGCTGCAAAGATATCTGTTAAGGCCCCAGCTATTTCGTCTCTCGCTTCCCTTAGTAACCTGGGATAGATCCCATCCGGACCTGGGGCCTTGTCCACCCTAATACCTTTTAGAATAGCCAACACTTCCCCCCTCCTTATGCCGATTTGACCTAGAGTAATCAAACATCTATCCCTAACCTCAACATCCATCATGTCCCTCTCCTCGGTGAATACCAACGCAAAGTCCTCATTAAGAATCTCACTCATTTTCTCTGACTCATCGCATAACTTCCCTCCTTTGTCCTTGAGTGGGCCAACCCTTTCTCTAGTTACCCTCTTGCTGCTTATGTACGAATAAAAGGCTTTGGGATTTTCCTTAACCCTGTTTGCTAAAGATATTTCATGACCCCTCTTAGCTCTCTTAATTCCTCGTTTCAGATTGGTCCAACTTTCCCAATATTCTTCCAACGCTTCATCTGTTTTCAGTCGCCGAGACCTTATGTATGCTTCCTTTTTCCTCTTTGCTAATCTCACAATTTCACCTATCATCCATGGTTCTCTAATCTTGCCCTTTCTATCCCTCATTTTCACAGGGACATGTCTGTCCTGCGCTCTAATCAACCTCTCTTTAAAAGCCTCCCACATATCATCTGTGGATTTACCCTCAAACAGCTGCTCCCAATCCACATTCCCCAGCTCCTGCCGAATTTTGCTATAGTTGGCCTTCCCCCAATTTAGCACTCTTCCTTTAGGACCACTGTCGTCTTTACTGTGTCTACTTTATTTTTTTAATTGCATTCTTATAAGCATTTATTTTGTGGACTAAAAAATATTTTTCTGAATTACACAAAGTTAAAATATGTTTTGTCTTGACTTTAGTTTTGATTCTTTTGACGTCACTGAAGATCAATGCTCCAGTTTTAAATACAGATTGAGATTTAGATTTTATTGTCACGTGTACTTAAGAATGGAGGTACAGGAGTACAGTGAAAAGTGTATAATGTTGCCACACACCGCACTGTCTTAGGTACCAAGGTACAAAAAACTTAGGTAATAAATACAAGAAATAAAGTTAAAAATGTTAAGCATTGCCTTCATAGAACAAGTAGAAAAATAAAGAAATAAGGTAATAGTTAACATTAAAGACCTTCTTAGTATCAACGAGAAAAGTAAAGGAATAAAGTTAAAAGTTCAGCAGTCTTTGCTGAGTGTTTGCAGGGGCCCCAATCTCCTCCACTTGGCTCGCTCTCCAGGAGACCTCTGCTGCCTGTTCTTGATGCCGCAGATACAGCGGGACCTCCCTCATCGCTCACCGTTCCCACATTGGGCTGCAATGCCATTGTCGCTGCTGTTGCTACTGAAGCTGCCATCTCCCTGATCTCCTCATGCTCCCTCTGGGCAGGATCAGTCTGGAACTATTTCAGACTACTTTTTCCTCCTTCTTTCATTCATTGCCTTTTTTTTTGCAGTGGTTTTATTTTTCATTGTTTTCTGGTTGCCTTTTGTGATTTCTATATTCACATTTTGGGGGTATCGTGCACCAAACACGATAGCTTGTTCTTATTCAAACACTCTTTGCTGTCCTTTGCTGTAACCTGTGGTTCCAAGTCTGTGCGTTTCCAAATGGGCCATCTCCAAATTAAATGCTTTTTGTTTCGTGTTGTTATGCTCATCAGCTTCCTCCGCTTTATAACCTTTGGGACCTTTCTCCTCTTGCGTGAGCGAGTAAAGGTTATGACTTCTATTGGCCTCTTTTCACTAATGGTGGCAATGCTGTTTTTGGAAACTTTTTCCCCCTTTGCTTTTGCCTGCACCTCTCAATCACCTACAGTATTGAGAAGGAAGATACTGTTAAACTGGAGACGGTTGAGAAGATGGTTTACCAGGATGTCGCTGGGAATGGAGGGTTTAAGTTTTAAGGAGAGGCTGGTTAGGCTAGGACTTTATTCACGGGAGCATAGGAGGTTGAGGGGTGATCTTACAGAGGTTTGTAAAATCACGGGTGGCATAGATAAGGTGAATGACATGTGTCTTTGCCCGAGAGTTGGGGAATTCAAGAGTAAAGGGCATTTATTTAAGGTGAAAGAAGAAAGATTTAAAATAGACAATGGGGGGCAATTTTTTTTTACAAAGAGAGTCTGTGGAATGAACTTCCAAAGGAAGTGGTGGATGCAGGTGCAGTTACAACGTTTAAAAGACATTTGGATAAGTACATGAATAGGAAAGGTTTGGAGGGATATGGGCCAAGGACAGGCAGGTGGGGCTAGTTTAGTTTGGGATTATGGTTAGCATGGACTGGTTGGACTGAAGGATCTCTTTCTTTGCTGTATGACTTAAGGGAAGCTCTGCATGCATCTTGACAAGATACTTTGGAGCCCCTGCGGACTGAGCTCTCCACTTTCTTCACAGGTGAGTGGCTTGTCCTGGGTACAATGGTGCTGCAAGGCACAAATTGATCCTTTGAGCAAAGCCTTTGCTCTTCGTTCTTATTTTGCATCCCTTACAGTATCAATGATAGCTTGTGAGAAGGGCACAATGGTAATTATGGATGATTTCATTATGCATATTGACTGGATTAATCATTTGTCAAGAAAAGCCTCGAAGAAAGGTTCATAGAGTGTCTGAGCGATTGTTTCTAGAGCAACATTTCATGGAGCCAACCAGAGAACAGGCTACTTCAGATATGATATTATGTACAAGAAAAGATTGATAAATGGTCGTCTAGTTAACTATCCTCTTGGAAGTTCTGAGGAAGGGTCACCGGACCCGAAACGTTAACTCTGTTTTCTCCTCCACAGATGCTGCCAGACCTGCTGAGCTTTTCCAGCAACTTTGTTTTTGATCGTCTTGGAAGGAATGACCACAACATGCTACAGTTTCAAATTCACATTGAAAGAGTGAATACCAGAGTTTTAGCATTGGGCAAAGGTAATTATACAGGCCTGAGGAAGGAGCTGGCCTGAGTGGACTGCGCAAAAATATTAAAGGGCAAGACAGTTGAAGATCAGTGACAAATGCATTGGGTGATGCTAAATACCTCTCAATTAAAGTATATTCCTGAGAGGAAGAGGAATTGCAAAAAGGTAAAAAATCATCCATGGCTTAAAAAGGCAAAACCTAGAGCATATGATACTGCAAAGGTTAGTGGCGCTCTGGAGTACAGGGAGAGCTTTAAATATCAGCAGAGGGTTACTAAAAGCAAAATCAAAAGAGAGAAGATGAACTTCGAAAGGAAAGTAGCAGAAAAAATAAGCACTGATACCAAAAGCATCTATATATAAAGAGGAACAGAATAGTGAAAGTAAATGTTGGCCTTTTAGAGGTTGCAAATAGTGAGGTAAATAATGGGAAACTCAAATGACAGAGGCACTAAACCAGTATTTTGTCTCTGTTATCACAGTGGAAAATAATAAGTTCTTCCCCAAAACATTTAGTTACTACAAAGGAACTTGGTGAAATTACTCTAACTAGGGAGAAGGTATTAAGTAAACTGATGAGATTAAAGGCAGGTAAGCCTGATGGCCTGTACCCTTGGATACTAAAAGAGGTGGCAGCAGAGACAGTGGATATATTAGTTATGACTTTCCAAAATTCCCTGCATTCTAGAAAGGTACCAGTGGATTGGAAACATGTTAATAGAACATCTTTATTCAAAAAAGGAGATAGACAAAAAGTGGGAAACTATGGACCAGTTAGTTAGACCACTGTAGAGGGCAAGTTGCTGGAGTCAGTCATAACTGAACACTTGGAAAAACAACACTCAATTTACCAGTGCAGCACAGTTTTGTGAAACTTGCTGGAGTTCTTTGAGGATGTAAACAACAAGATGAATAATTGAGACCTGGAGCATGTGGTAGATCTGGACTTCCAGAAGTCATTTGACAAGGTGCCTGACTGATCTAGAGGGTTAGATCCCAGGGGGTTTAAAGGTAAAGTATTGGCTTAGATAAAGGACTGGCTGAGTGACAGGAGGAGAGGATTGGGATAAATGGATCATTCTCTGGACGGCGAACTGTAACTAGTGGGTGTTGGAGGGTTCAGTTCTTGGACCTCAACTATTTACAATCTACTAAATGATCAGCAAGCAGGGGCAGAGTGAAACATGGCAAAGTTCGTGGATGATACTAAAATAGGTGGGAAAGCAGGCAGTGATGAGGAGATAAAGAGTTTACAGATGGATATTGATAGGCTGGGAGAATGGACCAGAATCTGGCAGATGGAGTTTAATGTGGATAAGTGCCATTGCCCAGTTTGGCTGGAAAAATAAAAGGCATGGAGGGCTGAATTTCCTATACTTGATCCTAATTCCTATGTTTTCCCTGTTTTGTTCTTTATTTTACTCACTGAAGCTTCTTTGCACCAGTAAAGCTGGCTCAGAAAATCATCCAGCAATAGTCCCTCAATTTTGGCCATGGTGATAGACCCCCATCCAACTCACAGCTGGGAGCCAGCAGATGTCCAACGCCTTGGGTCTGCTTTATAAAGGGCTCAGGTAATGAGTTCTCGCTGTCTTGGCTCATTGCCTGCCACCAAGGAAGTCATCCTCAGTGAGACCCTCAGGGAGATTTACTAGCAATTCCCTGTGGGTCTTGTCGGGGCGGCCACACATTTGTTCTCATTGTTTCCCCAAAGTCCACTACCTACAGAGAGGTGAAGAAGTTTAGGAAGGAAATTCCAAGAGCATTGATCCAGAATGGTTGAAGAAACAGGCACAATTGTGCAAGAGACCAGAGATGGAGGAATCCAATCCCAGCTGGATTACAGCCTCGGGAGGAAATGGTCGGGGGGTGGGGTGGGGGGGGGGGGAGGGGGTACGGTTTGGTAGTCGTGTGTGAGGCAATGGCAGGATTTGAACACGAGGATATGAGCCTTCAAAGAATCTGTTCCTTTGTAAAACCAAATCTTCTATCCGTGTTTACAAAGTGGCAAAGTACAAAAAACAGATGAAGCCTTGATGCTCCTCCCTCCTTCACTCCTGGGGGGTGTTAGAAGCCAAACCTAGACTCAGCAAGAATCCGAACCAGAAAAGCTCCACTCAGAATGCATAACCGCACCTGACACTTTGATTTGGTCCCAATGCGCATCCCTTCACGAAGAAAATAAAGAGAGTCTCATTGCCGTGGGTGTGTTGCTTGGCAGCCATCAGGAGCGAGCGCTTTGCTTCATTTCCACATGTCTGATCTTTGAGGTGGTCCTCTGATTCAGGCCAACGTTTAAAGTTACTTCGCCTGTCTCAGAGGTGGTCCAAGACCCAGTGAATTCAATCCATCTGCTGTTGCTGCTGTTGGCTTCCAATCTCTCCCTCCATGTGTTTTCCAACACATCCTAGCTGGAGTACTTATCCGCCCTATCCAATCTCCACGGAATCTTTCCTCAGGGACGTGCTCAACCCTTGCAGCCATGTTGCTCATCCTTCGAACAGCCCGTCTTTAAGTAATGTTCTTTTAAATGCTCCTTTCCTTTCCCAAGAATCTTTTAGAAAACATGACTTTGGAAATTATTGTGCATTGCCCTGAAGGCAGTTTGATTCAATGGGATTAAGCTGTCAGCTGTAGCTCAGTGGGGAACTTTCTGGCCTCTCAGTAAGGATGGTTACAGCTTCAGTTTCTAAGAGCTAACCAGCTGGCCAAGGCTAATGTTCCTTAGGGCAGTAGTGGGGGAGAGCTACAGTGTCAGAGAAGCCTTCTTTGTCCCAAGACCCTATCTACTGTTTTGGGATTGAATGTGAATTACTGGATGGGGTAAATGCTCAGTACACTACCCCAGCATTTACTTCCCAACCCAAAATCACTAAAGCAGACTATCTGATAGGAGAACAATTGTCCTCAACTTTTTTGTTCGCTTCATTGCCTAGACATTTTCTCTTTGAGTTATACTTGAATTATAATTTAAGGTAAGGTGATGACCTCGCAGTATTATGGGTGAATTGTTAACCCAAAGACCCAAGTAATGTTCTGGGGACTTGGGTTTGAATCTTGCCATCACAGATAGTAGAATTTGAATGAAATAAAATATGGATTTAAGGGTCTAATGATGACCATGAATCCATTGTCCATTGTTGGAAAAACCCAAAGGCTCACTAATGTCCTTTAGGGAAGGAAACTGCCATCCTTACCTGGTCTAGCCAATGTGTGACTCCATACCCACACTAATGTGGTTGACTCTTACATAAGAACATAAGAACTAGGAGCAGGAGTAGGCCATCTGGCCCTTCGAGCCTGCCCCGCCATTTAATAAGTTCATGGCTGATCTTTTTGAGACTCAGCTCCACTTACCCGCCCACTCACCATAACCCTTAATTCCTTTACTGTTCAAAAATTTATCTAGCCTTGCCTTAAAAACATTCAGCGAGGTAGCCTCAACCGCTTCACTGGGCAGGGAATTCCACAGATTCACAACCCTTTGGGTGAAGAAGTTCCTCCTGACCTCAGTCCTACATCTGCTTCCCTTTATTTTGAGGCGATGCCCTCTAGTCCTAGTTTCACCTGCTAGCGGAAACAACCTCCCTGCCTCCACCTTATCTATTCCCTTCATAATCTTATATGTTTCTATAAGATTTCCCCACATTCTTCTGAATTCCGATGAGTATAATCCCAGTATACTCAGTTTCTCCTCATAATCCAACCCTCTCAACTCTGGAATCAACCGAGTGAATCTCCTCTGCACCCCCTCCAGTGCGAGTATATCTCTTCTCAAGTAAGGAGACCAAAACTGCACATAGTACTCCAGGTGTGGCCTCACTAGGACCCTATACAGCTGCAGCATAGCCTCGCTATTTTTAAACTCCATCCCTCGAGCAATGGCAGACAAAATTCCATTTGCCTTTTTAATTACCTGCTGCATCTGCAATCCCACCTTCAGCGAATCATGCACAAGGACACCCAAGTCCCTCTGCACAGCAGCGTGCTGCAATTTTTTACCATTTAAAACATAATCCATTTTGCTGTTATTCCGACCAAAATGGATGACCTCACACTTATCAACATTGTACTCCATCTGCCAGACCTTTGCCCACTCACTTAGACTATCTATATCCCTCTGCAGACTTTCAGTGTCTTCTGCACACTTTGCTCTACCACTCACCTTAGTGTCATCTGCAAATTTTGACACACCACACTTAGTCCCCAACTCCAAATCATCTATGTAAATTGTAAACAATTGCAGTCCCAACACTGATCCCTGAGGCACACCACTAGCCACTGACTGCCAACCAGAAAAACACCCATTTACCCCTACTCTTTTCTTTCTACTGGTCAACCAATCCTCTATCCATGCCAATACATTACCTGTAATACCATGGAACTTTATCTTATGTAGCAGCCTTTGGTGTGGCACCTTGTCAAATGCCTTCTGGAAATCCAGACACACCACATCCACAGGTTCCCCATTGTCCACCATGCAAGTAATGTCCTCAAAGAATTCCACCAAATTAGTTAAACATGACCTGCCCTTCATGAACCCATGCTGGGTGTTCCCAATGGGACAATTTATATCAAGATGTCTTGCTATTTCTTCCTTAATGATAGATTCAAGCATTTTCCCCACTACTGAAGTTAAGCTAACTGGCCTATAGTTACCTGCTTTTTGTCTACTTCCTTTTTTAAACAGTGGCGTCACATTGGCTGTTTTCCAATCCATGGCAACCACCCCAGAGTCCAGTGAATTTTGGTAAATAATTACTAGTGCATTTGCTATATCCCCCATCACCTCTTTTAGTACCCTGGGATGCATTTCATCAGGGCCAGGAGACTTGTCTACCTTTAGCCCCATTAGCTTGCCCAGCACTGCCTCCTTAGTGATAATAATAGTTTCTAGGTCCTCGCCTGCTATAACCTTCTTGCCATTAGTTTTCGGCATGTTATTCGAGTCTTCCACTGTGAAGACCGACACAAAATAACTGTTTAATGTCTCAGCTATTTCTTCATTCCCAGTTATTAAATTGGCCTTCTCATCCTCTAAGGGACCAATGTTTAACTTTGCCACTCTTTTACGATTTACATATTTATAAAAACTTTTGCTGCCTGTTTTTATATTCTGAGCTAGTTTACTCTCATAATCTATCTTACTTTTCTTTATAACTTTTTTTGTGGCTTTCTGTTGGCCTTTAAAGATTTCCCAGTCTACTAGTTTCCCACTACTCTGTGCTTTTTTGTATGTGTTTTTTTTTCAGTCTGATACTTTCCTTTATTTCCTTAGACATCCATGGCTGGCTCTCTCTTTTCCTATGGTTCTTCCTTATCACTGGAATATACTTCTGCTGAGCACTGTGAAAAATCGTTTTGAAAGTCCTCCACTGTTCCTCAATTGACCCACTATAAAGTTTTTGCTCCCATTCTACCTTAGCTAACTCCTTCATCATTCCTTCATAGTCTCCTTTGTTTAAGCACAGGACATAGGTACTGGATTTAACCTTCTCACGCTCCATCTGTATTTTAAATTCAACCATACTGTGATCGCTCCTTCCGAGAGGATCCCTAACTGTGAGATCATTAATTATTCCTGTCTCATTACACAGTACTAGATCTAGGATAGCTTGGTCTCTCGTAGGTTCCATTACATATTGGTGCTGCCATGACCGACCTGGTTTGACCAATCGATATGTAGATTAAAATCCCCCATGATAATTGCTGCACCATTTTTACATGCATTAGCTATATCTACGTTTATTGCCCGCCCCACCACAATGTCATTATTTGGTGGCCTATAGACCACACCTATCAGTGACTTCTTCTCCCTGCTATTCCTAATTTCCACCCAAATGGATTCAATGTTTTGTTCAGTAGAACCTATATCATCTCCCACTACCGCCCTGATATCATCCTTAAAAGTCAGAGCAACACCACCTCCCTTACCTTCCTGTCTGTCCTTCCGAACAGTTTGATACCCCTGGATATTTAACTCCCAGTCATGACCATCCTGTAACCATGTCTCTGTAATGGCCACTAAATCATACCCATTTGCCATGATTTGCACCGTCAACTCATCCACCTTGTTTCGAATGCTCTGAGCATTCAGGTAAAGTGCCCTTATGCCAGTTTTTGCACCTTCTTTTTGGGTCCTACTCCCTCCATTACTAACAGCTCTTGAGTTCTCCTTCCCTTTAACTTTTTTCCTAATTTTCAATGGAGTTGAAGCTTCCTCGTCACCTGCTAACCTGCTGCTTTGCCTTACATTAATTGTTATTCCCCCTCTACGCTCACTTCTTCCTTCCCCCCACTTACTAGTTTAAAGTTCTATTAACCATCCTATTTACCCTTTTTGCCAGAACACTGGACCCGGCCCTGTTCAGGTGGAGTCCATCCCAACGGTATAGATCCCTCCTGTCCCAGAACTGATGCCAGTGCCCCATGAAAAGGAAACCCTCTTTCCCACACCACTCTTTTAGCCACTCTCTTACCTGCCCTCTGGGCAATTTGGGATGGGCAATAAATGCTGACATAGCCAGTGACACGCTCATTTGTGATTGATAAAATATTCCAAAAATGTTGGGGAAGAATAGTTTTCGCTTGAATTTTCCATGGAAATACTTTGGCCAATCAGAGTTGACTTGCCAACCAATCAAAATCAAAGTTCTCAATCAGTATCAATTATTCTTCCTTTGAAATTTGGCATTCTTGCATCTGTCTTGATGAATATGAGAATGAAAAGCTTCAATTTTTCAATGATACTCAATATTTATCTGGTTAGTCCTCAATTATTATGTCCAAAAAGTATGTCATGGCTTTTGAGAGGGTGCAGAATAGATTTCCTGGAATGGGTTTCAGGAATGAGAGACTCCAGAGAAGTGGAAAGATCGCGGAAAGTGGGACTATTTTCCTTAGTCACTGAAATTCCAATCAAGTTTTCCCTCGAAGATCTTCCAGGAGAAAGAGAGCAAAATGGGAACAAAAGCCCAAAGATTGCAGTTTGGCCAGGGAATATATCAGTGCCAAACTTCACCAAGGTGATAAGTTTGAACCAAAACAAGGCATTAATAAGTAAGAGTGGGAGACCAATAGGGATTTTGGAACAAAATTTTGAAAACTAATAATTTTTCCAGGAGGTGCTAATGAGTTACAGCAGGGAGCAGGAGAATTACCTTGAGAAATTTTGTAGTCTATGAGTCCAAAAGTGTGAAATGAATAATTGCAAACTGATTTCTCAGTATACTTTTATTTCTATTGACCTGTTGTAACCTCGCAAGCATCAAAACAGGTAGACTCTTCCTCTCCATCTGTTTTAAAGATAATTTTCATGCAAAATATCATGTATTTCAGTGGTCACTGGGGGACTTCCAGACAGCATCAGTCATACTGAGGACAACAATATTACCATTGTCTGCCTTTCAACACAGCTCTTGTAGTGAGGAGTGTTATCGATGAGTGAGTGGAGGAAGTGGGATGTTGACACAAACTGGCTGACGATAGACTTTTCCAGATGTCTTTAGAACAAAGCCACACTTAAGCTGATGGGTGGAAGAGAATGTTTTTATCCCTTTTTAATGAAGTGTTTTAAGCTCTCCATCAAAGTTCTTCTGAGAGAGAGAGAGAGAGAGAGAAAGGAAATAAAACCTCAAATATTGCTGTTTGACAAAGGAATGTGTCAATGGCTATTCAAGATAGCAAAGGTGACAAGTTTCAACCAAAACCAGGAATAAGGTTAATGAAATAAGGTGTGATCCTGTGATCATAAAATGGTGTTGGGAGGGGTTTAATTTATTCTTAGGATGAGGGCATTATTGACTTGGCCAACATTTATTGCCTATCCCTGGATGCCCTTGAGAAAATGGTGGTGAGCTACCTTTCTGAACCACTGCAGTCCATTTGTTATAAGATCGACCCCCTGTGTAGCACAGAACAAGATTATTCAGCCTAGTTATGCTGTCCCATTCTTTAAGAAGAGCTTAGTTCCAATTCCCTGTTCTTTTCTGTGCCCGCAACTCATTCCTATCAAAGGGTATACCGAGGCATTAATAAATAAGAACCGAAAGAACTGCGGATGCTGTAAATCAGGAACAAAAACAGAAATTGCTGGAAAAGCTCAGCAGGTCTGGCAGCATCTGTGAAGAAAAAAACAGAGTTAACGTATCGGGTCCAGTGAGGAAGGGTCACTGGACCCGAAACGTTAACCCCATTAATAAATAATGGTGGGAGGCCAGTGGGAATTCTGGAACAACATTTGAAAACAGATCATTTTTTTCAAAAAGTGCTGATGAGTAACGGCAGGGAGAAGGAGAACTACTTTAGGGAAGTTAGGGGCGGCACGGTGGCTTGGTGGTTAGCACTGCTGCCTCACAGCACCAGGGACCTCGGTTCAACTGTCTGTGTGGAGTTTGCACATTCTCCCTGTGTCTGCGTGGGTTTCCTCCGGGTGCTCTGGTTTCCTCCCACTGTCCCAAAATGTGCAGGTTAGGCGGATTGGCCATGCCAAATTGCCCGTAGTGCGCAGGGATGTGTAGCTTAGGTGGGTTATAAGGGGATGGATATGGGTGGGATGCTCCAAGGGTTGGTGTGGACTTGTTGGGCCGAAGGGCCTGTTTCCACACTGTAGGGATTCTATGATATGATAGTCCCCGAGTTCAAACATGCACAATGAATAATAGCTGTCTGATTTTTCTGTGTACTTTTAGGTCTGTTGACCTATTGTAACCTCGCAAGAATCAAAGCTGGTAGTAAGTTACTAATGACACTACTTCCACTTGCTTTTCCGACACTGCATTCCAGATCGCAACTGTGTAAAATATTCTCATCTCCACCCTTGCTCTTTGTCCAACTATCTCTGATTACCAGTTTTCTTGCCAATGAAAACAATTTTCCTTCTTTACTTCATCAAAACACCTCCTGAATTTGGATGCCTTTAACTTTCTCTGGTCTCAGGACAGCAAATGTGGCTTTGTAGCTCTCCTCACCCCCACCCCAAGTTGAAGACCCATCTTCCAGACCTGCTATGGTTCTATTCAGTTCTTGTACTCTCCTCCTCCTTAAAATGTCCAGAGTTGGACAGAATAATTGAGCTAAGAACTATAGACAGTGAGTTAGAAAGGCTTTAGTGTGACTTCCTGCTGAGTACCATCCTCATCCTTCCAGCTATATAACACACTGTCAGGTGGGAGGAAGGCAGAAAGGGAAGCACAAAAAGATGAGAGAAGCAAGTGATGCCACTTGAGTCAGTCATCTGATGCATTTGTGAAGTTCTGTCCACACCTGGGTTTTCCCAGGGCTGACACTGCTTGCTTACATCTCTAATGTTGACAGAAGCTTTTCAGGCTTATTGCTGTCATTCCTCACCCTCGATACCAGCTGATTTCCTCCCAAATGGCACTTTCCACCCTCCAAGGAGATCAAACTTCCACCTTTTTAGATTGCAGTCAGTAGAAAAATAAAGATGCATAATTACATGTATTTTCTAATCAGCCTGCCCAGAGACATTCATATACACATCTGGAGCAGGCAAGCTTTAAACTCTGGTCTCCTTGCCACTGCACTACAAAGTGCCCCAGATGCACAATGATACCTCATCAACTCGGTCACTGGTGTTATTATTACACATCTCTAAAACAGTTAGGATTGAACCCAGGCCTCCTGGTCCAGGGATAGAGACATTACTACCATGCCACAAGCGTGGCGCATGATTATCACATCACATCTTCAATGCTTTGCAGGTGAAGACTTAATTTGCTGGGAGAGTAATAGCATAACCATTTTGTAACCAGTGGTGTGATGGTAATACCCCTGGATGAATAATCCAGAGACCGTGGAGAGAGGGATTCAAATCCCACCAATAGGGGCTGGTGGAATTTAAATTAATTTAGTGAATCTGGGATATATATTTTAAAAAAATGGCAGTCTTGATTATAGTGAGCATGTCTATTGTTTACTGGTGTAAAAATCAGGTTCTCTAACACTCATTCAGGAAGGCGATCTGTCATCCTTATCTACATGTGATTCCGAACCCAAAACCATGTTAATGTTTCTTAACGACCTTCTGAAATGGCCCAGAAAAGTACTCAGTTAAGGGCACTTAAGGGTGGGCAGCAGTGCTAGTCCAGATAGTGAAGCCAACATGCCAAAAAGGAAATAAAGAAACTGCGAATTTCAAAAATAGTAGGAACTGCAGATGCTGGAGAATCTGAGATAACAAGGTGTAG
>NC_063332.1:8630474-8679481 GCF_021869965.1 Rhincodon typus
TTTATTCCTAGAATCATAGAACCCTACAATGTGGAAGCAGACCATTCAGTCCATCGAATCTCCCTGACCCTCTGAAGAGCATCCCACCCAGTCCCACCCCACCGCCCTATCCCCGTTTTGTTTTAGAGTCGTTACTTGCTTTAAAGTGTTCCTATGGGATCCACCTGTAAAGGTCTTAGTTGAATATTTTATTGGAACATCCTAATAGAAAGGCTGTCTCCAATAGTGTAGCCATGATGTGGAGGTGCCTGTGTCGGACTGGGGTGGACGAGGTCAAAAATCACAAGACACCAGGTTATGGTCCATCAGGTTTATTTGAAAACACTAGCTTTCGTAGTGCTGCTCCTCCCTAAGGTGTAATGTGGAACAGGAGGTATACCGACACAGAATTTATAAGCCGAAAGGTAACAACTCTAAAAATGGCTCACTGTTGAATCTTTAATCAGTTAGAAAGGAGACGCAGGTTTCTATGCAAATCCCAGAATTTATTTCAAGTCATTGCCCCAGAGGTGTGAGGCCTTGTTTAGAATCTGTGTTTTAACCTGGAGTCGGGCTGGTTTTACTGTTTTGAACAAAACAGAATGTATCTGCACATACACAAACATATTGGATGAAAAAATTCACCCCATATATTTATGTATGTGTGTGTGTGTGTGTGTGTGTGTGTGTGTGTGAGAGAGAGAGAGAGAGAGAAAGAAAGAAAGTGTATGTGTGAAACATACTTTGTTTTATAATGCTCCTTTATAGAGTCATAGAGTTGTACAGCACGGAAACAGACCCCTTGGTCCAACTCGTCCACGCCGACCAGATATCCTAAATTTATCTGGTCCCATTTGCCAGCATTTTGTTCATATCCCTCTAAACTCTTCTTATTTATGTATCCATCCAGATGCCTTTTAAATATTGTAATTGTACCTCCATGTGACTCCAGGCCCACAGCAATGTGGTTGACTCTGAACTGCCCTCTGGCCAATTAGGGATGGGCAATAAGTGCTGCCTAGCCAGCAATGCCCTCATCCCATTAACGAATAAAAAAAGAACAACATTCACCATTTCCTCTGGCAGCTCATTCCATACACGCACCACCCTGTACATCAAAACATTGCCCCTTAGGTCCCTTTGAAATCTTTCCCCTCTCACTTTAAACCTATGCTCTCTAGTTTTGGACTCCCCTGCCCTGGGGAAAAAAGCCTTGGATATTCACCCTATCCCATGCACTTCATGATTTTATAAACCTCTATAAGCTCACCCCTCAACCTCTTGTAGCTCCAGGGAAAATAGGCCCAGCCTATTCAGCATCTCCTTATACCACAAACCCTGCAACCCTGGCAACATCCTTGTAAATCTTTTCTGAGTCCTTTCAAGTTGCACAACATCTTTCCTATAGCAGGGAGACCAGAATTGAACACAGTATTCCAAAAGTGGCCAAACCAATGTCCTGTACAGCTGCAACATGACTTTCCAACTCCTATACTCAATGCATTGACCAATAAAGGCAAGCGTGCCAAACACGTTTCACTTTATTCATTATGCTTGAGGCATCATAAGGTGTTGGCGCTGGAATGGAGATCCTGTGTATTCTTGGTGGATTGCGCGAATATTTAAGATTGTACAGTCACTCCTTTCATCATGCTTGTGTGAAAAGGACTGTCTAGATGTAGCACAGGAGGAATATCAAGCAGAGAGGATCCCAGTCCTGACTGTGATGGAGAACACCCAATTTTTCATCCGTCAGTAGTAGGTAAATATTCGTCCTTAACCCCCGCATGATGATCGTGGTTATAGAAGAGACCCCATGTAACAGCTAGTAGGTTCTAAGAAGTTAAAAGATCATAGAATGGAGAAGACCTTTCAGCTCATTGTACATAATGTTGATTCCTTGAAAGAGCCACCCAAATCAGGCCCACATAGTTTCTCTATAACACTGTATATCTTTCTCTGCATCAAGAGTATAAACAATTCTCTTTTGAAAGTTGCTTACCTTAGCAGGCATCACATTCCAGATCATGACAGACACTTGAATAAAAAATCTCATCCTCCCTCTCAAATTCATTTGCAATAGGCTGACATCGTTTGCTCCATCTAGGTCAGACAATCTAAGTTAAAATTTGAACATGATTAAAGATTTAAAACAAAGCTGTTAAGTCCAACAAGCTAGTCCCTCATGTAAAAGATCAGTTCCCTTTCTTTGTAATCACCATAATCCCTCAGCCCTTTCTCCAGTTCCAAAAATGCACCTAATTGTCTCTTGATGCATCAACACTGCTCATCCAGCTATTTCTACATTTCTAGTGCCTTTTCTGTCTGTGTCAGCTTTGACTCAGATGGTAGTACACTCACCTCTGAGCCCAAAGGTTGTGGTTTCACGTTTTCTCCCCTCTGTGAACTTGTACCAAAAAACGAGTCAAGGCTACCACTCCAAGCGAATGCCTTGCTTGAAGGCACCATCCCCCTGATGTGATATGAACCAAAACCCTTTCAATGTTGGCCATCAAACATCCCTATTTTGAAACAAAAGCAGAAATTGCTGTAGAAACTCAGCAGGCCCGACAACATCTGTGAGAAAAAAGCAGTAAATATTTTTGATTCCGATGACTCTTCATCACAGTGGAGCTTTCTTCCCAAGTCCTGGCTAATGGCTACCTCTCAACCAATGCCATTGAAAAACAGATGATTTGATCATCACCAAGCTGCAGTTTAAGTAAAATTGCTGTATACAAATTAGCCACTGCATTTTCCTTCTTACAAAAGTGAGCACTCCTCCAAAGCACTCAATGTGTTGGAATATACTCTGGTGGTTGAAGGTACTTTGTAGGTGCAAGAAATAACACAGTGTGGAGCTGGAGGAACACAGCAGGCCAGGCAGCATCAGAGAAGCAGAAAGTTGACGTTTCAAGTTGGGACCCTTCTTCAGCCTTTCTTTCAGTGGAATCATTTGATCTCCATCAAAAATGTTTTTAAATCAACCTGTTCACACATGTTAGTACGCGCATCTTGAGCAGGTGGGACTTAAACCCACTCTATCTAGAGCAGAGGAAGGAACACTGCCACTGGATCTCTGAGCAGAATATTATATTTATAGTTCGTACCTAACATTTTAATTTGTGCTTTAACATTCATTGGTCCAGGAAACGTTAATCTGCCTTGCTGGGTCAGAATTCATTGCCCAGCCCTAACTATCATTGAGAATGTGCTGATGAACTGCCCCTCTTGAACTGCTGCAGTCTGTTTGGTATAGTTATACCCACAATGCTGCTTGGGAGGGAGTTCCAGGATTTTGACTCAGTCATACTGAAG
The DNA here is from genome assembly GCF_021869965.1 of Rhincodon typus. Taxonomy (NCBI): domain Eukaryota; kingdom Metazoa; phylum Chordata; class Chondrichthyes; order Orectolobiformes; family Rhincodontidae; genus Rhincodon; species Rhincodon typus. The sequence goes on from NC_063332.1 coordinate 8,633,772, forward strand.
GAACGACAATATATTTTCAAGTCAGGAATGGAGTCATAGACAGTCATGGAGTCATATAGCGTAGAAACAGGCCGTTCAGCCCACCATGTCTATGCTAACCAACAAACACTAAACCACTAGCTTTACGCAGGGGAGGTCTTGTCTCATAAGTTTGATCGAGCTTTTTGAGAAAGTAACAAAGATAATTCGGTGAGGTTAGGGCATTGAATGTTTGCTACATGGACTTTACTAAAGCACATGACGAGGTCCCTCATGGTAGGCTGGTTCAGAAGATTAAGTCACATTGGATCCATGGTGAGTTGACAAGTTGGACACAAAATTGGCTTGGTCATGGAAAATAGTTGGTAGTTGTAGAGAGATGTTTTTCTGCCTGGAGATTTGTGACCAGTGGGCACTTGTAAGGATCAGTGCTGGGACCTCTGTTGATATATATGTGTATAAATAATTTGGATGAAAATGGTGGTGGTCTGAGTAGTATGTATGCAGACAACACAGAAATTGGTGGAGTTGTGGATTGTGAAGAAGGTTATCAAAGAATACAGCAGGATATGGATCAGTTGGAAAATTGGTCAGAAAAATGGCAGGTGGACTTTAATCTGGACAAGTATGAGGTGAAGCATTTTGGGAGGTCAAATCAAGAGGATTGCATTAAATGACAGGACTCTTAGGAACATTGCTATACCATGGGGTGCAAGTCCATAGCTCCCTGAAAGTGGCAACACAAGTGGAAAAGTGATAAAGAAGGCATATGGCATGCTTCCCTTCATCAGTTGGAGCACTGAGTATACAAGTTTTGCAAGTCATGTTGTAGCTGTGTAAGACTTTGATCAGGCCACATTTGAACTACTATGCGCAGTTCTGGTCACCACATTATAGGAAGGATATGGTCACTTTGGAGAAGATGCAAAAGAGGTTTACCATGATGTTGTCTGGATTGGAGTGTGTTAGCTATAAGGAAAATTTGGACAAACTTGTATTGTTTTTGCCAGAACATCAAAGGCTGAGGGACGGCCTGATAGATGTATATAAAATTATGAGAGACATGGATAGAGTGGATAGTCTGGGCCTTTCTGCTGAGGTGGGAATGTCAAATACTAGATGAAAAAGGCTTAAGGTGAGAGGGAAAAAGTTTAAAGGTGATGTGCAAGTAAAGGCCTTTGTTCAGAGGGTGGTAGGTGCCTGGAACACACCACTAGGAAGGCGGTAGAAGCAGAGATGAGAGCAATATTTAAGAGGTATTTAGGCAGACAGAGGAAACAGAGCAATACAGACCATATGCAGGCAGATGGGATTAGTTTAGAATGGCATTATGGTTGGCACAGACATGATGGGCAAAATGGCCTGTTGCTGTCCTATGCTACACTATGTACAATAATCCCATTTACCTGCACATGGTCTGAAGCCTACTATGCCCCAACATTTTAAGTGCTCACTCAGATGCTTCTTAAATGTTGTGAGAGTACCTGCCTACACTAAAGTGATTGAAATGATGTCACCCCAGGTAGATCTCATAGAACATGAGTTCCCTGATTAGGACTGTTAACCTGGTCCAATCAGGGAGCGCTGGCTGACAGATATCAACAGGAGAGTTCTGCTCACTCTGAGAGCTGGTTCTGAGAGACCTGGATCAGTGTAAAATACTATACATATGTAAATAAAGGAAGACTAGGTGGTGGGATTCCAGCCTGCATGAAGTTATTTCATCTATCACCCTTTCTGGCAGCACGGTCCATATTTCTACAACCATCTGGATGAAAATGTTTTTTTCTCGAGTCTCCTCCAACCCATTCGCTCCTCATCTTAAGCTTATGCCCTCTGGTCTTAAACATGTCTGCCATGGAGAAAAGATTCGCAAGATCTGCTCTGTCTACGCCTCTCATAATTTTGTATCTCCGTATCAGATCCCCTTCAGCTTCCTCTGCTCCAGGGAAAACAAAAGGGGCGAGGCCAGAAACGTCAGCCTTCCTGCTCCTGTGATGCTGCTTGGCCTGCTCTGTTCATCCAGCTCTACACCTTGTTATCACAGACTATCCAGTCTCTCCTCATAACTGAGACTTTTTATCACAGGCAACATCCTAGTAAATCTCCAATGCACAGTATTCCATCTGTGGCCTAACCAATGTTTTATACGGTTGTAGCAAGACTTCCTTGCTTCTATATTCCACATCTTGGCTGATGAAGGCTGGCATCTCATATGCCTTCTTCACTACCCTGTTGACCTGTGCTGATGCATTCAGGGATCTATGAACTTGTACACTAAGGTCCCTTTGTTCCTCAGTACTTCCTAGGAGCCTACCATTCTTCTGTGCATCCTTCCCTTATCAGACCTCGCAAAACACACCTCCTTGTACTTATCAGGATTAAATTCCATCTGCCACTGCTCTGCCCAATTTACCAATTAATTAATGTCAGACTGTAGCCTGAGAGCATCCTCTTCACTGCCAACAGCATCCCAACTTTTATGGCATCTGCAAACTTACTAATTATACCTTCAACATTTACAGCCAACTCATTAATGTACGTAACAAACAGCAAGGCTCGCAGTACGATCCCTATGAGAAAATAAACCCTGGTCACAGGATTCCAATCACAAAAACAATCACTATTTCCCTTTGCCTCTTACTTGGAAGCCAAATTTGGATCCAGTTTGCCAACTTGCCTTGGATCCCATCGGTTCGTATCTTTTGAACAAGCCTTCCATTTGGGTCCTTGTCAAAATAAACTACATGAACTGCACTACACTCATCAACATATTTAGTCACCTTTTCAAAAACCCAATTAAATTTGTCGGACAGGACCTCCCTCTAACAAATCCGTGCTGACTATACCTGATCAATCCATGCCTTTCCAAGTATTGATTGATCTTGTCCTTCAGAAGTTTTCCTACCACTGACATTAGTCCAACTAGTCTGTAATTAACTGGCATATCACTGTTTCCCTTCTTGACCAAAGGAACTATATTAGTTATCCTCCAATACCTGGCACTTTCTCTGTGGCCAGCTAAACATTAAATATGTGGTTAGTCCAATTCAGTTTCTGGTCAATTGTTACCCCCAGGATGTTGATAGTGGGGGATTCTGTTCTGATAATGCCATTTGAACATCAACTGACTGTGGTTAGATTCTCTCTTGTTGGAAATGGTCATTGCCTGGCAGTTGTGTGGTGCAAATGTTATTTGCCACTTTTCAAATAAGCCTGGATTTTGTACAAATCTTGTTGCGTTTCAGCATGGACTACTTCAGTATCTGAGGAGTCACGAATGACGCTGAACTTTGTGTAATCATCAGCAAACATTCCCAATTCTGACCTTATGATGGAAAGAAAGTCATTGATGAAGCAGCTGAAGATCATTGGGCCTAGGATACTACCCTGAGGAACTCCTGCAGAGATGTCCTGGAGCTGAGATGACTGACCTCCAACAAATATAACCATCTTCCTATGTGCCAGGTATGACTCTAAACAGTGAGGAGATCCCCCATTTCCCATTGATTCCAGTTTTGCTAGGGGTCCTTGATGCTTCACTCAGCCAAATGCAGTCTTGATGTCAAGGGGTGACAATTTTACCTCACCTCTAGAATTCAGCTCTTTTGTTTTTGTTTGGACTAAGGCTGTAATGAGGTCAGGAGCTGAGTGGCCCTGACGGAACACAAACTGAGCATCAGTGAGCAGATTATTGCTGAGCACGTGCTACTTGATAGCACTGTTGAATGACATTTCCCATTAATTACCTGGACAATTTTCCACATTGGTGGGTAGATGCCAGTATTGCAGCTGCACTGGAACAGCTAATTATCTAAATTGCATTTTTATAACTTCTTTCACTGTCCTTTGGTGTCCATTGAAATTAATTGAAACTCAGATACAATGGCAGATCTACTGCGAGATAATGACTCTCAGATGACAATCTTTCAAAAAGTCTAAAGTCATTTGGTTGGTTTTTCCTTGACTTTCTATGAAATGAGGGAGCTCTGTGTTTCTGAGTGGAGATTCCAATCCAGGCTCTTTTGGAGATGTAAGAGGAGTAGGGGCAGCAAGAGACAGATTGGGTTAGGAGTAAGGAATTTGGGGAGTAGGGAGGTGGGTCCAATTCAGGTATAGGTGTTGTTGTCCAGCCTGGGCCAGCATTGTTGTGTTCCAGGCAGAGAGAGAGGTTGGTTTCAGGTCAGGGTCTTTTCTCCTTATTCTTTTATAGGACGTGGGTGTCGCTGGCTCGGCCGCTCCTTATTGCTTGTCCCTACTTGCCCTTGAGACAGTGGTAGTGAGCTGCCTTCTTGAACTGCTGTAGTCCAAGTAATGTAGCTAGACCAACAATGCCACTAGGGAGGGGATTCCTGGATTTTTGCTCAGCAACAGTGAAGGAATAATGATATATTTCCAAGTCATAGAGTCATACAGCACACAAACAGATCCTTCAGTCCAACTCATTCATGCTAACCAATTTTCCCAAACTAAATTTGTTCCATTGGCCTGTGTTTGGCCCATATCCCTCTATACCTTTTGTATTCATACCTTTCCAAATATCTTTTAAATGTTGTAACTGTACCTGCATCTACCACTTCCACTGAAAGTTCATTCAACATACGAATTACCTTCTGTGTGAAAAAGTTGCCCCTCAGGTCCCTTTTAAATCTTTCCCCTTTCACCTTGAAATTATGCCGTCTAGTTTTCAACTCCCCCACTTTAGGGAAAAGACCTTTGCTCTTCACCTCACTTATGCCCGTCATGAATTTATAAACTTCTATAATGTCACTCCTCAACCTCCTATGCTGCAGGGAGAAAAGTCCCAGCCTATCCATCCTCTCCTTATAACTCAAACCCTCCAGCTCTAGTAACATCTTTGTAAATCTTTTCTGCACTCTCTTCAATTTAATAATATCCCTCCTGTAGGAGGGTGACCAGAACTGTACACAGGTCAAGTCATGATTGAAGGTTAAGTCAGAAAATAAAAAGCCCATGGTTTTGGAGGTAGTTTATTGGAATGGATAGAGAATTGGCTCATGGGCAGGAAACAGCAAGTGGGTATAAAGTTGGTGACCTGTGACCAGTGGGGCTCCATGTGGATAAGTGCTGGGACCACAACTGTCTACAATAGATATTGATGACTTGGTGGAATGAAGTGAATGTACTGGAAGCAAATTAACAGATGACACAAAATTAGGTGGAAAGGCAAGTTGCAAAGGGGATACCATTTGCAGAGAAGTGTTGATAGGTTAAATAAATGGGCACAAAGTTGGGAAATGAAGTAAAATGTGAAGTTGTTCATTTTGGAAGGAAGAACGAAAGAACTGTATTAACTAAGTAGAGAGAAACTGCAGAAAGCTGCTACTGAAAGGGTCTTGGGGGCACTTGAGCATGAAACACAGGTGCAGCAAGTAATCAGGAAGGCTAATGGAAATGTTGGCCCATATTTCAAGAGGGTTAGAATATTACCGAAACTGTGCAAGGTGCTTCTGAGACCACATCTGGAATACTGAGAGCAGTTTTTGTCCCCTTATTTAAGGGAAGACATTGTCTAATTGGAGGAAGTTCAGAGAAGGTTCACTAGGATGATCCCCATGACGGAGGGATTGTCTTATGAGCAAAGGCTAAACAGGTTGGGACTCTACTCTCTGGAGTTTAGAAGAACAAGAGGTGATCTCATTGAACATATAGGATTTTTAATGGGCTTGACAGAGTAAATGCTGAGAGGATGTTTCCCCTCATGGGAGAGTCCAGAACCAGAGGGCATAGACTGAGAATTATGGGGCGCTAATTATAACTCAGATGAGGAAGAATTTCTTCTCTCAGGGGGTTGTCAATCTTTGGAACTCCCCGCTATAAAGATCTATAGGGTTAGAGTCCTTGTGTATGTTTAAGGCTGAGCTGGGTTTTGATCAGTAGGGGAATCAAGGGTTATGGGGAAAGGGCAGGAAAGTGCGGAATTTTGGATTAGCCATGATACTATTGGATGGCAAGGTAGACTCGAGGGGCTGAATAGCCACTCCTGCTCCTATATCTTATGGTTGTATGATGCAGGCAGGATGGTGAGTGGCTTATATGGGAATTTGCAGGTGGTGGTGTTCCCTTGTATCTGGTGGGCAGGTATAAATAGACTGTGGAGGTGTAGTGGGGTGTGTGTGAGATAAGTGTGTGGTCAGATGAATAGTTGCTCCAGGAGTCAGACTATATATTTAATAGTCTAAGTTTTCCTCAGTAATTATTTAATTAATCGCATTGTAACTCTCCAAATTCTCTAATTTAAGTGGATACTTTTAGGGAGTTCCAAGCCTTTGAGGGATTGCCTATTTTAATTAGGGAGGCAATGGTCTAGTGGTATGATCGCTGGACTATTAATTCAGAGACCCAGATAATGTTCTGGGGATCTGGGTTCAAATCCCGTCATAGCAGATGGTGGAATTGAATTCAATAAATATCCTGGAATTAAGAGTCTAATGATGACCATAAATCCCTTGCCAATTGTTGGGAAAAACCCATCTGGTTCACTAATGTCCTTTAGGGAAGGATATCTGCCGTCCTTACCTGGTCTGGCTTACATGTGACTCCAGATCCACAGTAATGTGGTTGACTCTTAACTGCCCTCTGGGCAATTAGGGATGGGAAATAAATGCTGCCTGGCCAGTGATGCCCTTGCCCTGTGAATGAATAAAGAGAGGGAAAAAAAATTCCCAGGCAATTCCTTCGGAATCTGCTACGATGGCAATTCCACAGGGTCAACTCCCACCTCCTTTGGGATAATGACTGTCTTGCGAGCAGAAAAATCTTGGGCATTATTTCTTTATTTTTCTCTCTTTGCAGGTAACTGACTCACGTCCCAGCACAATGATCCCAATACAATCTCCTTTCCAAGATGGCGGCAGCGGAACTGGCAGCTTCCAGGCCTCTGAGCCCGGGGCTCATCCATTCGTCTGATTTTCTTTTCTTTTTTCTCCTTTTTTGTCTTTTTTTCTCTTTTCAGTCTTTGCTTCTACTTACCTTCTGGGGAGAGCTCGGTCACGGTGGCATCGGCGGGGACGAGGAAGGCAGAAGGAAGCTTTGTCGGAGTCGAGTATGGCGGGAGCTGGTGAGGCCAGAGTGAGACTCTGGCCGAGGTGTCAAGGAGGCAGCTGATGGAGGGACGAGCTCAGGACCCGGTATCAGCTGATACATCGGCGGTGGCGATGTCAGCGAGGTAGGCCCAGAGGCGAAAGATGGAGCCTGAGGACTGGTGACATTGTCATTGGTTGGGTCCAGCACTGGCAAAGTGATGGCCGAAGGGTTATGGACTCTCTTTAAGCTACCTTTTTTTTATTTTTTGTCATTCTTAAAACCACTCAAAATGGCACTGGATCATGGGGACACTGGAAGCTTTTCACTGTATTTTAGTGCATTTTTAATGTCACAATAAAATTATTCATTCATTTGACATACAATGATTTTGCCATTGCTGAGTTCCCCCATTATCACCATTTTAGGAGTTACCATTGACCAGAAATGGGGAGGTGATGTTGTAAAGTGAGTAGAGGTAGATATAGGGGAGACGTCAGAGGTAGGTTCTTTACTCAGAGAGTGGTAGGGGCGTGGAATGCATTGCCGGAGAGGATAGTGGAGTCGGCCTCATTAGGGGCATTTAAGCGGCTATTAGATCGGCATATGGATGGTAGTATAATGTAGGGGTGGAGGTTAGATAGACCTTATGTTTAGGGTAAAAGTTTGGCAGAACATCGTGAGCCAAAGGGCCTGAACTGTGCTGTACTGTTCTATGTTCTATGTTCTAATGGTAATATTACTACATGAGCAAACCAGAACCCTAAGCTAATATTCTGGGACCACCAGAATCCCACCCAATGGCAAAATTTGAATTCAGTAATTGTCTGAAATTAAAAGCCCATCTGATTTCAACCATGAAGCAATCATTCATTGTTGTGAAAAAAAATCTGATTCATTAATGTCCTTAGGGATGGAAAATTGTCATGCTTGACTGATCTCGCCTGCATGTGACACCAGACCCACAGCTATATTTGCTTTCTGAAATAGGCTGGCTAGCCACAAAATTGTATCAAAAACACTATGAAGCCTAAATACAGGAGTGAAACCAAATGAACCTCACCCAGCATTGATGCAGGGACCAGAACCAGTGATGGTACAAACAGCCTGCAATGACTTCCTTATTAACATGTGGGGACTAGTGCCAACATTGGGAAAGGTTTCCCACAGACTAGTAAGGAAACAGCTTGGCATAGTCATCTTCATGGAATCATACCTTCCAGGTAATGTTTCAAACAACACACCATCACCATTCTGAGATATGTCCTGTCCCATCAGAAGGACATCTCCAGCAAAGACTGCAGCACAGTAGTATACAATCAAGAGGAAATTGCTCTGGGAGTCCTCAACATTGACTCCAGGCACCATTAAGTCTCATGGCATCAGGTCAAACATGGGCAAGGAAACTTCCTACTGGTTACCATGCACACTCCATGTTGAACACCATTTGGAGGAAGCATTGAGGGTGGTAAAGGCATAGAATGTACTCTGAATGGGGACGTTCAAAGCCTATCACTAAGAATGCCTCAGCAGCAATTCTATTGATTGAGATGGTTGGCATTTCTGCTAGACTGGGGCTGCAGCAGGTGTTGAGGGAACCAACAAGAGGGAAAAAGCTCATTGACTTCATCCTCACCAGTCTGCCTGCTGAAGTTGCATCTGACAATGACAGTATCAATTGGAGTGACCACTGCACAGTCCTTTCTGAAAAAAATCCAGTCTTCACATTGAGAATACCCTCCATTGTGTTGTACGGTACTACCACTGTGCTAAAACGGACAAAATCCAAACTGATTTGGTAACTCAAAACTGTGCAACCTTAAGTTGCTGTGGGCCATCTGCAGCAGAATTGCATTCAGTAACAGTAACCCATGGCCCAGCTTAACCCCAAATGTTATGACATTTCAAGTGTTCATCCAAATACTTTGGATGACAAATAATTGCCTCAACTACTCTCCCAGGCAGTGCATTCCAGACCCCTACCACACTCTGGGTGATAACTGCTTTCGTCAAATCCTCTCTAAACCTCCTGCCTTTCCCCTTAAAATTACCCCTTGTTATTGGTCCTTCAAATTTACCGTGTCCATGCCCCTCATTCAGATCCCCCCTCAGCCTTCCCTGCTCCAAAGAAAACAACCCAAGATTATCCAGCTTCTCTTCAGAGCTAAACTGCTCCATCCTAGGCATTTTCCTGGTGAATCTCCTCTGCACCCCTTCCAGTGAAAGCACATCCTTCCTATAGTGTGGTGACCAGAACTGCACACAGTATTCCAGCCGTGGCCTAACCAAAGTTCTGTACAGCTCCAACATAACCTCTCTGCTCTTTTCTAATCTATTCAACAAATGACTTATATGCCTTCTTAACCACCCTATTATCTGTCCTACCACCTTTTGGGATTTGTGGGAAAACACCCCAAGATCCCTCTATTACTCTAAGCTTCTTAGTGTCCCACCATTCATTGAGAAGTCCCTTTATTGTTCCTTCTTCCAAAATGCATCATCTCACACTTTTCTGGGTTAAATTTCATCTGCCATTGATTAATCACTAACATCCATCTAAGCAATCCATTTATATCCTACTGCAACCCTCTTCCACACTGTCAAACATTCAGCCAATCTTCTAGTCATCCGCAAATTTACTTATCATCTCCCCAACATTTTTATTTACATTGTTTATGTACATCACAGACAATAAGCTACCCAATATTAATCTCTGTGGAACACCACTAGACAAAGGCCTCAATTCACACAAACAGTCTTCCACCACCACCATCGCTGCCCCCTGCCTTTTGTCTCCTACCACTAAGCCAATTTTAGATTCAACTTGCCAAGTTACCCGAGATCACCATGCGTTTTTGCCTTCTTTATCAGTCTTAAATGTGGCACCTTGTCAAAAGCATTTTGGTATTAGTACTGATGACATGTGCCCCAGAACTTGCCCCACTCCTAGACAAGGTGTACACTTACATAACATAATTCTGCCTGACGATCTAAGAAATTGCCCAGATGTGTCCCTGGCCACAAAAAATGGGACAAATCCAACCCAATCAATTACCAGCCCATCAGACTATTCTTGTTCATCAATGGAAGTGTCATTTAGCAGCAATTGCAAAGGAATAACATGCTCAGTTTAATTTTCTCCAAAGGTACTAAGTGCTCGTCCTCATTGGTCCAAGTAGAGATAAAAGTATTGAATTCCAGGCACGAGGTGAGAGTGACTGCCCTTGACATCAGAACTACTTTTGACTGAGTATGGAATTCAGTAGCCCAAATGAAACTAAAATCTTGGGGAAATCAGGAGTGCTGGGTTCATGTTATATATGGCTCAAAGGAAGATGGTTGTGGTGCTTGAAAGTCCCAATATATCACTGCAGGAGTTCCTCAGGATAGTATCCTAACCCCAACCATCTTCAGATAATAAGGTGTAGAATTGGATGAACACAGCAGACCAAGCGGCATCAGAGGAGCAGGAAAGCTGACGTTTCGGGTCTGGACTCTTCTTCAGAAAGGGTCTTTTCTGAAGAAGGGTCTAGGCCCGAAACGTCAGCCTTCCTGCTCCTCTGATGCTGCTTGGCCTGCTGTGTTCATCCAGCTCTACACCTTGTTATCTCAGATTCTTCAGCATCGGCAGTTCCTACTATCCCCAACCAACTTCAGCTGCTTTGACGTCCCCTACATCAAACGGGCAGAATGAGGATGTTTGTTGCTGATTGCACAATGTTCAGTACCATTTGAAATTCCTCAGATACTGAAGTTGCCTGTGTCCATAAGCACCAAGTTCCAGACAATGTCCAGATTTGGACTGATAACTGACAAGCAATATTCATGCCACACAAGTGCCAGGCAATGGCTATCTCCAAAAAGAGAGAATCTAGCTCTTGCCATTTAAAGGCAATATGATTGCTGAATCTCTTATTATCAACATCCTGGGTGTTACAATTGGCTAGAAACTAAACTTAACCAACCATATACATATTGTATAAAGACTGTGGCTACACAAGCTGGTCAGAGGCAAGGAATTCTGTAATGAGTAACTCACCTCCTGTCACCTCAATGCCTGGTCACAATTGACAATAGGCAAGTCAGGAGTGTAAATGCAATACTTTCCAAACGTCTGGTAGACATAGCTCCAGCAATTCTTAAAAAGCTTGATACCGCCAAGAACAAACAGCCCACGTGAATGGTACACCATGCACCATCTTCAGTATTTACTCTGTTAATGACTGTATCAGCAACCTGTACCATCTACAAGATGTACTGCAGGAACTCACTTTCAATATTTCCATCGAAACCCATGACCTAAACCATTGTAATGGACAACAGCAGCAGATTCATGGGAACACGCAATCCTGACATGGAAGTATAACACCATGCCTTCATGCAGCTGTTTGAAATCCTCACATTCCCTTCCAAATAGCATTGTGGGTAGTCCTACATCCACAAGGACTGCAATGGTTCAAGAAAACAGCCCATCACCACATTCTCCAGGGCAATTAGAGATTCATAATAAACGTGCATTTCATGTAGACATACAGAGATAGGAGCAAGAAGCAAAAGTAAGCCTTTCGGCCCCTTAAATCTGCTCTAATATTTATAAGATTATGTTCGATACCTGGTCACTATTGACAATAGGCAAGTGAGAAGTGAAAATGTAATACTTTCCAATGGTTTGTATATGTCAAATGGCAATGGTTGGATTCTCTCTTGTTGGAGATTGTCATTGCCTGGAGCTTGTGTATTGTGAATGTTACTTGCCACATGCCAACCTGAGCCTGGACATTGTCCAGGCCTTGTTGCACTTGAACATGGACTGCTTCAGTATCTGAGGAATTGAAAATGATACTGAACATTGGACAATCTCAACAAACATCCTCACTTCTCACCTTACAATGGAATGAAGATGATTGATGAAGCCATTGAAGATAGTTGGGCCTAACACACCTCTGACTTAAAAAAAAATTCAATACCCTGCTTCCAGCCCTGTCTGGGGAAGAGAACAGGCTTCTCCCACTTGCTCCAAATCAGTCGATGTTACATTTCAACTTTCTTTCCCATCTCTGCCATTGACTGTACCATTAAATGTCAACAAGCTTGCTACCACCAATGCAATCCAGGTCCTATCGTGAGTTAGCACTTTCACAAGCAAGGGGAGACATAGAAGAGAATGGACGAGGCTAAAAACAAATAGATCCCTTCAAGATCTCTTCAAAAAAGTAAAATGGCAAGCAGAAACAATGGAAATTATGCTTCCTTTTTCTGGCAAATTCTCTCTCCGTTGGCAGCTATCTCAATACCCGACTCACTTTTTGGCTTCTAACCGTGTCTAATGCTAGGTTATTTGGCTCGAGTCTTTCATTTTGCTTCGCCTCATCTCTAATAGACTGGTTAATGTTGCGAAGAAATGCTTCTTTCCCCTTGATCGGAGGCACTTGCAAAGCAACACAAAAAACTTCACATGGGAGATATTAGTCAAAACATACAGCTAGCAGACAAAGTCTTGCTCCCATTATCTGATGAGGAAAAACATGTCCCAAGTATTTGGTGACTAAGGGCTCAGGCTGATGGTCTCTGCACCTGGAATCTATTTCTTTGCTTGTGAGTGCATGGAGTGAGTGAGAGAGCGAGATTAATTCCACCCTGCATCATTGAGCACTGATGAAGCGAGAGCAAAGAGCCAAATGAACTGAAATCAGTGATAGTTGAATGGCAAAGAGAGCGTAAAACACTAAACAGTGTGGACAGAAAACTAAAGCCATTGACATGGCACAAAGCCATCTTGGTTGTCAGCAAAAAAACAGGCAATGGTGAACCCTTAATGCCTGCCTGATTTTCTTCCCCAATATTTAGGAAAGGCTGATGGAATGACCTGACTTTTCCCTTAGACTCTCATCATGCTTTCAACCGCATAGTATAGTAATTTATTGTTACAAGTATTTATGAAAATACAGTAAAATGTAAATGTATAAGTTACTATAATTCATCCGGTGTCATTTTAATTACATAGATTATAAAAAAGAAATAAATCATACAAAGTTAAGAAAAGTTTTTTTTTGTTCCATCCACGACTTCTTCGTTTCATAAGTGTCTACGGGATGTACTTTACTCTTCAGCTGCCAAAGCTGTCCCTGAGGCCATGACGCCAAGGTGGATGCACACTGAAGCTGCACCCCCCTCTGCCACTGACCGGGCACAGAATGTCACATCTGCCAAAGCTGCCTCATTACTGCTGATATGCCAGCTGCTGACGTCGCCAGGAAACCGTCCCGACTCTTGAGGAACAGGGCCCATTCCATTTCGAGAATCCAATGGACCGTCCGAATTAACTCCCGAGAATCGAGGGATCATTTACTCTGCCGCCATCGCACAGCCTGCCGAGAAACCGAAGGAAAAACAATAGACCCCAATCCATCGCTGCTGAACTGTTGCTCAAGTCACGGTTGCCATGGCCACGAGGAATGGACCAGTTCTGCTGCTCAACAGCTCCCTACAAACTCTACCCACTACCACAGCTGCAGAAAGAAAAAAAAATGAATCTGATTCAAAAGTTAAATCAAGAAAAATAAAATTTTAAAAAATACTGTCAGCCATGAGAGAGGGAGCTGACAGGCCTGGAGCCTGAACACCTCCTACCCTGCTGCCTTCGTCATTTTGAAAAAAACAAGACTTGACAATTCTAATGTTCTTCTGACTGGACTCCCAAACTAGCCCTACCTCAATAAACTTGAGATCAACAAAAATCTCTATTGCCTACAACCTAATTTGCATCATCACCCAGTCATCTGTTGCCCCAGCGCTCGCTGAACTATGAAGCCTCTTGATCAATCAACACCTTGATTTCATATCTAGCACCCTATCAGATCTCTTGCTGGCCTTTTCGCAACCTATCTCCTCTCCTCTGCACACAAGTCTCTGAGGTATCTCTGGTTCTGTAATTGTGGCCCCCAGTACATCCTGCAATGCATTCACTCCACCTGGTGGTGTCCGGACCTTCACTTGCCAAGGCTCCAAGCTCTGGAGTTCCTCCTCTAACAATCTCCATTTCACTTTCCTCCTTTAAGACACTTCATGAAGCTCACCTCATTGAGCTCTCAGTTATCTGATCAAATAGTTCCTTTTATTCCTCTAAAGTATCTTGGAACAGTTTATTGTATTAATTTTATTTAATTCACTTGTTGGATGTGGGTATCTCTGGCAGGGCCAGCGTTTATTATCCATCTCTCATCATGCTAGACAAATATATGTTGTTGTTGTTGTTGATGGAGTCTTAAGTAGAAATGAAGTGTCAAACTGGTGAAGCTTGAAAACAGAACTCCTTGCGGGCCGAACAGTCTGAGTAGAAAGTGATTGGTAACGAAGCAATCCCACAACCAATGGATCAGATCTAAGCTCCGCAGACCTGTCATCCTGTCACATCCAGATCATTTCCAACCCGGCCAATTACTGCACCGTCAGTCTACTCTTGATCATCAATAGAGTGATGGAAAGTGTCAACAACAGTGCTATCAAATAACGCCTGCTTAGCGATAACCTGCTCGGTGATGCCCAACTTGGGTTTTGCCAGGGCCATTCAGCTCCTGACCTTGGTACAGACTTGGTTCAAACATGAACAAAAGAGCCGATTTGGACAAAAGAGCTGATATCAAGTAGTGAGGTGAGGTGAGAGTGACTGCTCTAAACAACAAGGTCACATTTGACTGAGGATGGCATCAAGGAATGCTAGAAAAAGAAAGGTCAATGGGAATCAGGGAAAAAGAGTCTCTGCAAGTTGGAGTTGTACCGGGCACATTGGAAGGTGGTTGTGGTTGCTGCAGACAGTCATCTCATCTCCATGGCATCTTTGCAGGAGTTCCTCAGCATTGTGTCCCAGGGTCAACCACCTTCAGCTGCTTCACCAATGACCTTCTATTCATCATGAGGTCAGAAATGCAGATGGTCATTGATGATTGCACAATGTTCAGCAACATTTGTAACTTAGATACTCAAGCAAGCCATGTACAAATGCAATGAGATCTGGACAGCATCAAGGCAGTGGTTCAAAGTGAGAATAGAAAAGGAGACAAGTGCAAGTCAGAGAACAAGATAATGCTGAAGAATTAAACTGCATTTATTTCAATACAAGAAGTCTGACAAGTAAGGTTCATGTGCTGTGGGCCTGTTTGGAATATGGAACTGGGACGTCATAGCTATTACAGAAACTTGGCTAAGGGAAGGACAAGACTGGCAACTCAATGTTTGGGGTTTTAGATACTATAGGAAGGAAAGTAAGGGAGGCAAGAGAGGAGGGGGAGTGGCATTTTGATTAAGGAAAACATTGCTGATGTAATTAGAGAGGATATTTCTGAGGGATTATCCAGTGAAACTAAATGGGTAGAAATTAGAAATAAGAAAGGGATGATCACTTTGATGGGATTGAACTATAGACTTCCTAATAGTCAGAGGAAGATTGAGGAGCAAATATGTCGAGATCTCAGATATACAGAAGATTAGTAGAGTTGTAATGGTAGGGGATTTTATTTTTCCAAACGTTGACTAGGATTGCGATAGTGCTAAAGATTTGGATGGTGAGGAATCTGTTAAATGTGTTCAAGAAAATCACCTTTATCAATATGTAAATGTACATACTAGTGAAGGAGCAAAACTTGACCTTCTCTTGGGAAATAGTGCACAACAAGTTACTGAAGTGTTCGTAGGGGAATACTTTGGGACCAGTAATCATAATTCTTTAAGTTTTAAAGCAGTTATGGATTAGGATAAGCCTTCCATGAAAGTTAATGTTCTTAATTGGAGTAAGGCAAATTTTGATTGTATGAGACAAGAACTTTCAAAAGTTAATTAACGTAGTTGTTCGCAGGTGAAGGTACAACTAACATATGGGAGGCTTTCAAAAGTGTGATAAGGAGAGTTCAGAAGCATTATGTTTCTGTTACAGTGAAGGGTAAAGCTGGTCAAAGTAGGGTACAATGAATGAATAAAGATATTGATGTTCTAGTCACGAATAAGAATCATATATTAGATATAGACAAGTGGGATAAAATGAATCTCTTGAAATGTGTAAAGAACGTAGGGGCATTCTTAAGAGGGAAATCAGGAGGGCAAAAAGGGGATATGAGATAGCCTTAGCAGATCAGGTCAAGGATAATCCAGGTACATTAAGAGCCAAAAAGCAACCAGGAAGAGAACAGGGTCCCTTAAACATCAATGAGGTTGTCTATGTGTTGAACTTCAGGAGATGGGAGAGATACTAAACGAATATTTTGCATTGGTTTTTACTGTGGAGAAAGAAATGGAGGCTACAGAACTCGGGGAAATAAATATTGATGTTTTGAAACAGTTCACATTACAGAAGAAGTGCTGAAGGTCTTAGAAAATATAAGGGTGGATAAATCTCCGGACCTGACCAAGTGTATCCCTGGATGCTGTGGGAAGCTCGGGAAGAAATTGCGGGGCCCCTAGCAGAAACATTTGTGTAATCCATAACCATGGGTGAGGTGCTTCAGGACTGGAGAGTGATTAATGTTTTGCCTTTATTTAAGAAAGGCTGTGAAGAGAAGCCTGGGACCTATAGACCTATGAGCCTGACATCAGTGATAGGTAAGTTATAGAGTCATAGAATCACACAGCATGGAAACAGACCCTTCGGTCCAACCAGTCCATGCAGAACATAATCTCAAACTAAACTAGTCTCACCTACCTGCTCCTGGCCCACATGTCTCCAAATTTTTCCTATTCATGTGTACTGAAAAGGCTGAGCAATGAAAACAAGCGTGCCAAACATTTTCGTAACCATCCTGTCTATATGTGATGGAAACTTTAAAGAATTATGTACCCGTACCCCTAGGTCCCTCTGTTCTACAGCACTACCCAAGACCCTACCATTAATTGTATAAGCCCTACCCTTGTTTGTTGTACCAAAATGCAGTACTTGGCATTTACCCATCTGCTATTTTTCAGCCCGTTGACCCATTTGATCAAGATCCCAAAATAATCTTAGAAAACCTTCTTCATTGTCTACAATGCCACCTATTTTTGTGTCACCCGCAAACTTACTGACCATGCCTTCTACTCTCATCCAAATCATTTATATAAATGGCAAACAAAAGAGAATGCAGAACCGATCTCTGCGGAACACCGCTGGTCACAGGTCTCCAGTCTGAAATGCAACCCTCCACCATTACTCTCTGTCTCCTGCCATTAAGTCAATTATGTATCCAGTTGACAAGTTCACACTGAATCCCATGTAACCTAACTTTAGTAATTAGTCTACCATGTGGAACCTTTGTCAAAGGCTTTATTGAGATCTAAATAAACAACATCTACTGCTCTGCCATCATCAATCTTTTTGGTAACTACCTCAAAAAAACACAATCACGTTTGTGAGACACGATTTTCCTTGCACAAAACCATGCTGACTATCCTTAGTCAATTTTTGCCTCTCTAAATGTCCATAAATCCTATCTTTTATAATCACCTCCAACAATTTACCCACAGCCGAAGTCAGATTTACAGGTCTGTAGTTCCCCGATTTCTCTTTACAACCTTTCTTAAATAAAGGTGCAATATCAGCCACCCTCTAGTCATCAGACACCTCACCCGTAGTTATAGATGATGCAAATATTTCTCCAAGGGGTCTCGCAATATTCATCCCTTACTTCCCACAATGTTCTGGAATATATTATATCAGGTCCTGGAGATTTATCCACCTTTATATTCTCTAAGACCTCCTGAACTTCCTCTTCTGTATGTGAACTGTTTTTAAAACATCAAAGTTTATTTCTCTATGTTCTCTAGACTCCATTTCTTTCTTCACAGTAAAATCTGGCATGAAATATTTATTTAGTATCTCTGCCATCTCCTGAGGTTCAACACAAGGATGACCTCCTTGATCTTTCAGAGACCTTACCCTCTCTCTAGTTACCTTCTTGCTCTTAACATATTTGTGGAATCTCTTTGGATTATCCTTAACCTTATCTGCCAATGTTATCTCATATTCCCTCTTTGCCTTCCTGGCTTCTCTCTTAAGAATGCCCCTACACTCTTTATATTGATTAAGAGATTCAATTGAACCAAGTTGTCTATATCTAAAAACAATTCTTACTTATTCTTCACTAGGACCTCAATATCTTTATTCATCCATTGTTCCTTAACCTTACAATCCTTACCCTTCACTCTAACGGGAACAAAATGCCTTTTAACTCTCGTCATCACACTCTTGAATGCCTCCCACGTGTCGGACATCCTTTTACTTGCGAACAGCCTGCCCTAAACAACTTTTGAAAGTCCTTGTCTCATATCATTAAAATTTGCCTTACTCCAATTAAAAACATTAACTTTTATGGAAGGCTTATCCTTCTCCATAACTATTTTGAAACAAATAAAATTATAAGCGCGAGACCCAAAGTGTTCCCCCACTTTTACTTCAGTCACCTTGTCCTGCCTTACTGCCCAATAGAAGGTCTAGTTTTGCTCCTTCTCTAGTAGGAGCATCCACATATTGATAAAGAAAATTTTCTTGGGCACAATTGACAAAGTTCCTCACTATCCAAACCTTTAACACTATTGTAGTCCCAGTCAATGTTTGGAAAATTAAAATCTCCCATTAGTACAACTGTTTTTTCATTCGTTAGCGGAGTGAGGGCTTCGCTGACCAGGCAGCATTTATTGCCCATCCCTAATTGCTCTGATGGCTGTTCAAAGTCAACTACATTGCTGTGGCTCTGGAGTCACCTGTAGGCCAGACCAGCTAAGGATGGCAGTTTCCTTCCTTAAAGGACATTAGTGAACTAGATGGCTTTTTCCAGACAATCAGCAATGGATTCATGGTCATCATTAGATTCTTAATTCCAGCTATTTTATTGAATTCAAATTCCACTATTTGCTGTGGTGGGATTCAACCCAAGGTCTCCAGAACACTATATGGGTCTCTGGATTAACAGTCCAGCAATAATCCCACGAGGCCATTGTCTCCCCTCTTTAATAACCTTATTATGCTAATGAATATCTGAGATCTCCCTAGATATTTGCTTCTCAGTTTCTCTCTTACTATTCAGGGTTCTATAGTCCGATAGCACAATCCCATCAAAGTGATCTTTCCTTTCTTATTTGTAATTTCTACCCATATATTTTCATAGAAACAAAGAAGACAGGAGCAGGAGAAGGCCATTCGGCCCTTTGAGCCTGCATGCCATTCTTCACGATCATGGCTGATCATCCAACTCAATAGCCTAATCCTGCTTTCTCCCCACATGTATAGAAATACAGTGAAAAACTTTGTTTGTGAGCAATACAAGCAGATCACAGCAAGAGAAGGATAAATAGATCAAAAAGACTTAGAAGCATACAGGTTGCATTGCAGGTTGCATTATTTGAGGCGAGAGAGTCCATCGATCAATGTGATAACGGCTAGGAAGAAGCTGTCCCTGTGTTCAGGCTTCTGCATCTTCTGCCTGATGGAAGAGGTTGTAGGAGGTCATTACCAGGATGTGATGCATCTTTGATGATGTTGGCCGCCTTTCCACGGCAGCGAGCCGTGTAAATGCAGTCCATGGATGGAAGGTTGGCTTCTGTGATGGTCTGGGCTGTGCACACCACCTTCTGTAGTTTCTTATGGTCCTGGGCAGAGCAGTTGCCATACCAGGCCATTATGCACCCGGACAGTATGCTTTCAATGGTGCATCTGTAGAAATTGTTGAGGGTCCTTATGGACATGTCAAATTTCCTGAGCCACCTGAGGAAGAAGAGGCGTTGTTGTGTCTTCTTGACTGTTGTATTTACATGGGAGGTCCAGGACAGGTCGTCGTTACTAGATGCACTGCAGAAATTTACTAAGTCTCCCTGGACAGCACCATCCAAACCCAAGACCACTTCAATCTAGAAGGCCAAGGACAGTCGATACATGGGGACACCACCCCCTGCAAGTTCCCCTCCAAGCCACTCACCATCCTGACTTAGAAATATGTCACTGTTCCTTCAGTGTCCCTGGATGAAAACACTGAAAATACCTCCCTTATGGTACTGTTTTTATATTCATTCAGGGGAATGTGGGTGTTGTTGGTTGACCTAGTATTTAATTCCCACACCGACTTACCCCTTGAATTGAATAGCTTGTTAGGGCCATTTCAGAAGGCGTTTGAGAATCAGCCATGAAGCTGTTAGTCTGGAGTCACATGTAGACCAGAGCAGGTAAGGATGGCAGAACTCCTTCCCAAAAGGACATTTGTGATTGGCAGTCAGAAACAGCCACATGGTTGTATTAGGCTATCCCTTTTTTTAAAAAAAATCTTGAATTCAGATTTCAGTTTCTGCCATGTAGGAATTCCAATACGTACCTTAGAGCAATCAGCTTGAGTCCCTGGTTGATTTGTTCACTAACATTATCACTGCCTCCTGCATGTGTGTACTGAACCAAATGGACTGTAATGTTTCAAGATGGCAGCTCACCATCATTCTCAAGAATTGAGCAGTTAGTGTTATCCCACTCAGGGAAACCAAAATCCCCTGAATGCATTGAGAAAAACACAACTGCTTTTCCTTCATGGCATTGTTCTTCTCTCATTTTTGTTTTATTCATTCAGCAGATGAGGGCATCACTGGGTGGGCCAGTATTTATTGTCCATCCCTAATTGCCCAGAGGGTAGTTGAGAGTCAATCACATTACTGTGGATCTGGAGTAACGTATCGACCAGATCAGGTAAGGATGGCAGTTTCCTTTCCTAAAGGTAATTAGCGAACCAGATGGGGTTTTCCTGACAATTGGCAATGGTTTTGTGCTCATCATTAGACTCTTAGTTGTAGATTTTTTTCTATTGAATTCAAATTCCACCATCTGGTTTAACCATTCATCCTCTTGAACCACATCCATTCTTCAACTCAATCATGACTGATCTGTAACTCAGCTCCTCTAATCACCTTTGTTCGCCAAGTGTTTATTTTCTTACCAAATAAAAATCTATCATTCTCAGTTTTGGGCATTCTATTTGACATCCAATCACAACTGCTCTTTGGTGGATATTGTTCTAAATTTCTGATATCCTATATGTGAAAAAGCAATTCTCCTTGTCTATCTGAATGACCCAACACTAAATTTCAGAGTCTTCTCCCTCTTTTTGGGCTCCTTCCACCAGATGTAATAGATTCTGCCTATTGTATTAACTCCTTTAATTATCTTAAACTCAATTGGACAAATCATTTACATACGAGAGGAAAACAGAGGTTTGGCAACTTCCAAACTTGGGTCCTGGACCAGACCAATCTCTCCCCCAGTGACAGCAAAACGAAGGAGCAGGTCATCAACTTCTTGAAGCGGAGATGAGGATATCCCCTTGTCTGTATCAATGGTGCTGAGATGGAGGTGATCGAGAGCTTCAAGTTCCTTGGGGTAAATATCATCAACGATCTATGCTAGTGCATCCACGTCGATGCTACAGTCAAGAAAGCACACCAACACCTCTACTTCCTCAGAGGGCTGAGGAAATTCAGCACGTGCACAATAATTTAATATAATTTTTATAGATACACCATACAAGGCATCCTATCCGGACACACCACAGATTGGTATGGCAACTGCTCTGCTCAATACCATAAGAAACTGCAGAGAGTTGTGAACACAGCCCAATCCATCACGCAAACCAGCTTTCCATCCATTGACTCCATCTACTCTTACTGCTGCCTCGGGAAAGCAGCCAACATAATCAAAGACTCCTCCCACACACTAT
The DNA here is from genome assembly GCF_021869965.1 of Rhincodon typus. Lineage (NCBI taxonomy): Eukaryota > Metazoa > Chordata > Chondrichthyes > Orectolobiformes > Rhincodontidae > Rhincodon > Rhincodon typus. The sequence continues at coordinate 8,655,506 of NC_063332.1, forward strand.
TGTACTCTCTCCCACCCTCTTCCATCAGGTAGAAGATACAAAAGTTTGAAAACACACAAACAGATTTAAGAATAGCATCTTCCTTGCTGTTAACAGACCTATGAACGGACCTCTCATCTATTAAAGTTGATCTTTCTCTGCACCTTCTCTGTAGCTGTAACACTATATTCTACATTCTGTTCCATTATCCTGACGTACTTACATTATGTTTGATTTCTCTATTTAGCACACAAAATATTACTTTTCACTGTCTCTCTGTACTTGTGACAATAATAAATCAAATCAAATATACAATGACAAGGGCAGGAGATACATGTGAATGTCACTGCCTGCAAGTTCCCCTCCAAGTTACATATCATCCTGATTTGGAAATTTATCCCCGTTTCTTCACCTCAATTGGGTCAAAATTCCTGGCACTCCAAGTGCAACCTTCAGCCCAGACTGATGTAACTCCTCCTACCCCACCCTTCCTGTTGACTGCAGGGGATCACAAAAGCAGTTCTCCACAATCTTTGCTAATGCAGTGATGCATGAGGAATAAATGGCCAGCATTGCTCACACACCACAGAGGAATTTAAAAAATAAACACCTGTATTAAGTCACTATTTAAACTCTCATGTCCAAGGTAATACGAGGTCAGTGTATTCCACCTGCCTTCATAATTTAATCCTGCTGGCCATAGTTTAAGTAACTCTTTTGCATAATCCATTTATCTGTTGATTACATTCAGTATAAAGGAATGTTTCCTGAAGTTTATTTTCCGTTCACATTTTGACAGCGAATTCTTTTTCATCAGAGCAAACCAGAAAATTGTGATAGGAATGTTTGCAATGATTAAAGGAACAGCCAGTGACCAATCTGCTTTGACTGCTGGAAGGCTTTGAACAATACAAGATCAACAGTAAGAGATTTTGAATCAAAAGTAAGAACAACCTTTTCACACAGGGGGTTGTGAGGCCAGAAAATTCATTTCCACAGTTATTGTTTAATTTAGAATCTGTATTGACATCAAAGGTTAGATTGGGGATTTGGTAAAACAGAAAATGGAAAAGAATGGGGCAGACAAATGTGACAAGGATTCAGATTTGAGGTAAAGAACTGTCTTTTTTCTCCCTAATCTACAAGGTATTGACATAAAACTGATTGGTTCCTTTCATAACTCTGCACATTCTTCAATCTGCTTTGCAACGGACCAAAAGTACCACAAAACTCAAAGCTATGCACATCACTGCATAAAGCAGCCTTCCCCCTGAAGACTAGGATATCTAATGAATCTGTAATTTGATATAATGATAATTTATATCATTATAAATTAATCCACAAAAAAAATAGCGTTTTATTCCACAGGGCTCTGCAGGCATTATTATCGAACCCAGTTTGGAACAGAACTTTCTTGATCAGAGAAAACTTTCATCTGCCGTCAATTCTCGTGCATCATAACCAACTTTCAGTGCTTTGCTCGGTTCGCAATAAACAACTGCACCTCCCAGTTGCGAACCATTTCAACTCCCTCTCCCATTCCTCAGACGACATGTCCATCCTGGGCCTCCTGCAGTGCCTCCTACTAACCTCATCCCACCCCCTTCACCTGTCGTCCTCCCTGGACTGACCTATCTCTTCCCTAACTCCCCACCTACACTCACCTTTACTGACTCCATCCCCGCCTCTTTGACCTGTCTGTTTCCTCTCCACCTATCCTCTCCTCTATCCCTCTTCTATCCGCCTCCCTCTCTCTCCCTATTTATTTCAGAACCCCCTTCCCCTCCCCCATTTCTGATGAAGGGTCTAGGCCCGAAACGTCAGCCTCTCTGCTCCTATGATGCTGCTTGGCCTGCTGTGTTCATCCAGCCCTGCACCTTGTTGTTTCAGTGCTTTGCTGTTGTGTTAGGGCCCTACGGTCTGAAATTCCCTCCTTAAACCAGAATAAAGCAAGTTCTAAGGCACATCGAAAGGACCATTATGAAAGACAACCTCACAAAAAGAGAAATTAGGAGACGTAACCAAATGTTTCATCAAAGGGAAGTGTTTTAGAAACTGTTTTTAATGAGGTTAATTGTGGTCATGAATCCATTGTTGATTGTTGGAAAAATTGATTAATGCCCTTTAGTGGAAACTGCCATCCTTACCTGGTCTGACCTACATGTGACTCCAGATCCATGGCAATGTGGTTGGCTCTTCATTACCTTCCGGGCAATTAGGGATGGGCAATAAATGCTGGCTTAGCCGATGACACCCACATCCCATGAATGAATAAAGAAAAAACTAGGCCTAAGAGGCATTTGATTACAAGGCTGAGAATTTTAAGACTGAGGCATTGCTGAACTAGGAGGCAATGTCACAGAGAGCATGGGACTGAGGGTGCACCGGATGAGGTGAGATTTAGAGTAAAGGCAGCAAAGATTTTGATGAACTGTAGTTCATGGAGGCTGAAATTTGGGAAGCTGATCAAGAGAGCATTGTCATCTCTGACTTAATGTAATCGAGGACTTTCCTTCACATAACTTCCTCACCAAGTACTGTTCCACCTCCATGTTTAATCTTCAACTCCTAGACTTTCCAGTGCAATCCTGGAGGGATGAAAATCTGAATCATAAAGCTGGTAAAAGACAAGATGAACTGAATGATAAGCATTTCAGGATATTTTATTACTGTAATGCTGACGCTGTGCAAATGCAAGTCATTGTTGTTAATAAAAACCAAAAGAACTGCGGATGCTGTAAATCAGGAACAAAAACAAAGTTGCTGGAAAAGCTCAGCAGGTCTGGCAGCATCTGTGAAGGAGAAAACAGAGTTAATGTTTCAGGTCCAGTGACTGAGGTATTCTGAGGAAGGGTCACCAGACCCGAAACGTTAACTCTGTTTTCTCCTCCACAGATGCTGCCAGACCTGCTGAGCTTTTCCAGCAACTTTGTTTTTATTCATTGTTGTTAATGGTCTCATCCTGTGCTGGCTGTGTCACTAACCAGGACGTCCATCCTTAAATGTTACTTCACGGCAATAGCTTATGACTATACATGGGCAATCAGGTGGTAGATGTGATCTGGCTATTGTACTGCTTCACAGTTAAAGATCCCACTCATTGTCAGATGTTAGGCTCACAGATTATGGGATCTCCACATACTGAAGTGAACCCTTATGCATATTCAGATTGCCAAAGATGATATTTTCTTCAACTAAATAACGTGACGGGAGGCACAATTCTATATTTAACAGTCAGTCACTTAAGTGGCACAAAACTGTGAGTTGTTGCACACGTTGGAAGCATGCTGTTTATACTTGGTAGCTCCCAAAGCAATTAAACACTTGGTGGGAGAGGCCGAAGAGGGTAAGTGGTGACGAGTGGTGTGGGGTTGCCCAAGTAGGAGCAAAAAGTAATGTGTTTCAAAGTCTTAATTCAGACCTCAAAATCCTGCTTTTAATTTCACAAATAACTAATGAACCAACGTTTCCTTTGAAACTCGATCTCATTCCCACTAGAAATGTAATAAACCCCACCCCATACCCAAAGGGTAAGCAGAGAGCCCTTGTCTTACTGGATATTTAGGTATACATTTTATTCTGTAAAATGGGTAAATGTGATCCAATGTCTCAGTTCAATGGTCTCTCTCTATGTCGCTCTCCACTGTCATTTCTCTCTCTTTCTCTCTCTCAGTCTCACTCACTCTTGCAGCTGGCAGAATGAAGCAATTCAAAGGGAAGTGGCTTAGTTTTATTGATTTGTTGAAAGCCGAGTTCGCAACATTAAATACTTTGAGTTTTTAACTGAGTAAAAGGAAATCTACTGTTTCGAAGAATGAGAAACCAAACTCAAAGGGGAGTCTGGACCAATGGAACTCAAAAAGTTTACAGAAACCAAACACTAAAATCTCAAAGGAAAATCAGACAGTGTGAGAGTGCCCAAACCACTGCACTAATGAAGAACAAGGAAGCTTTTGAGAAGATTTGTAGCTCGGGTTGTGGATGAGGTTGTAGACTTGCTCGCTGAGCCGGTGTGTTTGATTACAGACGTTTCGTCACCCTGCTATGTAACATCATCAGTGCGCCTCCGGTGAAGCATTGGTGTTCTGTCCCACTTGTTATTTATATGCCTCAGTTTGTTGGGGTGTTTGGCATCACTTCCGGTTCAGTTTTTCAATGGTTTGTACACAGGGTCCAGTTCAATGTGTTTGTTGATGGAGTTCCGGTTGGAATACCAGGCCTCCAGGAATTCTCTGGCATGTCTCTGTTTGGCTCATGCTATTATGGATGTGTTGTCCCAGTCGAGTTCATGTCCTTCTTTGTCTGTGTGTATTGAGACCAGTGAGTATGGGTCGTGTCTTTTGGTGGCTAGTTGGTGTTCATGTATCCTTATAGTCAGTTTTCTTCCAGTTTGGCCTAAGCAATGTTTCTCACAGTCCTTGCATGGTATTTTGTATATTACATTAGTTTTATTGGTTGTGTGTATGGGATCCTTTACATTCATCAGGAGCTGTTGCAGGGTGGTTGTTAGTCTGTGAGTTACCCTGATACCTAGGGGTCTGAGTAGTCTTGTGGTCATCTCTGATATGTCTCTGATGTACGGTAGGGTGGCTAGCGTGTCTGGCCATGTTGTGTCTTCTTGTTGTGGTCTATTATAGAATCATAGAATCCCTACAGTGTGGAAACAGGCCCTTCGGCCCAACAAGTCCACACTGAACCCCAGAGAATCCCACCCAGACCTATCCCCCTATAACCCACCTAACCTACACCTCCCTAAACACTATGGGCAATTTAGCATGGCCTATCCGCCTATCCACCACATCTTTGGACTGTGGGAGGAAACCGGACCACCCAGAGGAAACCCACACAGACACGGGGAGAATGTGCAAACTCCACACAGACAGTTGCCCAAGGGTGGAATCGAACCCGGGTGCCTGGTGCTGTGAGGCTGCAGCGCTAACCACTGAGCCACTGTGCTGCCCCAAATATACCGTGGTACCTCTCACTGTGCTACCTCAGAGGTAACAGCAGATTGTGCTTTTTGAATATCCATTCCTTTTAAAAACTCCGTGTAAGTGCTCCTGTTCTGCTTTGCCCAATTCCGGCAACCTGGAATCGAACACACTGGCTCAACGAGCAAGAAGAACAAGAAAGCTTCATTGTTTCCTGGAGTCCTTGCTGAGTCTGGGGTGTGTTTGTGTAATGAGCTGCAAGAGGAAGTGGTAGAGGTGGGTACAATTACAACATTCAAAAGGCATTTGGACAGGTACAGGAATACGAAGGTTTAGAGAGATACAGGCCAAGCACAGGAAATTGGGACAAGTTCAGGTTAGGATATCTGGTCGGCATGAATGAGTTGGACTGAAGGGTCTATTTCTGTGCTGTGTGACTCTATGTTTCTACAGGAGGATAGCTATTCGAACAACAAAAACCATTGTAGCTGCTGGATCTAACATCAACTGTTACTTGCAAAGGTAACCATCAGCAAGACCTTGCCCCTAAGCAAGCTGTTCCAGTACAGCTACAACACTGGCATCTTTCTGACAATGTGAAAAATTGTCTAGGCATGTCCTGTCTACAAAAAAATACAGGACAAAGAAATCTAATTAATTTCTACCCCATCAGTCGACTCTCAAAAATGTGTAAAGTGATGGAAGATGTCGTCATCAGTGCTATCAAGCAACACTTACTCAGCAATAACCTGCTCCGTGGCGCCCAGTTTGGGTTCCACCAGGGCCACTCAGCTCCTGACCTCATTACAGCCTTGGTTCAAATATGGACAAATGAGCTGAATTCTGAAGGTGAGGCGAGAGTGACCACTCTTACATCAAAGTTGTTTTTGACCAAGTGGAGTATTAGGATACCCTAGCAAAACTGGATTCAGTGGGAACATCAGGGGAAAAACTCTCCATTGGCACAAAGTCATCTCAGTTCCAGGACATGTGGGCAAGAGTTCCTCAGGGGCATTCCTTTTGTCCGAACATCTTCAGTTGCTTCATCAATTACTTCAATACCATCATAATATTTGTTGGTGATTTCACAATATTCAGTACCATTCGTGACATCTCAGATACTGAGGGAGTCTATCTCATAATATAGTAACATCCAGGCTTATGTTGGAAAATGGCAAGGAACATTCATATCACACAAGTGCCAGGCAAAGACCATCTTCAACTGGAGAGAACAAGATACATTGCAGAAATTCACAAAGATTCTTTAGACAGCACTTTCCAAACTGCTACTATTTAGAAGGACAAGGACAGCAGATACTTGGGAATGCCACTTCCTGGTATATCCCCTTCAAGATTCTCATCAATGGGTTTGGAAATATATCAATGTTCTTTCAGTGCCATTGGGTCAATGAGATGCCTTCTTGAGCTGTTGCAGTCTGTGTCCTGTAGTCCATGGGCACATTGACTGCCAATGTCCTTAGGGGTGAGTTCCAGGATTTCAACCCAGTGATAGTGAAGGAACAGTGACACATTTCCAGGTCAGGATGGTGAGTGGCTTAGATGGGAACTTGCAAGTGATGGTGCTCCCATGTATCTGCTGCCCTTCTTCTAGATGGAAGTGGTTGTGGGATTGGATAGTTCCGTCCAGGAAGATTTGGGTAAATTTCTGCTGCGCATCTTGTAAATGATATAAATTGCTGCTACTGAGTGTTGGTGGTGGAGGGAATGCATGTTTGTGGATGAGGTGGCAATCATATTTGGTTTGGTTTTGATTTTGATTTTATTGTCACATGTACTGAAATACAGTGAAAAGCTTTGTTTACAAGCAGTACAAGCAGATTACAGCAAGCAAACGATATACAGATTAAAAAGACTTAGAGGCATACAGGTTACATTGCAGGTTACATTCTTTGAGACTAGAGTCCTTTCAACAGCCGAATAATGGCCGGAAATTGAACTTGCTTGTGCGTGTGTTCAAGCTTCTGTACTTTCTGCCTGAAGGAAAAGGTTCTAGGAGGTCATTACCAGGGTGCAACGGGTCTTTGATGTTGGCAGCCTTTCCGTGGCAGCGACCCATGTAAATAGAGTCCATGGATTGAAGATTGGCTTCCATGATAGTCTGGGCTGTGCACACCACCTTCTGTAGTTTCTTATGGTTCTGAGCAGAGCAGTTGCCATACCAGGCCGTTATGCACTCAGACAGTTTGCTTTCAATGGTGCGGCTGTAGAAGTTAGTGAGGGACCTTATGGACATGCCAAATTTCCTGAGCCGCCTGAGGAAGAAGAGGCATTGCTGTGTCTTCTTGACTGTTGCATTTATGTGGGAGGTCAAGGACAGGTCGTCGGTTATCGTCACTCCGAGGAAGTTGATGCTCTTCACCCTCTCAACCTCAGTTCCATCGATGTAGATGGGGGTGTGTTCTCCTCCTTTCTTTCTGAAGTCAATAATCAGTTCTTTAGTTTTGCCGATGTTGGGAGACAGATTGTTTTCATTGCACCCCGTCACCAAGCCTTCTATCTCCCTTCTGCACTTTGACTCATTGCTGTTAGATATCCATCCCACTACAGTGGTGTCGTTAGCAAACTTGTAGATGGTGTTCATTCAGAATTTTGCAACACAGTTGTAGATGTATAGGGAGTACAGTAGCGGCTGAGGGTGCATACTTGGTGATGGGGGTGGGGTGCTCCAGTGTTGAGTGTTATTGTGGAGGAGGTACAGTTACCTATCCTCACTTATTGCGGCCTATGGGTCAGAAAGCTGAGGATCCAGTTGCAGAGGACGGAGCCGAGACCAAGGTCACGCAGTTTTGAGATCAGTCTGGAGGGGATAATTGTGTTCAAGATGGAGCTGTGGTCAACAAGCAGGAGTCTGACTTAAGTGTCTTTGTTGTCCAGATGTTTCAGGGACAAGAAAGCTGTAAACTCAATCTTTATGGTGGTGTCAAGCTCCTTGAGTGTTGTTGGAGCTGCACCCATCCAGGCAAGTGGGCAGTTTTCCATCACACTCCTGATTTGTACCTAATAGATGGTGGAGAGAATGTGGGGAGTCAGGAGGTGAGTTACTTGTCACAGTATTCCAAATCTCTTAAGACAGTTGTCCTTTTAAAAGTATTTATTGAGTGCAATGTGAAAAGCTTCAATAAAATATGTCTAGTTTCAGCTGTACTTATACTCATTTTCATATATTCACAGCCAATAGAGGCACCTTTTAAAATGTTCTTACACATTAAAACATGGTTACCTTCTAAGAAGTCCAAACTTAGCGCAGATAAATGAATTGGTAGGTGGAACAATAATATATTCATTTCAAGGTGATTTTAAATGATTTAAAATTTGGTTACTCACATGGTGGTCGTGTGCTATTGTGATGTCAATTTACAGCTGTGTTAAAACCACAGCGGGCAATAACTCTTAAATAGATTAATGATAACTTTTCATAGAATCCCTACAGTGTGGAAACAGGCTATTCAGCCCATTGAGTCCACACCAACCTTCTGAAGAGCATCTAACACAGACCCAACCTGCAACAATGCATTTCCCATTGCTAATTCACCTAGTCTACATATCCCTGGATACAATAGGCAATTTAGCATGGCCAATCCACCCAAACTGCCACATCTTTGGACTGTGGGAGGAAACCAGAGCACCCAGAAGAAATCCACACAGACACAGGGATAATGCATAAGATCCACACAGACTGGATGGAATTGAACCCAGGTCCCTGGTGCTGTGCGGCAGCAGTGCTAACCACTGAGCCATCGTGCTGCCCATTTTATGAATACAACGAGAGCACAATGAATAGTTCAATTCTCTTATGCTGCCAGATTGTGTTGATTAAGATATCATTTTAGATTTTTAATGATGGAAGTGGGTTCAGGAGGAAAGGTGGACTGCTAATTCACTTTCCCAAATGAGGGCAATTTCAAATGCTATTGCATCCAGGTTGCTGATCATAAATAAAGTGGAAACTCTACTCCCAAAAAGTTTCAACATCCAGATATTCACCCATCAGTGTTGTCTTTCTGAGAGAGGTTGCTTACCATGCCCTTTGGAAAACACTAAAGAACAAAGAAATCTAAATTAAATACTGGTATTTTGCAAGATGCATATAGGCTAATGTGAGCATGAAAATCTCATTACAGGCATGGTGTCATGTGCGGGATTGAGTGGTAGCTCAGTATTAGATGATGCGGTTGGGGAGTGGGCAATGGTCTGGGGACTATCCAGAATAATGGGCTGCCTTTGACAAGTAATTAGTTTCACTGAGGAGTACGGCAATGTTATACAATAATGCTGCAATGATTACTTTAAAATGCAGTCAAATAGTTATGACTCCCTCTTTAATAATTCGTTAATAAAGAGAGTTTCTGCCAAATCTGGGATATAGTTGTCTCTTGTTCCCACAGCTGCTTGCAACTGCCTCAAGCCCCTTACAGTTGAACTGTTCATTAGATTTATCAACTTTGAGTTGGAAGTATCAAATTCCAGTTTACTGTGACTATATTTTCATGTTCTGTCTTTTGATAGTTTCAACATAGAAAATGACCATGCTTTTAATTGTTCATTTTGGGATGGGATGTTAAGCCTAGGTCCATCTGCCCTGTACCAGTTGCTATGTTGAGGAAGACTGATATAGGTTTTATCCAGTACCCTGACCAATAATTAACAATCATAATAGGAACAGATTGCTCAGTCATGACTGGATATTTTTTTTTAAGGGGTCCAGCTGTGGAGAAATTATTTGCCACAATTTCTACCTCATGGCACTTAGGCTACGAATTGCTTTGGGATGTTTTAAAGGCTGAGAAAGGCACCACGTAAATGTAACCATTCCTTTTGTCTTAACTTTCCTACGTTTATCAATTGACATGGCTAAGAAATCACCTGCTGAGTGGGTCAGCTCTAAGCTCTGAAGTCCTGCTACATCTAGTCATGAATTAAACACTGGAGCACAAGGTTCTACCAATATTCCTATCTCAATGTAATCAGGTAAGAGCAATAATTGCAGACTTAGACAGTGAACCTTTTGGATTTGTTAGTGAAATCTTATATTTATAGATCCTACTTTCGATTCCCACACACATTTCTTTATTTGTTTACTGGATGTGTACTTAAATTGGTTAGTGACCAATCAGTGACAATCGGTGATGTTTTCATGGTCACTGTTATCTGATACAACCTTGGCTCTAGCACAGTATTTTGTTTGATGTGGCCATACTTATGTTCTCTCTGATGATGTAAGAAACGGGGCATGAATATTGTGGCATTGAAGAGTCCAACAGACGTTTATGATAACCAACTATATTTAAACACATTACATTCCCAGGCACATCATTCTCTGGACTAACTATTAAGTTTTGCATAGTGTGTCATGCTTCATTTGATCTTGAGGTAAGATGAAACATGTGATAGTTATACCCTCAGGCCGCATGCAACGGTAATCATGATTATGTCCCTTAAAATGAGGGGGGGGGGGAAGTTCAAAAAGGACCTGAGGGGTAACTTTTTCACACAGAGGGTGGTTCGTGTATGGAGTGAGCTGCCAGACAAGGTGATGGAGGCTGGGACAGTTACAACATTTAAAAGGCATCTGGGTGGGTATATGAATAGGAAGGGCTTAGAAGGATATGGGCCAAATGCTGGCAAATGGGAGTAGGTCAGTTTGGAATGTTTGGTTAGCACTGATGAGTTGGACCGAAAGGTCTGTTTCTGTGCTGTATGGCTCTATGACTAAGTGCTGACTGTGAGTTACAATATATTCCCCGTTTTCCAAAGACAACATTTTGGTCTCAACAAATACATATGGTTGTGTATAGGCACAGGCTGTCAATTCCATACTTGTAAAAAGAACAGGTAAGACAGTGTTTCCAAAATTAACATTCACTGTCCTGTTCAGAGTAGAGACAAATGTGCTATCCAACCTGGGGATTCAACCACCACAAGACTCTTGTGTAACATGATACCTTAATGCAATCATAGAGTCTTGGAGTCACAGCATGAGAACAGACCTTTCAGTCCAACTAGACTACACCATCCATATTCCCAAACTAACCTAGTACAACTTGCGTGCATTTAGCCCATGGACCTCCAAACCTTTCCTATTCATGTCTTTTAAATGCTGTAACAGTACCCGCATCCACCACTTCCTGTGGCAGTTCATTCCACACACCAACCACTCTCTGTGTAAAAAAGTTGCCACACATGTCCTTTTTAAATCTATCTCCTCTCACCTTAAAAATATGCCCCCTAGTCTTCTCCCCTTGTCTGTGTGGGTAACATCGGATGCTCCGGTTTCTTCCCACAGTCCAAAGATGTGCAGGTTTAGGTGGATTGGCCATGCTAAATTGCCCCATAGTGTTCAGGGATGAGCAGGCTGGGTGGGTTAGCCATAGGAAATTCAGGGTTACAGAGAATAGGGTTACTGGGGTGGTTCAGGATGGGATGCTCTTTGGAGGGTCAGTGGTGACTCAATGGGCAGAAAGGCCTGCTTCCACACTGTAGGGATTCTATGTTTCTGGGTGACTATACTGAAACGCCGTATCTACACAGATTGAACAAGAATGACGACAGCGTTAGGCTCACTCTTGCTCCAAGTGTGTAAGAATGGGTGGGTGAGATATTGATGGGTTTGGAACATTTCTTTCAAAAAATTACTAACTACTGAGGAATTGAGAGAGAACAGACTGGCAAAATGATTGGCAAAATTACCTGATTCTAAACAAACATGGAAATTTTTGTTTTAACAAAAACGTAAAGGAGGACCTCTCAGTGGATAAATTCTGTTTCTCTGAAACTCTTCCTCTCTGTGTCTGGCTGAGTTTCTCTAGCAAATGCTGCTTTTATTTGCCTCTGAGTGAACAGCTCTTCTAGAAGGCACAGCAGGGGCGTGGCGGGCCGAACAGCCTCTTGCAGTGCAGAAGCCTCCTGAGATTCTAGGATTCAATCACAGGAGCAATGGAGGAAGAAAACACTGAAATATCGGCTGATCGAAAGCTGCCACTTTAAGAGAGAGAGAGAGCAAACCATGTTCCAGAGAGAGAAAGAAAATAAAGTTTCAAATAAAAGAAAATGAGTTAACAAAATCATTTAAGATGATCGTAACAAATGTTGATAAATGCGCTCCATATGTCACTAATAAAAAATGCAAAACGGCGTGTAGATCTAACATCGACTTAAGTCATGAACAAATAAATTAAAATGAGCATTGAGAAGGCTGTAGCTCCTTTTAATGAGGAATAGATGGCGAGATAAAAAAAAGTTACAAGGCTCATTTGCTTAAAATGTCACTGTCTTTTACACAGTGTTTAAAAAGCGAGCAGATGTTGAGATTGCATTGGGTTTTTTCTCTCTCTCTCTCTCTCTCGTCTCTAGGTCTCTCTCGTTGCTTTAACTGCGAAAAGGGGGCAGAATCTCATCTCTTACTGCACAAGAGAGCCAGATGGAGAGTGATTTTTTTCTCTGCTCTCTCTGGGTTTTCAGAGTATTCGTCACATCTGTCAGGCCAGCTGTTTAATGAATATGGAAAGCAGGTAGTTCATTAATAAACTGGAGCAGATTTTAATATTTTTTAGAAATGGAGAGAGGATGGGAGGGGGTTGCATGAAGGTTCTTGCTTGTTGCCCATTTATCGACCCTATCTGTTCGCTCTCTGTTCTTTCTAGTTCCTGCACTCCCCCCCCCGTCTCCCATCACCCTTGTAACATCTGGCCTATTAACGCGAATGAAACATGTCACTCTGTTAGTTTTAATTGACTTCTGTTGTCACTTCTGCAGGCCGTAATAGTATTAATTGACTGACAATGTAATGTTTGATGGGCCTCCCTGTCTCTCTCTATATTTATATATGTGTGTTTCAACTTGGAAATTCTAAGAGATGGCACTTTTTCAGAGCCACACAACAGGGGAGACATGCCCTGTTTCTCAATTGACCTGTTCCTTGCATCCTTTGCTTTCTCTTTATCAGTCCTGTCTCTGTCTCTCGCTTTCTCTTTCTAACTTTTCTCTCATGCTCTTATGCTCTTGCCCATGTTTCTTTCTACTTCTTGTGATCTGTTCTTGCTCTTTCAGAATTTTCAAAAATTATTCCCACCTTCATGACCCCCCCCCCCAGTACTTTCTGTTCTCTTTTTTGATCTCCAGCCTCTTCAATGCTTTGCTTTTATTTCTTTGGACATCCTTTTCTCCTCCCTCTTTCATTTTCCTCTTCATTCCTTCTTTCATATATCCATGCAGCTTTTTTTAAACTTCATTCTTATATCTCCCCTTCCCTCTACATTTTTTTTTCCATTTCCTCTTTCATTCTTTAATTTCTCTCTTTCGTGTCTTGCTTGTTCCTATCCTTTGCGTTCCTCCACATTCTCCTTTCTATTCATTGTTTCCCTCTTCTTCCCTCCCTCTCCTTTATCACAAAAAAAAAATGCCTTTTTTAAATCCTTCGTCTGTTCCCCCTTCCACGGACAAAAGAGAAATTACTGGGAAAGGAGGTCTGGCAGCATATGCGGAGGGAAATCGCTAACCTTACTGCCTCACTAACTCTTAAATTAGTCACCTTTCCTTTCTCTGTCTTCATTGTTTTACATAATGTACAGTCTGTTGCATTTGTTTCATAATTCAAAGAGTGATTTTCCAATCCTTAAAAGTGAATCCAGGATTAAGTGCTGGTCTGAGGTGGTCCAGCTGATTATTTCAGGTGGTCTCAGGTGGTACAAGACAATTTAAGTAACTCCACACTTTTTCTGCCTCTTGCATCCACTGAGGAGAGAACTCCAGCGGGGGTTAACCCTCTTGTTTAAAACAGGATTCATGACACACTTCTGGGGCAGGTAGGCCTGGAACCTTGGCCTCCTACCTCAGAGTTAGGGCCATGCCATTGGTGCTACAAGATCCCCTCAATGTTTACATCACACTGCTTGTTATTTTACCTTTCTCTGTACGTGTCCTTCTTAATTCCTTCCTTTGAAAGTTAAAGGAGTCCACATTTTCCCAGCTTCTCCCTGCTTCTCAATAAGGTTGATCATTGTTGGTCTTCTTTTGTAGTAAGGGCTAGGACTCAGTCAGCAACTTGAAACAAAAATCTAGGCTAGCTCTCTGGTGCAGTACTGAAGGATTGTCACAGTGTCTTGGATGAGATGTTACACTATGTGCTATCTGGCACCTTGGATGAGTAGAAAGGATCCCATGGTACCAATTTGACGAGGAATATGGAGTTATTTCCAGTGTACTGATTAATACTTGCCCCCTTAATCAACTTTGCAAAAACAGATTATCTGATGAATATCGCTGTGGAATTTGCTGTGACAAATTGGCTGCTGTGTTTCCTACACCTCTACTGTGACTTCAGCGGGGATGGCCTAGTGGTATTATCACTGGACTGTTAATCCAGAGACCAGATAATGTTCTGGGGACCAGAGTTCAAATCTCACCATGGAAGATGGTGGAATTTGATTTCAATAAATGTCTGGAGTTAAGGGTCTAATGATGACCATGAATCCATTGCCAATTGTCAGGGGAAAAACCCATCTGGTTTACTAATGCCCTTTAGGGAAGGAAACTGCCATCCTTACCTGGTCTGGTGTGGTCTACATGTGTGACTCCAGATCCACAGCAATGTGGTTGATTCTTAACTGTCCTATGGGCAATAAATGTTGCCTAGCCAGCAACACCCTCATCTCATGAATGAATAAAGGAAAAAAAATCTTCAAAGGTACTTAGGTATTTTGAGATGTCTAGTGGTCATGAAAAGTACTATATAAATGCAGGTGTTTTTTTTAACTCCTTCTCGACACCACCTCCATGGTCACTGTACCACTTAAAAATTCATAGAGCACAGCAAGGTTACACTTCGCAGTGTTGCATCAAGGAACCTTAGCAAAATGAGAGTCAACAGGGTAAAACTCTCCTTTGGTTAGTATTGCACACAGGACAGAAGGAAGCAGTTCTGATTGTGGTTGTTGGACGTCAGTCACCTCAGCTCCAGGACATCTCTGCAGGAGTTCCTCAGGGTAGTGTCCTAGGTCTAACTATCTTCAGCTGCTTCATCAATGACCTTCCCTCCACCATAAGGTCAGAAGTGCTGATGATTGCACAATGTTAAAAAAGCATTTGCATCCCCTCAGATACTGAAGCAGCCCATGTCCAAATGCAGCAAGTCCAGGACAATGTCCAGGTTTGAGCTGATAAGTAGCAAGTAACAATAACACAACATAAATGCCAGTCAATGGCCATCACCATCAAGAGAGAATCTAATTGTCGCCCATGATCATCACTGAAACCCTAGCATCAGCATCTTAGAGGTTATAATTGATCAGAAACTGACTGGACATGTCATATAAATACTGTGGATATAAGAACAGGTCAGAGGTAGGAATCCAGCAGCAAATGAATCATTTCCTGATTTTGCAAAGGCTACCCACCATTTGCAAGACACAAATCCAGAATGTGATCGAATGCTCTTTACTTGCCTGGATGAGTGCAGCTCTAACAATAATACAAAGCAGCCCAGATGATTGGCGCCACATCCACAAAACATACACTATGTCCAGCAATATTCTGTGGCAGCAGTGGGTAGCATCAACAGGATGCTCTGCAGAAATTCATCAATGAACGCTTTCCCAGCCCATGACCAGTTCCATCCAGAAAGATAAGGGCAGCACATACGTGGGGACACCACCTCCTGCTACTTCCCCTCCAAGCTGCTCACTATCTTGACTTGGAAATATATTGCTGTTCCTTCACCGTTGCTAGGTCACTGTTGCTCTCCCTCCCTAACAGCATCGCGGATGTGTACCGACATCATATGGACTGCAATGGTTCAAGAAGGCATTTGACCTCCACCTTTTCCAGGGCAATTAGGGATGGGCAATAAATGCTGGCTTCACCTGTGACACCCGAGTCCAATGAATTAATTCGAAAAAATAACAACCCATTGCATCTCCCCTCATCATCTGCTTCTTTTCCCAGTTAAAATCTTTACCCACTGGCTTTGGACTTTCCCACTGTTGGCTAAGTGTAAGGAACAGTATCTTGTAATATAGAGGCGCCTTAATGAGAGAACTGTATAGCTTCAGTGTGATTTAGGTTAACTATATGGCAGGTTTTAAACCAAGAAAAACACATGTAACATTCTACAAAATCTCAAGAAGCCTCAAAGGATTTAGTTTTTTTTTTCTTTATTCATTCACTGGATGAGGGTGTCCCTGGCCAGGCAGCATTTATTGCCCATCCCTAATTGTTCAGAGTCAACCACATTGTTGTGGGTCTGGAGTCACATGTAGGCCAGACCAGGTAAGGATGGCAGTTTCCTTCCCTAAAGGGCATTAGTGAACCAGATGGGTTTTTCCAACAATTGACAATGGATTCGTGGTCATCATTAGACTCTTATTTCCAGATATCTTATTGAATTCAAATGCCACCGTCTGCCATGGCAGGGTTTGAACCCAGGTCCCCTGAATATTATCTGGGTCTCTGGATTAACAGTCCAGCGATAATACCACTAGGCCATCGTCCTCCAAAGGACTGTGGATGCTGGAGATCTGAAACAAACAAAACAGGTTCTGAAGAAGAGTCTCTGGACTTGAAACGTTAACTCTGTTTCTTTCTCCACAGATACATGCCAGACCTGCTGAGTTTCTCCAGAAATTCCTGTTATTTGTTTGTTTCAAAGAATTTAGGACTTGAAGTTGTTTTGAAGTGCAGTCACTGTCATAGGAATCACAGTAGCCAATTTGAGCACAAGGTGTGGAGGTGCTGGTGTTGGACTGGGGTGAGCAATGCCAAAAGTCATACGATGCCAGGTTATGGTCCAGCAGACACAAAAACCGAAGTTGCTGGAAAAGCTCAGCAGGTCCGGCAGCATCTGTGAAGGAAAAAACAGAGTTAATGTTTTGGGTCCAGTGACTCTTCCTCAGAACACAGCAGGTGTATTTGAAAACATAAGCTTTCGGAGAGCAGCCCCTTCAACAGGCGCAGTGAGAGGAGACCACACAGACACAGAGTTTATAGGCAGAGAGATGAAAGGCAGAGAGATCAAAGGATCATACAACTGGTGTGAGTGGAGCGAACAAATTCTGAACAAGGCCTCACGCCTACAATTCAATATCTGACCTAAGATGTCATCTCTTGTATATTCCTATTGCTATGCCTGTTTGAAGTTTGGAAAGTTAGGCAACACTGATGAAAACTTTAATTATCTCAGGGCAGTGATTTGAAACAGGTTCTGGAATTTGCACCTTAGTCAATCAAAACTTGAGTCTCCTTTCTCTGTACGCTGCTTCTGCATTTTCTAGAATGCAGGAATGTATGAATCATTAAAGATTCAACAGGAGGCAGTCAGTCAGCCATTTTAGGTTTGTTCACTCCACTCACACCAGTCGTATGATCCTTTGATCTCTCTGCCCTTGATCTCTCTGCCTATAAACTCTGTGTCTGTGTGGTCTCCTCTAACTGCACCTGATGAAGGGGCTGTGCTCCAAAAGCTTGTGATTTCAAATGAACCTGTTGGACTATAACCTGGTGTCGTGTGCTTTTGGAATTTGGGCACAGCATGCCCCACAAAGAACAATGTAACAGTAACGGGGTAATATGGTGTGTTGAATGTTGGTTGAAGAATAAATATTGACTCAAACAGGGGGGCGACACAGCACCTGCTCTTCTTCAATATAGTGCTAGAAGGATCCACTAAAGAATAATAGACTCATGCACAAAAGCAAAGTTGCTGGAAAAGCTCAGCAGGTCTGGAAGCATCTGTGAAGGTAAAAAAGAGTTAAGTTTCGGGTCCGGTGACTCTTCCTCAGAACATAGACCCGAAACGTTAACTCTTTTTTTTCCTTCACAGATGCTTCCAGAACTGCTGAGCTTTTCCAGCAACTTTGTTTTTGTTCCTGATTTACAGCATCCGCAGTTCTTTCGGTTTTTAATAGATTCATGCAGTTCAATGAGAAGGCAGGTGGGACATCAGTTCAAGGCCCCATCTGTAGTGACCGGTGCTCAAAACACATGGGATGATGGGTGGATTCACACCTAAAAGTGCCCAAATCCAATCAGAGATAACTGGAGAGGTTTCTCAGTCCACTTCCAGTAAGATAGAGGTGAGGTAGGGCTTCTGAGCCTGGGGCCTATCCACTCTGCCCGCTTTTCCTGTTGCTTCATTTCTTTTCCTCTCATTTTTGTTTTTCTCCCTTCTACTTTGTTTTATTTACGTCTTGGTGAAGAGTTCAGTCCCAGTGATGACATCAGTGGCGGTGAGTGGGCCCAGCAGAGCGGACTCGAGTAGGCCCAACAGCGCGGATTTGTGGTGGCGGCGTCAGAGGCGTGTTTGGGCGCTTCTGCATCATCGAGGCAGTCCCAGCGCCGACTCATGGCTGACACAGCCGAGACAGGTTTGGGTTCCCAGTGGCGTTTATGTCTGGCGCAGATTCGGGAAGGCGGTAGGCTTGAGCCCAGGCAATGGCTACATCGGTGAGGTAGGCCTGGAGCAGACTCATGGCGGCGGCAGAGTTGAGTTTGGGCCGTAGTGGTACCCTGAGGCATCGGTATCGAGGGCATCGGTGGAGGCAAGATGGCGACTTTTGTTCCAATGGTGTCAGTGGCGCAACGAAGGGGGCTAGTGCCTGACCACTAGGCCCACGGCGAATGACAGAGCACTTAGCAAGAAGGGCTGTAAAGTTGGATGCTTTCTTTATTTCTTTTTTTTTTGGCCTTTATATTCTGTGCCTGGTTTATTTTAAGATGGTGTCAGAGAGTGGTAACACAATACGATGCTTTGTGCTGTATTTTGTAATAAGATACATGTGGCAATAAATAAATAGATCAATGAATGAATCACTGGTTCTCTTTCATGTTCAGTTGTTGATGGGTTTGTGGTGACCTGACCAACAGCAAACGTGGATGAGAAGCAGCCTGCAATGGGGTGAGCAGCGAGAGGGTGAGTGACAGCAATGAGCAAGCCTGCCAAGGGCAGAGCAAGTGGGCTCAGAAAGAGTGGCTGGGCGAGGTGTGAGCGCTGAGACTGGAAGACAGAGGAGGGAAGGCAAGCTGGTGAGGCTTGGGGCTTGGGGAGTGACCCTGGGGAACGGAGTGAGTCTGCAAAGCAAAGGTAGTGGTGGAGACAAGGACTGCAAAGCGAAAGGAGAGGAGCTGAAAAGGTAGTGGGTAAGACTGACTGAAAACAGGGGAATAAGGAGCAGAACGAGGGGAGATGAGTTGCAAAGAGGGGAGAGGAACTTGCATAGGGCATTGTTCAGTTTCAAACCTTTCAACAAAGAAACAGTGTATTGTATGAACAACATTATTGCAATGAACACTCTCAGTTGGATAACTTAATACAAAATAGTTTTATTTCATCAATATTTACTGAAAAAGGATCAGTATACTTTCCAGATTGTATGAAGCTAAATACAGTGGATGTCCAAAGAGACTCTGGGGGCTCAGGTGCCTAGATCTTTAAAATGTCACAAACAGGTGCAGAAAATAATCAATAAAGCTAATGGACTGCTGGCCTTTATATCAAGAGGACAGGAGTACAAGGACGCAGAAGTTATGCTGCAGTTATTCAAAACCGTGGTTAGATCTCACTCGGAGACTGTGAGCAGGTCTGGGCATCACACATTAGGAAGGGTATATTGGCCATGGAGGGAGTACAATGTAGGCTTCCAAGAATGATACCTGGGTTTAAAGGGTAAACTAATGAGGAGCGATTATAAAACTTAGACCTGTTTTCTCTAGAATTTAGAAGGTGAAGGGATGATCTGAGCGAAATCTTCAAGGTAGTAACAGGAATAAAAGATAGTGTAGATAAAAGTAAAATATTTCCACTGTTTGGAGACTCTAGAACTGGGGGCATAGTCTGAGAATTAGGGCCAGACCATTCAGGAGAGATGTTAGAAAGCACTTCTACACACAAAGGGTGGGAGATGTTTGGAACTCTCTTCTGCTAGTAGCAGTGGATGCTGGATCAGTTAATTTTAAAACTGAGGTAGATACATTTTTGTTATGCAAATGTATTAAGGGATCTGGACCAAAGGCAGATGTATTGAGTTAGGCCAGAGAACATCCATGATCTCATTGAATGGTGGAACAAGCTCAAAGGGCTGAATGGTCCACTCCTATTCCTGTTTGTATGGTGTTGCACCTCTAAAAGATATTGTATTTTGTGAATTATTTGAGTGCAGTGCGTGTAATAGAGACAAACATAGAACTATTTCACTGTGATCTCACTAGTCTGTGTACAGTGTGTTTGTGGCGATAGATTTTGTGCATAGGTGTGCACCGATTACTTTTCTCAAAAAAAAGCAACTGTTGCCAACTCATGCCTGTTATCTCACACTAATTTAAATAGTGTGGTGTCTTGATTGTGGTTGAGTTTTGACTTAAGTTTAATGTACTGGTGATAATTTTTGAGGATGTTGATGAATTCTTCCAATTCTGTTCCTGTGCAGATATGTCAACACAAATACAGAAGTTAACGTTGTTACATGGTTGCGTTACCAAATAAAGGAGTTAGTGATAATGAAAAAGGAGCTCCTTAATACTGAAAATAGTCCGCAAAAATCAAAATGTAGCCCTCGAGAAAATCTGGAGAAGACAATGCAAAAATAAGTTATTTTTATCCCTGTTCATGATGTAATTGTAATGCCCAGGGACCAGTATAGCAGAGTCTGAGGCTAATGGTCTGAGGCATGGGTTAAAATCTCATGGTAGCAACACATGGTGTTTAAATTGATAAAAATCAATGAAGGCCTTGGTAATAGTAATCATGATTAACGATTGCTGCAAAATCCCATCAGGTTCACTAATGTCCTTCACAGGGAAGGAAATCTGCCATCCTTACCTGGTGTGAGCTACTTGTGACTCCAGACCCAGAAATGTGGTTGTCTCTGAACTGAGACAACAAGGTGCAGGGCTGGATGAACACAGCAGGCCAAGCAGCATCATAGGAGCAGAAAGGCTGATGTTTTGGGCCTAGACCCTTCTGAACTGCCTTCTCAGATGGCCTAGAATGCCAAGGGACAGTTCAAGGCATAGGCAACAAATGCCAGCCTTGAGTCAAGAGAAAGGTGGCACCTCCAACAAGCTGGAGAATGGGGTTGAGAAACATATCAGTCATGATCAAATGGTGGAGCAGGCTTGATGGGCTGAATGGCCTAATTCTACTCCTATATTTTATGATCTAACAGTAGAGTACTCCTTGAATACAGCAATGGAAACATCAGCCTTGAGTTTTCTGCATGGCATTTGAACTTGCAACATTCTGACTCAGATAAATGGACTATTCGCTGAGCCAGGTGTGTGATCCTTAAAATAATCAAAACAGAAAGTACTATGGAAAGTGAGTAGGTGCTAGAGAAATTAATTAAAAGCTAAAAAATCTGCAGGTTTTGATTATTTGCATCCCAGGATACTAAAGGAAGTGTCCATGGAAATATTGGATGCATTATTCTATAGACTGTGGAGCAATTGTACAGATTGGAGGGTAGCAAATGTAGCCTTGTATTTAAAAAGGTAGGGAGAAAAATAAACAAGAGAATTACAGAGCCATTAGCCTAAAACCTGTAATGGGGAAACATAGAAACATAAACATAGAAGCATAGAAACTAGGTGCAGGAGTAGGCCATTCGGCCCTTCGAGCCTGCACCACTGTTCAATACAATCATGGCTGATCATGCAATGTCAGTATCCCATTCCCATTCTCTCCCCATACCCCTTGATCCTTTTAGCGGCAACGACCACGTCCAGCTCCGTCATGAATACATCTAACACACTGGCCCCAACAGCTTCCTGTGGGACAGAATTCCACAGGGTCATAACTGTCTGAGTGAAGAAATTCTTCCTTATCTCAGTCCTGAATGGCTTACCCCTTATTCTTAGACTGTGACCCCTAGTTCTGGACTTCCCCATCATCAGGAACATTCTTCCCGCATCTAGCCTGTTCAGTCCCATCATGATTTTATATGTTTCTATGAAATCCCCCCCTCATTCTTCTAAATTCCAGTGAATATAAGCCTATTCGATCCATTCTTTCCCCATATGTCAAACCTGCCATCCCGCGAATCAGCCTGGTGAACCTTCACTAAACTCACTCAATAGCAAGAATGTCCTTCCTCAGACGAGGAGACCAAAACTGCACACAATACTCAAGGTGTGGCCTCACCAAGGCCCTGTGTAACTGCAGCAAGACATCAATGCTGGAGTCTATTATAACGATATGGTCAAAAATCACACAACACCAGGCTATAGTCCAACCGGTTTATTTGAAGACATAAGCTTTCGGAGTCTCATTCCTTCTTCAGGTGTTTGTGAAGAAGAAGTGAGACTCTAAAGGCTTGTGTCTTCAAGTAAATCTGTTGGAGTATAACCTGGTGTTGTGTAATTTTTGACCTTGTCCGCCCTAGTCCAACACCAGCACCTCCACATTATAAAGATATACTAAGGGAACACTGGAAAGCATTAATTGGATTAGGCAAAGGAAACATGGGTTTATTACAGGGAAATTATGTTCAACTAATCTACTGGAGTTGTTTTGAGGATGTAACTGGTAGAATAGATAAGGGAGAATCAGTGGATATAATATATTTTAATTTCAAGGTCCAATATAAGAGGCTACTGGGCAAAATTATAGCACATAGAAATGGCAGTAATATATTGACATAGGCTGAGAATTAGTTGACAGACCAGAAACAGAGAGGGAATAAATGGGTCTCTTTTTAGTTGACAGGCAGTGGCTTGTGGTGTACCACAGTGATCTGTGGCTGGGCCCCAGCTATTGACAATTTATATAAATAACTTGGATATCAAACCAACATTTCCAAGTTTGCTAATGACACAAAACCAAATGGGCTTGTGAGTTGTGTGAAGGATGCAAGGAGGCTTCAAGTTGACATGTTGAGTGGGTGGGTTGCAGATGTAATATAGCATTGCTAAATGTGAAGTTACACACTTGGGTGTGAAAAACAAAATGGCAACGTATAATGTAAATGATGATACATTGGGAAAGGTGGAAGTATAGAGGGATCTGGATGTCCTTGTGTACTAGTCAGTGAAAATAAACAGGCAGGCACAACTGGAATGTTGGCCTTCATTGCAAGAGAATTTGAGTTTAGAAGTAGGGATGTCTTACTGCAGAGATGGAGGGCTTTGTGGAGATCGCATTTGGAGTATTTTGTGCAGTTTTGTTTTGTCTACCTAAGAGAAGATATACTTGCCATAGACAGAGTGCCGCTGAGGTTCACTGAGTTGATACCAGGAGAGGCAGGACCTTTCTAAGTGAAGGCTCCACTAGACTGTATTCACCAGAGTTTAGTAGAATGAGAGGGGGATCTGAATAAAATGTATAGAATTTTAACAGGGCTGGATAGACTAGATGCAGGGAGGATGATTTCCCTGGTTGAAGAGTCTAGGACTAGAGGACGCAAGACTCAGAATACAGTGTGGGCCATTTATGACTGAGTTTAGGAAACATTTCTTCACTCAGAGGGTGGTCAACCTGTGGAATTCTCTACCACACAAAGCTGTGGAGGCTGGATCACTGAATACATTCAAGAAAGAGACTGCTAATTTTTTTAAATGTTGAAGGAATCAAGGGACATGGGGTGAAAGTGGGAATTAGGCATTGCAATAGAGGGTCAGCAATGACCTTATTGAATAGTGGACCAGGTCGAGGGCCTACTCCTGCTCCTAGTTTCTGCGTTTTTCAGAAACAGCAGAGGGAAAAACAGATTGTCTGGCATGACCCTTCTTCAGAACATTACCTGCTGTGAGCGAGGGATTAATTCCTCACTTTTGCACTCTGTGAAAGGCTAAAATATATGATCCTTTGCTAAATATACTGATCATAGCCACAAGAGGGAGCTGAACTTTGCTTAAAAGTTGGTGCAGGGTAAGCATCAGGAGCTGTAAGCAATCTCAGGATTGTGATGAATACTCTGTTACCTTCACTCCCCAGCCCTGTCTCCAGCTTGCGTGTTTTCTCTCTAGTCCTTTCATTCCAGCAGCAACCGCGATGCAAAGGGGTCTCGCCCCTGGCCACCAGGTCCATGGCAGAACACTTAACAAGAAGGACTATAGAGTTGAA
>NC_063332.1:8699481-8716740 GCF_021869965.1 Rhincodon typus
TCAGGGGTCTAGGCCCGAAACGTCAGCCTTTCTGCTCCTATGATGCTGCTTGGCCTGCTGTGTTCATCCAGCCCTGCACCTTGTTGTCTCTACATTATATAACTTTGATAGGATTGCAGAAAAGACGTGAGGGGTATTTTTATTAATGCTTTTTTTGAGATGTGAGGCTTGCTGATTAGGCCTTAATGCCAATCCCTCAGCCCACAGCTGATGATTAAGTCACATGCACAAAACAAAAAGTGACAAATACTTAAATGAGTTTTGCAGCTTTAAAAATACAGCCTGATCTCCATGACCACCATTACTACCCTCATGGATCATGACCTCAAAATCTCACCCTGTGACCCTACTGGGGTGGATGGTCATGACCCACAGTTTGGGGACACTGGGCTTAAAGAACACATTGCTTAGATCATGAGTCTGTTTGGGCCTACACTTTTTTGACACTGTCCCCATAACGCTGTCCCAGTCAAAGAGAATGACCTCATATTGGAGTCTATTTGCACATTCTAGATCTTTCAGGTTTTCTGTCTGCAATTTTAGTGATGTTTGTGTTACTGGCAAATGTGCCTCCATTAATTTTTATCCTGTCACGTAATTGGTTAATCAACATGGCAAATAATTAGGGGTGGCACAGTGGTTAGCACTGCTGCCTCATAGCGCCAGGGACCCGGGTTCAATTCCACCCTCAGGCAACTATCTGTGTGGAGTTTGCACATTCTCCCCATTCTGCATGGGTTTCCTCCGGGTGCTCCGGTTTCCTCCCACAGTCCAAAAAAACAATATGTAGGTTAGGTGGATTGGCCATGCTAAATTGCCCATAGTGTTCAGGGATGTGTAGATTAGGTGGGTTATAGGGGGATGGGTCTGGGTGGGATGCTCTTGAGGGTTGGTGTGGACTTGTTGGGCTGAAGGGCCTGTTTCCACACCGTAGGGATTCTATGAATTGACTTTCTATGTTGTTAATAAATACCAATAACAAATGATTGGTTAAGGAGTTGTGTGGGTTCAAAATAGGGCTGTTTCTTTTTCCTCTATTCGTTCATGGGATGAGGGCATTGCTGGATAGGCAGCATTTATTGAACATCCTAATTGCCTGGAGGGTATTTAGGAGTCAACTACATTGCTGTGGGTCTGGAGTCACATGTAGGCCAGACAAGGTAAGAACAACAGTTTCCTTCCCTAAAGGACATTAGTGAACCAGATGGATTTTTCCCAACAATCGTCAACATTATACACTTAAATCCAGATTTTTACTGAATTCAAATTCCACTATCTGCTGTGGAAGAATTTGAATGCAGGCTCCAAGAACATTATTGGGGCTTCTGGATTAGCAGTCCAGCAACAACACCATTAGGCCATTACCTCCCCCTACTGGGAAGTGGAATTGTTAGGAGATGGGAACTCCTTCAGATTGGAAAAGGCTTTAAGAGTCATAAATGCTACCTGCCACAGCTCAGACTGTGACCCCGCACCTAACAGGGTCATACAGCTTTTACAGCAAGGAAAGAGGCTCTTTGGCCCATCGTGTCTGTGCTGGCCATCAAAGATCCACTTATACTAATCCCGGAGAGGAGACTCCTGGTTGTCAGCAAGGCACCAGTGGCAGTGAAGCTGGGGACCCCTAGTTGTGGGGCGAGTGTGGGTTCAGCATTGGGACTCGGAAGGAGGGAGGCAGGCTCAGTGGTGAAGAGATGGCACCTGAAGAATGAAGAGTCCTACAATGCTGCATCTGGCACAGGTAGCAGCGAGGCGTTGGAGGAGGAGCGACAGCTCAGGCGTCGCTGGTGAACTGACTCCGGAGTCATGGCAGAGACCGAGGAACAAAGAGAGATTCACTTTCTGTTATATCTTTTTATTCTTAAAATGGTACCTGATTGCGGTGATGATTGAAGGTTTTTTGCTGTATTTTACTGTGTTATTCACTTCAAGATGCAAGTGACATAAATTATTCAAATTCAAATTCAAATTTTCCAGCACTTCTTCCGTAGCCTTGTATGGTAGAATTCCAAGTGCTTGACTAAATACTTTGAAAATGTTTTGAGGGTTCCTATCTCTACCATCCTTTTAGGCAGTGAGTTCCAGATACCCATAATCCACTGAGTTAAAAAAAAACTCTTTCCCAACTCCCTTCTGAACCCTTTGCTCCCTACCTGAAGACTGTGCCCCCTAGTTATTGACCACTCTACTAAGGGGAAACATTTCTTCCTATCTACCCTGCCTATGCCCCTCAGAATTTTGTACACCTCAATCAGATCCTCACCATCATAAAAACCAGCCTTCCATCCATTGACTCCACCATATTTCCCGCTGCCTCGGGAAAGCAGCCAATATAATCAAAGACCCCTCCCACCCTCGTAATACTCTCTTCCATCCTTTTTTATCAGGCAGAAGGCACAAAAGTTTAAAATTACATACCAACAAATTTAAGAACAACCTCTTCCCTGCTGTTATCTGACTTATGAATGGACCTCTTAAGTATTAGCGTTGACCTTTCTCTGCACTTCTCTGTAACTGTAACACTATATTCTGCAATAAGAGATAACAAGGTGTAGAGCTGGATGAACACAGCAGGCCAAGCAGCATCAGAGGAGCTGCTGTGGTCTGCTGTGTTCATCCAGCTCTATACCTTGTTATCTCAGATTCTCCAGCATCTGCAGTTCCTACTATCGCTGAAACTATATTCTGCATTCTGTTTTATTACCCTGATGTATTTATATAAGGCATGATTGGCCTGGTTAGCATGCAAAACAAATCAAATCAAATCTCAGCCTTATGGTAGGGACATGCAGACCCACTATATTGATCCCTGGGATGTGTGGGGTGTCAATTGGGAGAGATTGAGGACAATACTCCCTGGAGTTTAGAAGAATGGAAGGTAATCCCATCCAAATACTTTCTGAAGGGGCTTTACAGGGTAGACACTGAGAGGTCGATTCAAATGGGCAGGGCATCTAGAACAAAGTGGGGTTTTTGGTGCAGGGACTTAAGATAAACAGCTGACCAGTTAGGTCCGAGATGAGGAAAAATGTCTTCACTCAGCGGGGTTATGAGCCTTTGTAATTGCTTGTCCTGGAGAATTTTACCCAGTCAAATGATGGTGTTCAAGGGTGACGTGAGGGGAAAATAATCCCTTACTCAGCGAATAGTTAGGGTATGGAATGCACTGCCTGGAAATGTATTGGAGGCAGGATCAATTGAGGCATTCAAGAGGGCATTGGATGGTTATTTGGATAGAGATAGTGCGCAGGGATATGGGGAGTAGACGAGAGATCGGCACTACGTAACAGGAGTGGCACAAGCATAATGGGCTGAATGACCTCCATCTGCACTGTAACAATTCTGTGATTCTATAGCAGTGACCAGCACCAGCTCAGTTGGCACAGCAGTATTCCACCAACAGCTTGTGGAGAGATACCTCTTTGTTCCGAAACTCTCTAATAAATTCTCCACCTCCCCCAACAACGAGTAGTCCCTGCGATCTCAGGACGTCTTTTAAATTAATTCCAGAATATTTCGCGCTCAACTGCTAAGTGATAATTTGCACACGCCTCGTGTTGTTTGTGTTTTTTTTTTTGTCGTTTGTCGCTCTCACTTTCTCCGTATGCATTATCGCTTCAGCTGAGCGGAGACGCTGCTCAGCTCATGGGGAGTGAGCAGCTATTAACCCATTCGCTGTGCCTCACAATAAGATTGCACTCGGTCACAGTGGCAGGTAGAGATAAAAAGAAAACAGGAACCTGCATTTATTTGGCACTATTCACAAGCTCAGAGCAACTCAGCGGGCCTTAGAAGCATTTCTAAGGTCTTTCACAGAGTCATACAGGACAGAAACGGTCCATGCTGACCAGGTTTCCAAAACTAAATGATTCCCATTTGCCTGTGTTTGGCCTATGTCTCTCTAAACCTTATCTATGCAGTGTGGAGCTGGAGGAACACGGCAAGTCAGGCAGCACCAGAGGAGTTGGAGAGTCAACATTTCAGGCCTAGACCCTTCATCAGGACTATCTCTCTCTCTGAACCTTTCCTATTCATGCTCCCATTCAGATGTCTTTTAAATATAGTAACTGTATCTCAATCTCCCATTTCCTCTGGCAGTTAATTTCCTATATGCATCACCTTCTGTGTGAAAAAGTTGCCCCTCAGATCTGTTTTAAATCCTTTTGTTCTCACTTTAAACCTATGCCCTTAGTTTTGAACTCCCCTACCCTGGGGAAAAAAGGCCTTTGCTATTCACCTTATC
Source organism: Rhincodon typus (assembly GCF_021869965.1). Classification (NCBI taxonomy): domain Eukaryota; kingdom Metazoa; phylum Chordata; class Chondrichthyes; order Orectolobiformes; family Rhincodontidae; genus Rhincodon; species Rhincodon typus. Next base: position 8,703,725 of record NC_063332.1, read on the forward strand.
TGGGCTCCTCATGATTTTATAAGATTCTATAAGGTCACCCCCTCAGCCTCTTATGCTCCAGGGGAAAGACGTCCCACCCTATCTAGCCTCTCCTTATAACTCAAACCCTTCAATCCCAATAAGATCCTTGTAAAACTGTTTTTGCACCCTCTCCAATTTAATAATATCCTTTCCATAGCAGGGCTACCAGAACTGTATGCAGCATTCCAAAAGTGGCCCTATCAATGTCCTGTATAGACGCAACATGACATCCCAACTCCTGTACTCAATGTTCTGACTAATGAAGGCAAGTGTGCTAAATGCCTTCTTCACTACCCTGACTACCTGCAACTCTACTTTGAAGGAGCTATGTACCTGAACACTTAGGCCTCTTTGTTTGGCAACACTCCCCAGGGCCCCACCACTAACTGTGCAAGTTTTGCCCTGGTTTACCTTACCAAAATGTAGTTATCTAAATTAAACTCCATCTGCTGTTCCTTGGCCCATTGGCCCAGCTGACTAAGGTCCCATCGTACTCTTAGATAACCATCTTCGCTGTCCACTATACCACCAATTTTGTTGTCATCTGCAAACTTACACACCATGCTTCCTAAATTCTGATCCAAATTGTTTATATAAGTGGCAAACAACGTTGGACCCAGCACCGAACCCTGTGGAACACCACTGGTCACAGGCCTCCAGTCCAAGAAAAAAAACATCCTTCTATTTTGTTGAAGTATTTTGTGACATAGGAAATATGGAAGCCAATTTGAGCACAGAAAGATTCCACAGACAAAACTGTGATGGTGACCAATTGGTCTGTTTTCAGTGATGTTGAGTGAGTGATAAAATACTGGGAGAATTTTCCAAACCATGGTATGCAATTTCTTTACATCCTGCTTGTGAGGGAAAGATGGATCATTGGTTTAAATGGTCCATTGAAAAGTTGGTACCTCCAGCAATGTAGCATTCCCTGAGCCTTCCACTGAAATCTCAGCTTGAGACATGGCTCAGCTTTCCTGAGTTGGCCCTGAGCTGCCAATCCTCTGGCCTAAGCCATGACCAGCTGCAAACTCTGGAAGTAGACCTTAATTAAATGATCTGTTGTGTCAGAATATCACTCCATGGAGATCTGCCAGTACTGCAATAGAAAATGAAGAAGGCTCACTGGAAAAGGATAGTGCACCTCACTGTGCAGGATATGAAACATTGTGATGGCTGAATCTGAAATTTAGTGCAACCACAGAGCAGCTTGAGATGGTAAATAAGAACTTAAGAACTAGGATCAGGAGTAGGCCGTACTATCCCTCGAGCCTGCTCCTCCATTCAATAAGATTGTGGTTGATCTGTCCATGGACTCAGTTCCACTCACCAGCTTGCTCACCATACCCCTTAATTCCTCTACTGTTCCAAAATTTATCTATCTAAAGGAAATTTATTTTTCGTAAGTGGGGTGTTAGGGGGGAGTCGATGGGTGGTCTTTGGTTTAACCATTTGACAATGATCACCAATTTCAGAGTCTACCACGGTAGAATTGGACCCCATGGTCCACATGGACTACCAGCATTACTGGCCTAGTGATATTACCACGACGTCACAGTCTCTTCCAGTACACAGTGTACTCAAAACATTCCATTTCTGGAATTAATCCTTTGAATAAAAGGAAAAGTTCTCTTCTATTAAGATTTTTTGGATCTTTTCTTCCATCAAGGGTTACCAACCATTCCATCTTTTGCAAGGTTCTCAAGGATTAAAAGCTTTATAATTCTCTTTGAGCAACTCTCCAAAATAAAAACCATTGGGGCACTTGAAAAAAGGAGCAATTTTGTGTTTTATTTCAGCCTTCTTCAACACTTAAGTGGGTATGATACATAATTTACATTTGCATAGTACCTTTTCTATCATCATGACATCTCAAACCAGTTTACAGTCAATGAAATACTTTTGTAGTCTGCTCTCTGAAAGTAGCCCCGCAAGCAATTCTGCTCTTCCTCAAGAGCAATTAGGGATGGGAAATAAATGCGGAACTTGCGACCAATGATTGAATGTTTAATTGTTATAATAAAGAAATAATAGACTGGGGCTATTTTCCCTGGAGTGTCGGAGGCTGAGAGGTGACCTTATAGAAGTGTATAACATCATGAGGGGCATGGACACGGTGAATAGGCAAGGTCTTTTTCCCAGGGTAGGGGAGTCCAAGACTAGAGGGCATTGGTTTAAGGTGAGAGGAGGAAGATTAAAAAGGGACCTGAGGGGTAATGTTTTCACGCAGAGGGTGGTGCATGTATGGAACCAGCTGCCAGGGGAAGTGGTGGAGGCTGGTTCAATTACAACATTTAAGAGGCATCTGGATGGATATATGTATAGGAGGGGTTTAGAGGGATATAGGCCAAATGCTGGCAAACAGGACTAGATCAGTTTAGGATATCCGGTCAGCATGGACGAGTTGGATCAAAGGGTCTGTTTCCGTGCGATATAACTCTATGACTCAATCATTTACACACGGTTGGGTCTCACTAACAGTAATGTGGCACATGAAGACGTAATATCTTTTTATTGTTGGGGTTGAGCGACAAATGTTGGCAACGATACCAGTGAAAACTTCCTCCTGTTCTTCATCATAGCACCTCTTTAAATATCTCATCAGAAAGATAACATCCCTGACAGTGCAACACTCCCTCAGTGCTGCATTGCAGTATCAGTCCACACTTTTGGGCTCAAGACTCGGTGTGACTTGCTCTCGGAACTTCTTGACTCTGAATTCAGAGTGACTGAGCCAGAGCTAAGATGTTCAATCCAGCAACATAATTTCTTTCTCTCCGTCTGTAGAAACAGAAGTAATTACTTCAACAAAACAAAGAACTGTAGGTGCTGGAGATCTGAAATACACAGAAACCAAAATTGCTGGAGAAACTCAGCAGGTCTGACAGCATCTATGGCAAGAAAACAGAGTTGACGCTCTCGTTCCAGTGACCCTTCTTCAGACTTGAAACATTAACTAAAAACCGAAAGAACTACGGAGGCTGTAAATCAGGAACAAAAACAGAAGTTGCTGGAAAAGCTCAGCAGGTCTGGCAGCATTTGTGAAGGAAAAAAGCCTTCTGTGGAAGGGTCACCGGACCCGAAACGTTAACTCTGGTTTTTTCCTTCACAGATGCTGCCAGACCTGCTGAGATTTTCCAGTAACTTCTGTTTTTGTTCAACATTAACTCCTTATTTTCTTTCCAACAATTCTGCCCAGTAATTACTTAGCCTTTACAGCAGATGGTGCTGCTTGTGGAGACTCTGTTTCTGGTTCCAGATAACCATTGACACACTGGGCCATTAAGGATGGGCAATAAATGATGATGTAGCTAGGTAAGCCCGCATCCCGTGAATGAATAAGAAAAAGTGGCTTTGGTGACAAAAATGCATCTCCACCCCACCTTATCCTCATCCCCGCTCTTTCCCAATGGCAGCACATTGGTCACTGAAATCCTGCTTTCAAAGGGAATGGTGCATTTTTTTTTATTAAGCAAAAGTATTAAGGGATATGGGCCAAATGCAGGTACAGTATATGGAGTTAAGCCACAGATCCGCCATGATCTGATTGAATGTTGGAACAGGCTCGAGGGGCTGAATGGCCTACTCCTGATCTGACATTCCTATGTTCTTAGATGAGAGCCAGGTTGGGTTGGGTGGGAAGCATCTACCATTGCAGTAGTGTCAGACACGATCCGTACTGTTTCATCTCCCAGGTCTCCTTGCAGTCCTTGCGGGAATGACTGTGGAGCCAAGCCGTCGGGAATGACGAACGGCGTTGGCAGCCGGATAGGGATTTCTGCACCATGGGATCCTGCTGCAGGAGGGCCCTGAATGATGGGTTTCTGGGGCAGACAAGGAGACAATAGGGCAGCTTGGTGGTGAAGGTGGCATGGGTGAACGATCCAAAGCTGATTGATTTGATGCGATGAGTGTTCGATAGGGGCTGGAGAAGAAAGGCTTTGAGCTTCCTACCTGTCAGGTTAGTTAAAGTCATGGCAAGCGTGAACACAGGAAGAGCCAGCAGCCATTTTTACCATTCCCCATGTGATGGTAAACATGATAGTAGCATAGAAACATAGAAAGTAGGAGCAGGAGTATGCCATTCGGCCCATCAAGCCTGCTCCACCACTCAATCTTAATCATGGCTGATCGTCTACCTCAATTCTATATTCTTGCTTTTTCTCCATACTCTTTGATGCCTTTAAGACAGGGTGGCTCAGTGGTTAGCACTGTTGCCTCACAGCACCAGGGACCCAGGTTTGATTCCAGTCTCGGGCGACTGTCTGTGTGGAGTTTGCACATTCTCCCTGTGTCTGCGCAGGTTTCCTCCGGGTGCTCCGGTTTCCTCCCACAGTCCAAAGATGTATAGGCTAGGTGGATAGGCCGTGCCACAGTGTCCAGGGATGTGTAGGCTGGGTGGATTGGCTGTGGGACAGGGTAGTGGATGGGTCTGGGTGGGATGATTTTTGTAGGCTCAATGTGGACTTCATGGGCCAAATGGCTTGCTTCCACACTGTAAGGGTTTCATGATTCTAATATCTAAAAACATTATCAACTCTTTCTTGAGTATACTCAGTGCCTGGCCTCCGCAGCTTTCTGTGGTAGAGGATTCCACAGGTTGACCACCCTTTGAGAGAAAAAATGTTTCCTCACCTCAGTAAGGCCTACCCTGAATCCTGAGACTATGTCCCCTGGTTCTAGACTGCCCTACCAGGGGAAATGTCCTCCTTGCATCTAGTCTATCCAGCCCTGTCAGTATTTGATACATTAGAATTTTATCCCTTCTTATCCTTCGAAACTCTTGTGAATAAAGGTCCCGTTAAAGCAATCACTCCCCATAAGACTAACTACCATCCCCAATATCGGCCTAGTAAATCCTCCCTGCATTCCTGTATGGCCAGTGTATTCTTTCTTAGATAGAGAGACCGTAACTGCATATAATACTCCAGATGCAGTCTCACCAAGACCCTGTACAGCTGCAGTAAGACAATGCCTACTTCTGAACTCAAATCCTCTTGCATGATTATATTTGGATGGATCAAGGGAATGAGAGGGGATTTGGGAATCACTCAGGTAACATGCTTTCTTCTAGCTTGACTGCACAGTGAAAGGGTTAAGCTCCCAGTGGTGAGGTGTTGAACTCTAGTGTTGCTATTAACACTGTGACAGTTTTGCAGGCAGAGGGAGTAATTAACCTTTCTTGATTAAAGCAATTATTTCAAGCATATTATTCTTCGATCTAAACAACACCGAGAGAGGGAGAGAGAGAGAGAGAGACAGAGAGAAAAGGGAGAGAGCCTGGTTGGTGGTGATTGAGTTGGCAGAGCAATGAGATTGTGTAGTCAGCTTCTGACACCAGTAACCCCATTAGCAGTTTTCACAGCTTCAGAGTTTTGCTGACACAACAATCCCACAATTCTCTGGGTGCCAGAGGAAGCCAAATCTGGGCAGATCTTCAGTCTGCCTCAGAAAGTCTGTCTTTTCTCTCTGCATCTCGCAATCTGGTGCAAATTAAGGGAAACACGATCAACCTTTCTTCCAGTTGCACAGCTTGGATTATTTTTAGACCCTTATTCAGGAGCTGTTAGGATCGTAGTTTTTAAACGTAGAATTGTGTAGCTTTTCCTGGCAGGGTCACAGCCCAAATACGCTGGTATGCCTCCTCCCACACTGTTGTTATTGTTGCTCATCAGGATATGCTGTATGTCACGTTTCCTACATCCAGCCACGATGACATTCCATTAGCCATTGGGGTGCCAGTGGTGGAAGGAGATGTCTGACTTGCCCTGTACAGCTGTCACCGTCTCGCCTTAGCCCTGCAAGTATCTCCTTTTTGAATGCTTATCGAATTCCCTCTTGGATTTGCTTCCATCGGCTCAGAATGTGCCCTCTCGGCCCAACGTGTCTGTGCCAGCTCTTAGCAAAAGACATTCAGTCCGTCCCACTCACCTCTTTTTTTCCCAGATTGATTTGTCTTCCTTGTGCATCTTTCTAATTTCCATTGGATTGGCTTCCATCTCCCACTCTCAGAGGATGCATCCTTTCATCACATTTACCTAGCAGCCATAGAACCATAGAAAGTGCTGGAAGAAGAGCCACTGGCCTTGAAACAATGACTCACCTTGTCTCCCCGCAGGTGCACAAACCCATATGATTTTTAAGAAGTATTTAGACGTGCACTTGTACCTACACACTAACACTTTGTAACACATCATAACGGTGGCTCAGTGGTTAGCACTGCTGCCTCAAAGCATAAGAGACCTGGGTTCGATTCCAGCCTCAGGTGACTGTGTGAAGTTTGCATATTCCCCCTGTATCTACGTGGGTTTCCTCCAGGTGCTCTGGTTTCTTCCCAAAGGCATGCAGGCTAGGTGGATTAGTTGTGCGAAATACAGGGTCTGGGTGGGATGCCCTTCAGAGTATTGGTGTGGACTGAATGGTTCCACAGTGTCGGGATTCTATGACAAAAGATTACTCAGTGTCTCAGAGATGAACGTGCTCTTACCATTTAGATACCAAGTCAACAAGTTCCCATTAACAGCTAAATCATCTGTTCTTTAGTGATATTGACTGACGGATAAAGGATGGACAGGGTACCTGAGTGGGCTACCCGGTACTTCTTCAAACAGTGACCATGGGATCTTCTATGGTCACCTTGGAGGCAAGATGGGAGCTTTGGTTCAATTTGCCCTTGGGATATGGCTCCCAATCGCCCAGAAATGTAGATGCTTTTGGGTCTGATGGCAACTTCAATGTTGAAATTCTTGGGTTTAGATTTGAGGTGGCTGCTTTTGACCTCAGGGCAGACAAGGGGGTAGAGGTCCCCTGGGTTTGAGGTTGTATCAGAGTCATATTCAGGGGAAGGGAGTTCAAAAATTTTGTTCAAGGAGTCTGGTCCAGGGGTGCAATACAAGTCCCTGATTACACCAACATCGACTGAGCATTTATGGGGAACCACAGGAGACGGGGGAGATTTTTAATGAATATTTCTCCTTGGTGTTTGCTGAGAAGAGAATCACGGATGCTATGGAAATAAGGGAAACAAGTGGGGATGTTTTGGACCACATACACATTACCTGAGAGGAGGTGTTTGCTGCCTTAAAGCACATTAAAGTGGATAAATCCCCTGGGCCTGATCAAGTCCATCCTCAGATGTTGTGGGAGGCTAGGGAAGAAGTTGCAGAGGCCCTTGCAGAGATTTTTGCTTCATCTTTAGCCACTGGTGAAGTTCTAGAAGACGGGAAGGTGGCTAATGTTGTTCCATTGTTTAAAAAAGGTAGCAAAGACAAGCCAGGGAACTATAGGCCAGTGAGCCTGACATCAGTGGTAGGCAAGTTATTGGAGAGGATACTGAGGGACAGGATCAACCAACCTTTGGATAGTCAAGGTCTGATTAGGGATAGTCAGCATGGATTTGTGCAAGGGAAGTCATGTCTGATAAATCATTTAGAGTTTTTCGAAGAGGTAACCAAGAGGATGGATGAGGATAGGGCAGTGGATGTTGTCTATATGGACTTAGTAAGGCCTTTGACAAGGTCCCGCCTGACAAGCTAATAATGAAGGTTAGGTTGCATGGGATCAGGGGAGAGCTGGCTAATTGGATTCAAAACTGGCTCGTTGGTAGGAAGTAGAGGGTGATGGCTGTAGATTGTTTCTGACTGGAGGCCTGTGACTAGTGGAGTGCCACAGGGGTTGGTGCTGGGACCTTTGTTATTTGTTATTTACATAAATGATCTGGATGTGAACATACAAGGCATGATTAGTAAGTTTGCAGATGATACAAAATTAGGAGGTATTGTTGATAGTGAGGAACGTTATCAAGAATTATAGAGGGATCTTGATCAGATGGGGAAGTGGGCTGAGGATTGGCAAATGCAATTTGATGCAGATTAGTGTGAGGTGCTGCACTTTGGAAAGTCAAACCAAGGTAGGACTTATACAGTAAATGGTAAGGTCCTGAGGAGTGTTGTGGAACAGAGATACCCAGGAGTACAAGTACATTGTTCATTGAAAGGTGTCACAGGTAGACAGGATGGTGAAGAAGACATTTAGCATGGTGGCCTTCATTGGTCGAGGCATTGAGTATAGGAGTTGGGACATTATGTTACAGCTGTATAAGTCATTGGTAAGGCCGCACTTGGAGTATTGTGTACAGTTTTGGTCACCCTTTTATAGGAAAGACGTAGTTAAACTGGAAAGTGTGCAAAGAAGATTTACAAGGATGTTGCCAGGACTAGTAGGCCTGAGTTATAGGGAGAGGTTGGCCAGGATAGGACTTTATTCCTTGGAACATAGGAGAATGAGGGGTGACCTTATTGAGGTGTATAAAATCATGAGGGTCATTGCTAGGATGAAGGCATAAAGTCTTTTTCCCAGGGATGGGAATTGAAAACTAGGGGGCATAGGTTTAAGTTGGGTGGGGGGGGATAGTTTTAAGAAGGACCTGAGGGGCAACTTCTTCACAAACAGAGTGGTGTGTATATGGAATGGGCTGCCAGAGAAAGTGGTTGAGACAGGTACAATAGCAACATTTAAACAATCATTTGGATAGGTACATGGATGAGGAGGGTTGAGAGGGATATGGACCAAATGTGGGCAATTGGAATTAGCTGAGTGGGCACCATGGTCAGCATGGACCAGTGTGGGCTGAAGGGCCTGTTTCCATGCTATATTACTCAATTACTCTAAATGCAACAGCCATATAAATACAATTATAATGCAACACACCAAGGCTCCTTCAACAGCATCTTCCAAACACACATGATCCCTGCTACCCAGAAGGAGGGGTCAGCAAATGCTTGGGAGCTTCACTATCTGCAGTTTCCCCTCCAAACCACACACCACTGTGACTTGGAAATATATCACTGGTGTTTGGATAAAATTCTCAAACCTGTTTCCTCACAGCACTGTGGGTATCCCTACATGGATTGCTCTTTCTCAGCCAAAACAGACAATGAGTTGTGACATTATCTCCCATAAAACATCTTATGTTCCTATAATTTACTCGTCCCTTTGTTTATCTCACAGTTCCTCACACGTGTAGAAGGCAAAATTGAAAATTCTATTCAACTCATTCTGACAAAGTGTCACTGGACTCAAAGTATTAATTCTATTTTGTCTCCACACATGGTCTCAGACTTGGTATGTTTCTCCAGTGATTTCTGTTTTTTTTCCATTAATGGGATGAGGGCGTCACTGGCTAAGCAACATTTATTGCCCATTCCTAATTGCCTGGAAGGCAGTTCGGAGTCAACCACATTGCTGTGGGTCTGGAGTCACATGTAGGCCAGACCAGGTGAGGATGGCAGTTTCCCCTCCCTAAAGGACATTAGTGAACTGGATGGTTTTTTCCTGACAATTGATTCATGGTCATCATTAGATTCTTAATTCCAGATATTTTATTGAATTCAAATTCCACCATCTGCTATGGCAGAATTTGAACCCAGGTCCCCAGACCATTATTTGGGTCTCTGATTAACAGTCCAGTGATAATACCACTAGGTCATTGCCTCCCCTTGTGTTTCAGATGTCCAGCATCCACAGTTCTTTGTTTTATATTGTTGTATAAAGTACAAGATCAGGGAGAAGCTCAAAACTTTATTCTGATTGTAAATAAAATCAGTAGATCATGTCCATTTTGTTGCTGGATCGAAACCCTGGGACTCCCACCTTAACAGCATTGTGAGTGTACATGTTTCTTCTGTTTTTATTAAAGAATTAACTTCCTCCCTCCACCTCCTCCTAGCTAGTGTGCATTAACATTCAGGTCAACATCTAGACTCAATCAATTCTAGTGTTAACTGGGCAGAGAAAGTAATTGATGCAAATAACTACATTTTAAAGCCCTCTCCCTTCTGCTCCTGGGATGACATTAAACCAGCAAGATCGTAGTCTCGTTCTACATCCTTCCCACCAGCTCTAAGTTATTATTTTACATGCAGCACTCATGGTGTGACATTTGAAATATTTATTTCTCAGCTGGCTCTTGTTGAGTAAACAATCAGCGGGCATAGAGTCCTCAGACTTGGCAAGAGTCTTTGCACACCAGGTTTGCCAGCAGGGGTGCTGTAATTCAATCAGGGCTCGGCAAATAACTGGAAGCTGATTAATTGCAAGAATCACTCAGCTTACCCATTCTCCCCACGCTCATCCGCCCGCCGTCATCTTCCCATCCCTCCCATCCACAGTCAGGAATTGACAGCCTCTCTAACAACGAATCAGAACCCCCGCCACTTTGACACAGGGGCTAAGTGGATTAAATTATGAGGGCATTTAATTGGTCAGGCTGACTGTTCTCTTTAGCATAGATTCAAAATGGATCTCACTGAGGTATTCCACAGAATCCCTACAGTGTGGAAGCAGGCCATTCAGTCCACACTGACCCACCAAATAACATTCCACTCAGACCCACCCCTACACCCTATAACCCTGCATTTCCCAGAACTAATCCACCTACCCTGCATATCTTCGGACTGTGGGAGGAAACTGACAGAAACCCACGCAGACACGGGGAGAATGTGCAAACCCCACACAGTTGCCCGAGGCTGGAATCAAACCCGGGTCCCTGGTGCTATGAGGCAGCAGCTCTAACCACTGAGCCACCATCAGGGATTGGATCACAAATGTCACTGATGCCCACAGAATGCAATAACAACAGAAAATAACTAAAGGTGGAACAGAGAGAAACGATTTCTGTTTCTCTCTCTAAGAATTCTTCCTGACCCTCCGAGTGTTTTCTGACATTTTCTATTCTTAATACCAAACCTGAGTCCAAATATTTGCCCTCTTTAGACAGTTTAGCCTCAGGATAGTTCACACAATCGCAGAATTATTATGGCGTAGAGGGAGGCCATTCGGCCCATCATGTCTACACCAGTTCTATCCTCTAGTGCCAATCTCCAGCCTTTTCCCCATATCCCTGCACACTATTCCATCTAAATAACCTTTTGAATGCCTCCACTGAACTCATGTTTACCACATTTCCGTGCAGTGCTTTCCCGAGCCCAGCTAGTCACAGAGTGAAAAAGATTTTTCTCCAATCACCCATTTGCAAATCACTTTAAATTTATGCCCCCTCATTCTTGTCCCTTTTACGAAAGGAAACAAATTTTCTCTATCTACTTTATCTAGCTCGCTCATGATTTTGAAAACCTCAATCAAATCTCCTCTCTGCTTTCTTCTCTCAAAGGAGATAGTGTCACATTCTTCAATCTATCCTAACTGGAGGTTCTCATTCCTAAAACTGTACTTGTAAGTTGCTTCTGCAGTCTCTCCAATACATTCTCATCTTTCCTAAAATGAGGCGTCCAGAGCTATACGTAATGTCCAAGTTAATATCTGTTGTTGGGAAGGCAATGTTCATTATCTGTTCACCCCGAGCTGTGTGAAGAGTTTGGTGATGTGTCTTTGAGCATTGCTATAGTGGTTTGATATAACTGAGTGTCGCCTTTACTAACATTACCAGGCAGGTATGAGTCAGGTACACAGGCTTAGATTGGAAAAATGAAAATGTGGAGATTAGACAGCATTGAAAAGAGAGGAATAGTTTTTGTGAGTCAGCATACTAAATTTTGAACTAAATAAATCTTAGTGCAGGTGAGGAGGACGTTCAGCAGCAAAGCAGAAAGTCTGACACAGAGTGAAGGCAGGAGGAATTTAAATGCATTAGAATTAGAACTAGTTTTATTGTCACACGTACTCACATGAGAACAGTGAAAAGTTTAGAAGTCGCCACTTACTGTGCCATCTTAGGTATAAAGGTACCTAGGTACAGATTCTTAAGTACAAATTCTTAGGAAAAAATAGGGTAAACAAAGAAATAAAAAGTCCATCGTTACAGGTCTTCACGCCATCTTAGGAACAAAAGTACAAAATCATTGGGATAGATTAGAAAATTAAAGAAAAAAAAGTTCAGAATAACAGTCCTTCCAATCCAGTACACGCTGGCACTTAGTCTCCAAACCACACCAGGCCTAGACTTCAATCTGTGCCACATCTCACCTCGAGGCTCATGAGAGAGGGTGTCCGCACTGAGGCTGGGAGTCCACACTGAGGCTGGGAGTCCGCACTGTGGCTGGGAGTCCGCACTGAGGCTGGGAGTCCGCACTGAGGCTGTGAGTCCGCACAGAGGCTGTGAGTCCGCACTGAGGCCGGGAGTCCGCACTGAGGCTGGGAGTCCGCACAGAGGCTGTGAGTCCACACCGAGGCTGGGAGTCCGCATTGAGGCTGGCTATCAACATTGAGGCTGTGAGTCCGCACTGAGGCCATGAGTCTGCACTGAGGCCGGGAGTCCGCACAGATGCTGTGAGACCGCACTGAGGCTGTGAGCCCACACTGAGGCCGTGAGTCTGCACTGAGGCTGTGAGTCCGCACGGAGACCGTGAGTCTGCACTGAGGCTGTGAGTCCGCACAGAGGCTGTGAGTCTGCACTGAGGCTGTGAGTCCGCACTGAGGCTGTGAGTCTGCACTGAGGCTGGCTATCAACATTGAGGCCAGGAGTCCGCACTGAGGCCGGGAGTCCATACTGAGGCCGGGAGTCCGCACTGAGGCCGGGAGTCCGCACTGAGGCCAGGAGTCCGCACTGAGGCTGGGTGTCCGCACTGAGGCTGGGAGTCTACACTGAGGCTGGGAGTCCGCACTGAGGTTTGGAGTCCACGCTGAAGCTGGGAGTCCGCGCTGAGTCTGTGAGTCCACACTGAGGCTGGCCATCTGCACTGAGGCTGGGAGTCCATGCTGAGGGTGGGAGTCCACACTGAGGCTGGGAGTCCGCACTGAGGCCGGGAGTCCGCACTGTGGTTGGGAGTCCGCGCTGTGGCTGGGAGTCCGCACTGAGGCTGTGTGTCCGCACTGAGGCAGGGAGTCTGCACTGAGGCTGGGAGTCCACACTGAGGCTGGGAGTCCACAATGAGGCTATGAGTCCACACTGCGGTTGGGAGTCCACACTGAGGCTGGGCATCTGCACTGAGGCTGGGAGTCCATGCTGAGGGTGGGAGTCCACACTGAGGCTGGGAGTC
>NC_063332.1:8716750-8717150 GCF_021869965.1 Rhincodon typus
TGCACTGAGGCTGGGAGACCGCACTGAGGCCGGGAGTCCGCGCTGAGACTGGGAGTCTCAACTGAGGTTTGGAGTCTGCACCAAGTCTCTGACTCCACGCTGAGGCTGGGAGTCTGCACTGAGGCCGGGAGTCCACACTGAGGCTGGGAGTCCGCGCTGAGGCTGCAAGTCTACACTGAGGCCGGGAGTCTGCACTGAGGCCGGGAGTCCGCGCTGAGGCCGGGAGTCCGCACTGAGGTTGGGAGTCTGCACTGAGGCTGGGAGTCCATGCTGAGGGTGGGAGTCTGCGCTGAGGCTGGGAGTCCGCACTGAGGCTGGGAGTCCGCACTGAGGCTGTGAGTCCGCACTGAGGCTGAGAGTCTACACAGAGGCTGTGAGTCCGCTCAGAGGCCGGGAGTCT
>NC_063332.1:8717250-8776921 GCF_021869965.1 Rhincodon typus
TGGGAGTCCACACTGAGGCTGGGAGTCCGCACTGAGGCTGGGAGTCCGCACTGAGGCAGGGTGTCCACACAGAGGCTGGGGGTCCGCGCTAAGGCCGGGAGTCTGCACTGAGGCTGGGAGTCCATGCTGAGGCTGGGAGTCCATGCTGAGGGTGGGAATCCGCGCTGAGGGTGGGAGTCCGCGCTGAGGCCGGGAGTCTGCACTGAGGCTGGGAGTCTACACTGAGGCTGGGAGTCCGCGCTGAGGCCGGGAGTCCGCACTGAAGCTGGGTGTCCGCGCTGAGGCCGGGAGTCCGCACTGAAGCTGGGTGTCCGCACTGAGGCAGGGAGTCCGCACTGAGGCAGGGAGTCCGCACTGAGGCTGGGAGTGTGCGCTGAGTCTGTGAGTCCGCACTGAGGTTTGGAGTCCACGCTGAGGGTTGGAGTCCGCGCTGAGGCTGGGAGTCTTTGCTGAGGTCTGGAGTCTGCGATGACTTCACTCGAGGCTCAAGGACAGGAGGTAGGAAGGTATAAAAAAACACGAAAAGAGAAAAAAAAACAATAGAAACAGATTGAGCAGATGAACTCTCGCTGAGAAGTCCTACTCCCGCCATTATCTTGAACACAAGGTGAGAGGTGATGTGCAAGATTGCAGGTGCAAATGGAATGGAAAAGAACAATAAGTTTGTATGATAATCTTGAGAAGGATGATTAACTTTTGAAAATAAATTCAAACACTTACCTATCAACAGGAAGAATTATGTCACAACGTTTCATGTTTTAAACAAAGACTTTTGCTGCATAAGAACTGAAGTGAGTGTGACTAACAATGTTACATTTCATAAACATGTAGCATCATAGAGATGTATAGCATGGAAACAGACCCTTTAGTCCAAATTGTCCATGCCGACTAGATATCCTTTCTAAATCTAGTCTCATTCACCAGCATTTGGCTCATATCCCTTTAAACCCTTCCTATCAATATATCCTTCCAGATGCCTTTTAAATGTTATAATTGTTCCAGCCTCCACCACTTCCTCTGGCAGCTCGTTCCATATATGCATCACACTCTGCATGAAAAAGTTGCTCCTTCGGTTCCCCTCTCGCCTTAAACCAATACCCTCTAGTTTTGGACTCCCCATCCTGGGGAAAATACCTTGTCTATTTACTCTATCCATGCCCCTCATGATTTTATAAATCTCATTAAGGTCACCCCTCAGCCTCTGATGCTCCAGGGAAATTAGCCCCAGTCTATTCAGCTTCTCCCTATAGCTCAAATCCTCCAGCCCTGGCAACATTCTTCTAAATCTTTCTGGACCCTTTCAAGTTTTACAACATCTTTCCTGTAGCAGACAGACCAGAATTACACGCAGTATTCTAGTAGTGGCCTGACCAATGTCCTGTACAGCCGCAACATGACCTCCCAACTCCCATACTCAATGCACTGACCAACAAAGAGAAGTATACCAAACACTTTCTTCACTATCCTATCTACCTGTGATTCTACTTTCAAGGAACTATGAACCTACAATCCAAGGTCTCTTTATTCAGCAACACTCCCCAGGACCTTACCATTAAGTGTATAAGTCCTCCTCTGATTTGCCTTTCCAAAATGCAGCACCTCACATTTATCTAAATTAAGCTCCATCTGTCACTCCTTGGCTCACTGTCCATCTGATCACAATCCTGCTCTTCTCTGAGGTAACCTTCTTCACTGTCCACTACACCTCCAGTTTTAGCCTCATCTGCAGACTTACTAACCATACCTCTTATGTTTGCATCCAAATCATTTACATAAATGACGAAAAGCATAAGAACATTTGAATTCGTCATTCTCCATTCTATTACATTTCTATTTAAGAATTAATTCCAGGATCATGAGGTCCCCTTCACAAGTCCTGAGCCAAAACCACAGTGTGCCACAACACCTAGGAATTCACTCTATTCCCAGGTGTAAGATTTATTGGGGCTCTTCCGCCAGTATCCAGGTGAATGTGCCAAATCTCCTTCAATACCTGACAATCTGGGCATCTCTATGTACCAGCTCCTGGCAGCTGTCTCCTTTTGTTCTCACTGATCCAGCTCCAGAGCTAAAAAACTGCCTGTGTGAAAAAAAAACAAATAAACCCCAAACAAAAGAGTATCTCACCTGAAATCTATCCCTATAGCACATTTGCATTGTCCTAGACACAGATTTCAACTAATTAATGCAATCTTCCAAAGCAGGTATTTTGATCTGAAAAGTATATGGACAGTTTAAGACCTTTCCTTATTCATCAGTTCCTTTCCAGCCTTTCTTTAATTTGGAAAATTATTGATTAAAACCACCTAATGGGCATGACTGCCCACCAGGATCTAGAAAGGAGTAACAAATTATTTAATGTGTTCTGACTTTAATTTTGCCCTTTTTAAGCAAACACAGACAACTCTTTGAATTGCAATCACCTTAGGTCCATTTACCAACTCCTTGGATATAAAGCACTTTTCCTTTCTTATTTTGCATTGAGAGGCTCAATTCCCAAACTGAGTGTTATGCTCCTAAAATGAATGAATTATGAAGCTGAGACAACAAGGTGCAGAGCTGGATGAACACAGCAGGCCAAGCAGCACCATAGAAGCAGAAAGGCTGACGTTTCAGGCCTAGACCCTTCTTCATGATGAAGGGTCTAGGCCCGAAACATCAGCCTTTCTGCTCCTGTGATGCTGCCTGGCCTGCTGTGTTCATCCAGCTCTGCACCTTCTTCATGATGAAGGGTCTAGGCCCGAAACATCAGCCTTTCTGCTCCTGTGATGCTGCTTGGCCTGCTGTGTTCATCCAGCCCTGCACCTTGTTGTCTCGGATTCTCCAGCATCTGCAGTTCCTACTATCTCTGCATTATGAAGCTAATCACTTTTGCAACAATTGGTCTAGAAAAGGTGTCAATGGCAACAGCTCAGTAATTGCTTTCCAAAAGAATAGAAGCAGGGGTTATGATTTGATGTTATTGAAGTTAAGTGGCCAACTTAACTCTGGTGGTGGTGTCCCTCCCTCTGTTTCTGCACATCCTGATAGATCTGAAATGCTTTCAGTGTCATTTCGTGTTGAGTGTTGCAATGAGGTGTGTGGAGTTCACTGTTAACACCCAGCAAAATCGGAATCGCTTGGAGTTATCTAGGTCGCCAGAGCGTATTTTACATCTCGCCTTTTCTTTAAGTCGTGATGTCCTAACTTCTCTTAATTGGCACCGTTTCAAAATAACATTGCCCATCACTGCTCACTAAGTTGCGGGAACTCACTATTTTCACCGAGCTGCTCACCTCAGTGTGGCTGAGTTCACCACTTTTCATTTGTCATGGGATGTCGTCCTCACTGGCTAGCATTTGCCCAACCTTAATTGCCCAGCAAGCAGCCAAGAATCAACCACATTGCTGTGGATCTGGAGTCACATGTAGGCCCGACCCCAGGTACGGATGGCAGTGTCCTTCCCTCCAGGCCTACAATTTGGAGTCACATGACCCTTCCGCAAAGGACATTTGTGAGCAAGTGTGGGTTTTTGTGATAATCGACAATCGTTAAGATTTAGATTTAGATTTTATTGTCACGTGTACTCAAGTACAGAAGTAGAGGAATGCAGGGAAAAGTGTTTTGCTGTTGCCACACACGGCGCCATCTCAGAAACAAAGATGCCTAGATATAAAAAAGCAAGGTATAAAATAGTAAGAGAAGCGGAATTAAAATTTTAAGCATTACCTTCATAGAATAGGTAGACATTTTTAAAATCATGAGGGGCATGGAAACAGTAAATGGTCGAGGTCTTTTCCCCAGGATAGGGGAGTCCAAAACTAGAGGGCACAGGTTTAAGGTGAGAGGGCAAAGATTTAAAAGGGACCTAAGAGTCAACTTTTTCACACAGAGAGTGTAGAAGTATGGAATGAACTGCCAGAGGAAGTGGTGGAGGCTGGTACAATTACAACATTTAAAAGGCATCTAGATGGGTATTACAACAGGAAGGGTTTAGAGGGATATGATCAAATGCTGGCAAATGGGACTAGATTAATTTAGGATATTCAGTTGGCATGGACAAGTTGGACCGAAGGGTCTGTTTCCATGCTGTATATCTCTACGACTGAATTACTCTGAATAAGATAATAGCTAACATTAAAGTTTTTCTTAATTTAAATGAGAAAATAAAGGAATTAAGTCAAACGTTTAAGTCTTTGATGAGTCCTCTGCTTATCTCACTGTTCTGGAGACCTCAGCTATCTGTTCTTATGTTAGATGGTCGCCATTAGGCTAGTCATATTTTATTCCAGACATTTAAAAGAACTGAATTCAAATTTCACCATTTGCCATGGTGGGATTCAAACACATGTAATCTCAATATTAGCTGGGAATTTGGGATTACCACCATGCCACTGCCTTTATAACTTCCTGAATGTTGCTGGAGTGGGGCTCATCCAGGCAAATGGAAAAAAAATTCTATCACTCTCCTGATGTGTACCTCAAAGATGATGGGCAGGGGGGCATTGGAAAATCAGGGAGTAATCCATATGTCACAGAATTCCTGACCTCTGACCTGCACATGGTGGCTTAGTGGTTAGCTCTCATGCCTCACAGTGTCAGAGACCCAGAAGTGGTGGAGGCTGGTACAATTACAACATTTAAAAGGCATCTAGATGGGTCTATGAATAGGAAAGGTTTAGAGGGGTATGGGCCAAATACTAGCAAATGGGACTGGATTTATATAGGAAATTCGGTCGGCATGGATGAGTTGGACCAAAGGGTCTGTTTCTGTGCTCTATATCTCCATGAATCAATGACTGTCTGTGTGGGGTTTGTATATTCTCTTCGTGTCTGCGTGGGATTCCTCTGGGTGCTCTGGTTTCCTCCCACAGTCCAAAGATGCGCAGGTTAGGTGGATTGGCCAGGCTAAATTATCTGTAGTCTCCAGGGACATTGGGTGGATTAGCCATGGGAAATGCAGGGTTACAGGGATAGGGTGATTCTGAGCGTGATGCGCTTCAGGAGGGTGGTGTGGAGTTGATGGGCTGAATGGCCGGCTTCCGCACTGTAGTGATTTTATTCTACGAGGTGCTGAGGTAACCACAGAGTTACTGTGGCCAGTCAAGCTGATGTTCTGCTCATTGACCACTAAGCTCAAGGTTTTAAAAACCGAAAGAACTGCGGATGCCATAAATCAGAGACAAAATTAGGAAATTGCTGGAAAAGCTCAGCAGGTCTGGCAGCATTTGTGGAGAGAAATCAGAGTTAACGTTTCGGGGTAAGTGATCTTTCCTCAGAACTGGATGTTCCCATTTACTACCATATGGGAAGGACGCACTTTGAGCAAAGTCTCACCTCCTGGGAGTAAAGCATAGGACATTTCCTTGAACACTTTTGGATGGAGTTTTAGTTCATGGAATCAGAAGCAGCTATTGATGGAACCAGAGGGTTAAGAAAGGAATGAGATAAGATTGTTGGCAAATGGATTTTTTTCTACCCGCTGTCTCATTGTACAGCAGGTGAGAGAACGAGTCCAACTCAACACCTCAGGCAGAAAAATATTTTCAAATAATCGGTACGTTCATTTCCCTTTGAAAGAAATCCAATTAGCCAGCCTTTATGTCCCGTTTCCCCAGACAGAAGCCAAGTAAATAATCAAAGGGCCGGGTGTGGGGGAGGTCGATTAAAATGTAAAACATTTTTTTTGCAGAGTCTTCTAGTTAGAAAATAAGAACCATTTAGAGCAAAAATAATGTGATGGAAACATCTTGGGACTTTAGACTATTGCATCCTTCCCACAGCTGTCAATTGTCTCTGAAACAAGGCTCCATGGAAATAATTTACATTTAATTTGCAAGACCCCATTAAAAGCAGAATGTAATGTTAAGTTTGATTTAAATTCTGGAATTTGACTGTCATGCATTGCTTGGAAGATGGAACAGGCACCATATGTCCAAATATGGAATCACAGAGGCTCACGGCGAAGAAAGCTGCACCACCCATCGAGTCTGTATTAGATTACAACTAACCATTTCACCTCATTCCCTGCACTTTCCTCACAGCCCTGTAAAATTTCAATTATTTACTCATTCGCTTTTGAAATTCTCCAGCCTCTTCGCATGGCTGAAGACCCTCTCTCTAACACCATGAAATGGAGGGAATGGCCTAGTGGTATTATCACTGTACTGTTAATCTAGAGACCCAGCTAATGTTCTGGGGATCCAGGTTCAAACACCGCCAAAGCAGATGGTGGAATCTGAATTCAGTTATTAAAAGTCTGGAATTTAAGAGTCTAATGATGATCATGAATCCGTTGTCAATGGCCAGGAAAGACCCAGCTGGTTCACTAATGCCCTTCAGGGAAGGAAACTGCCATCCTTACCTGGTCTGGCCTACATGTGACTCCAGACCCACAGCAATGTGGTTGACTCTTAACTGCCCTCGGGGCAATTAGGGATGGGTAATAAATGCTGACCTGGCCAGCGATGCCCTCATCCCTTGAATGAATAAAAAAAGTGAAAGAAAAATGCTGCAGATTTCAGAATTCAGGAATAAACAGAAATCTGGGAATCAAAATCATTGACCTGAAATGTTAACTTAGGAGTTTCTCTCTCCACAGATGCTGCATGACCTGCTGTGTATTTCCTGTATTTTTTAAATTCATTTTTAGGTCTAAATCTCTCCAGGGTCTTGATATCTTTCCTAAAATAAAGTACTGAGAAGTCAGCACAATACTCCTGCTGAGTCCTAATCAGTTGTTTCAATAATTCCTAATTTGTGCATTCACGTTCCTTTCACTTTCTTGATTGCATCAAAACAGCCAAGGGCCTGTTGGTCTGAATGATGTCGTAGTAATGTCATGTTTAGTTACTTATCCAATACTGAATCCCAGGAAAATGTACTGGGAGCATAGGTTCGAATCCCACTGTGGTAGATGGTGAAATTTGATAAACTCTAAATTTAGACTATAAGACTAGGAGCAGAAGTCTGCACTGCCGTTCAGTGAGGTCATGGCTGATCTGACAAAGCTCAACTCCACTTTCTTGTCATTTCTCCACAATTCTTAGTTCCTTACTGATTAAAAAGTTTACTATCACTTGATAGCTAGCCCTAAAGATGACTATGTAACGATTGTCTCTCGCAAAAACAATCCAAATTTGTGCAACCTCTCCTTTATAGCTAATACAAGAAATTACTGCCTCAAGCTAAAGTCATTTGCAGTGAGGGGAAGGCACAGTATTGAAGACTTATACATTCATGGTTAAATATTAATCATTAAAAGACATACTGTAAAAGGGAGTGGGGAGAAATGCAGAGTACCTTACAGGTGCTGAGTTCCACCACCATCTAAGTGATATGTTTTTTCCTCATATCCCTCTTCCTGCCCCTTACTTTGAATACATTCCTCTTGGTCATTGATTCTTGCACCAAGGGGAAAATTTACTTTTAGCCTATTGTATCTGTTCATCTCATAATTTAATATATCACAATCATGTCCCAGCTCAATCTCCTCTGCTGTCATGAAATCGATCTGTCCAATCTCTCTTCATTACTAAAACCCTCTAGCCCAGGCAATGCCCTGGTAAATCTCCTCTGCATCCTCTCCAGTACAATCACTTCCCTCCTATAACATGGACATCAGAGCTGCACACACAATTATGTTTAATAAAGCATATTAATATCCACCGACAAGTGGTTCACTCACATTATGACAGGGTTCTCAGTTTGTATCTAGACTTATGCCCTGGAAGGATTTTGAAATGACTGCATTGTTGATTTGGTGAGAATATCCCATTCATGTCATTTTATACTTTCCTGTACATCTTCAAAGTAGGATGTGGATTCATACATATATCTTTGTCCAACTTCTAGACTTGTGTCTGATTGCTTCCCTCCTTATGATTTGCTCCAGATACTGGGTCCCACAGAAAGTGACTGACAGCTTTAAGAAGAGAGCCAGATGGCCCTCTATTAAGAAAGGGAGCATTTGTTAAGATAGATGTGAGGAGTTGAACTGAAGCAGTTTATTTTCAGTGGAACCCGGTTTTGGAACTTGGAACCAAATTTCCCGTAAGAATTTAAAGTCTTATCAAGTCACACATTTCTGGTAAGAACTTCAAAATCTTTATGTGAAAGTGCAGCTTAATTGACATTCTGCCCCGTTACTCTGCCCTCATGCTGGAAATTGAAGGATAGTAGGTAAGGGAAAATCATCAGAATCACAAAAATATAGGAGCAGAATTAGGCCATTCGGCCCATGGAGTCTGCTGTGCCATTCAATCATGCCTGATATGTTTCTCAAACTCATTCTTCTGCCTTCTCCCCTTAACCTTTAATCTCCTTATTAATCAAGAGCCTATTTATGTCTATCTTAAATACACTCAGTAACTCGGCCTCCACAACCATCTGTGGAAATAAGTTCCACAGATTAACCAGCCCGTAGCTGAAGAAATTTCTCCTCACATCAGTTCTAAAGCATCGTCCCTTCAATCTGAGGTGGTCCACTCAGATCCTAGTCTCTGCTACTAATGGAAACATCTTCCCAATGTCCACTCCGTCCAGGCCTCTCAGTATTCAGTAAATTTCAATAAGGAAGTGTCACTGGACCTGCAACTTTAACTCTGCTTTCTCTCCACAGTGCTGCCAGACCCTGTTGAGTTTCTCCAACTTCTTGTGTTTTGGCTTCTGTGTTCCTGTGCATTGTTCTTTTTTACTCACAGCTTCTCCCTGCCAGACCGTGTTGCATTGTCAAGAATGAAACTTAGAGACAAGAGAAACTCTTTACTTTGTGTGACAACTTTAAGCAACAAAAGCATTTTAGTTTCTTCCAAAAGGAAGGCAGCTGATTCCTTCACACCCCATATGGACCACTGATGCAGCGTAAGCTGTTAAAATGTTATTTACCAGATGTTTCACACTGCCTAGATTAAGGATGCAAATGCAGCTCATATCGCGTCACTCCACAGTTGATGGACAGGTTTGTAATGTCAACTATCGGAGAGTTGGAGGAGGGTAGATGAGAAGGACTAGTAGAGGAAGGAGAATGTCCACTCTCATCTTGAGGGTAATTCGCAGATGACTGGCCCAGGGATAGGAAAATGTGAGACAGAAAGGAAGGGGACAATATGAGGGAAAGAAAGCACGAAAGACAGAAGAAGGGAACAAAATGAAGGACAAAAAGAGAAGCATGTCAAACTGTTGTACTTCCGGAGATGACTCAGGGATAATGTGTACTGTATGTTCCACAAAGGTGATGTGATAAGGACCAGATAATGTGTTTTACTGAGGTTTCAATGTTGGCCAGGATACCAGGAGATTGCTTTTCTTCGGAGTAGTGCCATCGGATTAATGAAGTCCGCCCAAGAGGACAGAGAGAGCCCTCGTTTTAACATCACATCCAAATGACTTTGTGTTCAACAGTGTAGCATTTCCTTACCACCAGAGGCAGCCTGGAACTTATGCACAAGACTCTGAAGGGTTGTTCTTGGGGTTGGGAGTTCAGGGGGTTGGATGGTCTTTTTCTTCTTTCATTCACAGGATAGGGGGCATCACTGGCTAGGCAGCATTTTTTGCAGTTCAGAGTCAACTGCATTGCTGTGGGTCTGGAGTCACATGTAGGCCAGACCAGGTAAGGATGGCAGTTTTCCTTCCCTAAAGGACATTAGTGAACCAGATGGGTTTTTCCGACAATTGACAATGGACTCATGGTCATCATTAGATTCTTAATTCCAGATATTTTATTGAACTCAAATTCCACCATCTGCCGTGGTGGGATTTGAACCCGGGTCTGCGGAACGTTAACGGGGTGTCTGGATTACCAATCCAGTGATAATACCACGAGGCCATGCCCCCCCAACCCCGCCGACCCCGCCCCCCCCGCCCCCAATCTGGTCTGGCCAATAGCCTTTGACCTTCTGGGATTGAGGGTGGAGTTCAGTCAAGATTTTCCTCTCCTCTAAGGGTGAAATACGATTAGTCATAATCCAATTTTGTGTAGCCATCCTTATCAAGGCACTAACTGAGAACATCTTCCATTTGCAGCACAGAAGATCATTGTCCCGTATTATATTTATCCTTCATCCAAAATCACTAAAACACAAGGTCACTCAATTAGGGACAATTAGGGACGGGCAATAAATGCTGGCCCTGCCAGTGATGCCCACATTCTGTGAGTGAAAAAAGAAAAAGAGATTATTTGATTTAATCGCCTTGAGGGTTTGCTGTGCACAAATTGGTTACTGCATTTCCTACACTACAACAGCGAGTAAACTTCAAACGTGCTGTGGAGAATTTCGAAGTTTGCTGAGGATGCAAGAGGCAATATAATAAGCCACATTTGTTCTTTTTATTGTAAGGTAAATGTGTGAGGGAGATGTAGAAACTAGATCTGATGTAGATAGAGACACAGCAGGCATCTTAGTCTGCACACGACTCAGCAGATACATGGGAACAACACTACCTGCAAGTTTCCTTTCAAGCCACCTGCCGTCCTGGCTTGGAAATATTTCACCCTTCCTTCGCTGTAGCAGTTTTAGAAGGCAGCTTACCAGCACCGTCTCAAGGGCAACTAGTGATGGGCAACAAATGCTGGCCCAGGTAACGATGCCCACAACCCATGAACTTAAAAAAGTCCGGAGAAAGCCAAGCTTAACCTCATCACTTTGGGCTCTGAAACAGGAAGAGGTTCTGTTCTCTAATATCCTTCCATTTGGCTCAAAATGAAAAAATGTACCCCTCACAAAGCTTGGAACAATGAAACTGCTTCCTTATATGATGCATAATTTACAATGGCAGAATATAAGATGGCACAATCTGACAAGCATGTTTCCCATTAGTATCGGACTGATAGACTTTTATAATGGCATTTCCTTGTCAGAATGAATAAAGAACACTTTAAAACACTCAAGCAGTGTGCTCGCAGATTAAGCTAAAAGTGTTTAACACTTTCATGACTGACGTAAGAGATCAGGAGAAAAGGAAGGTCTCTCAGACAACCCAATACTAATCCATTCACACTTCATTTGGCATCGTTTTCATGGACTAACCCCCACCCCTGTTTCATTTCTTTGACAAACATTCATTAACCGCCCTACACCTAAACTAAAACTAACCTGTGCTGATAAGGAGCTCAGAACCCACAATCTCATTTAGGCTGAGTTCTTATGTAGTTACTGTGACCTTTCACCTCCCAGTCAGAAAGTTGGCAGATCAAGTCCTACACCGAAGACTTTTAAGCATAAAGTCTACTCTGGGCGCAGTATTGAGACAGTGCTTTCCTGCTGATGGTACTGCCTTTCAGATAAACTGAGTCCAGACTCCTTTCTCTGGTAGATGTATGTTATCACTAATCACTATTCCAGACAAAGAAGACCTGGGACCAATATTTACCCCGCAGCCAACATCACTTAGTGGAAACAAAATAAAACAAAGAACTGCAATGCTGAAGATCTGAAACAAAAGCAAAAATTGCTGGGAAAACTCAACAGGTCTGGAGGTATCTGTGGAAAGAAAGCAGAGTTAATGTTTCAAGTCCATTGACGCTTCTTTGGAACTATTCTGCAGAAGTGTCGCTGAATTTGAAACATTAACCCTGCTTTTTCTCCAGACCTGTCGAGTTTCTCCAGCAATTTCTTGTTTTGTTCCATCACTTTGAGAAAGATTATGTACCATTATTAAATTGCTGTTTGTGGGAACTTACTGTGCATTACATTTCTCAGAGTCATGGAGTCATAAAGCATGGAAACAGACCCTTCAGTCCAAACAGTCTACATCGACCATGTTCCCAAACTAAATTAGTCCCACTTGCCTCCATTTGGTCCATATACCTCCAAATATTTCCGATTCATGTACTTACCCAAATGTCTTATAAATGTTGTAATTGTACCTGCATCCATCACTTCCTCAGGAAGTTATTTCTACACACAAACCATTCTTTGTGTAAAAAAGTTGCCCCTCATGCCTTTATAAAATCTTTCTCTTCTCACCTTAAAATATGCCCTCTAGTTTTGAACTCCCCTACCCTGGAGAAAAGGCCCTTGTCAATCACCTTATCTATGCCCCTCATGATTTTATAAGCCTTAATAAGGTTACCCCTCAACCTCCTACACTCCAGTGAACAAAATTCCAGCCTTTCCAATCTATTTTTATAACTCAGACCCTCCATTCCCAGCAACATCTTGGTAAATTTTCTTCTGAACCCTCTCCAGTTTAATAATATCCTTCCTATATTCCAACATTTCAAAGGGTTGAACTGAAGGGCTTTGGGTTAACCTGAGACTATACAAGGCCAGAAGCTTTATTTTATGTCCTGTAATTTGCTGTAGATTGCTACTTTACCTGAAAGGAAATGTTGCTTGATATAATATTGAATTGTGCAGCACAACAACTGCAGGTTTGGCTTTGTTTACGTTCTGTCATAGAATCATAGAGTCCCTACAGTATGGAAACAGGCCCTTCGGCCCAACAAGTCCACACCAACCCTCAGAGCATCCCACCCTGACCCAACCCCTATAACCCATGTAATTTACACGCCCCTGAGCACTATGGGCAATTTAGCATGGCCTATCCACCTAGCCTGCACATCTTTGGACTGTGGGAATAAACCGGAGCAACCAGAGGAAACCCACACAGATACGGGGAGAATGTGCAAACTCCACACAGACAGTTGTGCCAAGGGTGGAATCAAACCCGGGTCCCTGGCGCTGTGAGGCAGCAGTGCTAACCACTGAGCCACAGTGCAGTCCATTTATCTGAGTTAGGGATGCTATCATTGGTCTTAAGATACCTGGGTTACAACAAACAAAATTATACTACCTTTAACAAAGAAAGATATCCCAAGATTTCACAGAAGAATAATCAAAGAAAATGGACATCAAATCAAAGATGAAAATACTAGAACTAATAAGAAGACCTTGCTCTATATGTTTTATTCCTTTGTGGGTGGTGCTGGCTAACCCCACATATATTCTCTATGCCTATTTCTCCGTGAGAATGTAATGGTAAGCTGGTTTCTTGATCTACTCCAGTCCTTATGGTATCATTACAGCCATAGTGCTGTTAGGAAGGGCATTCCAGGATTTTGAACAGTGATATTGAAGGAAAAATAATATATCTACACATTGGAGTGGTGTGTGGTTTAGTGGGGAGTTGGTAGTGTTCCCATGCATCTGCTACCATTTTCCTTTAAGGGAGCAGAGGGCAGGAGCTTGGAAGGTTCTGCTGAAGGAGTTTTGGTGAGTTCACTCACTTCTATATTTAATCAGAATTGGAGGGAGTGGATAGAATCCCTACAGTGCAGAAAGAGGCCATTCAGTCCTTCAACCCTCTGAAGAGCATCCCATCCAGACCCGCTCCCCCACCCTATTCCAGTAACCCTGCATTTACCATTGTCCAATCCACCTAGCCTACACATCCCTGGACACTACGGGGAAATTCAGCATGGCCAATCCACCTAACCTGTACATCTTTGCACTGTTGGAGGAAACCGGAGCACCCGGAGGAAACTCATGCTGCCATAGGGAGAATGTGGAAACTCCTATCAGACTATCAGTCAAGGCTGGAATCAAACTGAGGCTCCTAGCACTTTGAGGCAGCAATGCTAACCACTGAGCCACAGTGACATCCTTAACAATGTTGAAAGTGATGGTTGGTGTACCAATCAATTCAGTTTCATTGGAGGTGAACCCATCCATGCAAGTGTGGAATATTGCATCATATTCCTGATTTCTGCCATGTAGATGGTGGACTCACACTGGGGAGTTAGGAAACAGGACTCTTTGTCTCTGACTGGATGTAGCACCTTTCAGAACTATAGGATATCACAAAGCATTTTAACATAGTACTTTTGAACGGTAGATACTGTTGTTAATGTAGCAAACATGGCAGCCAATTTGGACTCCCCAAACTCACAATTAACAACCTGACAATGGCTAAATAATATATTTTAGTGATGTTGATTGAGGTAAAAGTATGAACCAGAACATGAGGGATAATGCCACTGCACTTCAAAATACTCTCTTGGATCATTTAATGTCAACTTGAGAAAGTGGGTGGGACTTTAGTATAAAAACTCGTCCAAAAGTCAGCACCTGCAACAGGGTAGTTTCCTGTCAGATGTGCATGAGGGAATCAGCTTAGATGTGTGCTTGGTTTCCTGGGAGGAAGCTTGATCCCACAACCTTTTGACCTAAGGCAAATATACTGTCAACTGAAACATAGCTGACTCTTGTACCTGACTAAAATAAGCAGGCATAGGCCATGCTGACTGGAACCTATTCAACAAATGAGCATTAACAGGTCATGGCAGTGGTCAGTGTCCCTTTTCCATGGCTACATTTGTGAGAGGGAGCATATGGTGTCCACCAATAGTCTCGATGCTTTTAAAGGAAAGTAGGCACCACAGGGGCCAGAGTGCCTTATCTCCCCTTCTAACTCCAAAAATTGAGGGCATAGGTTTAAGGTGAGAGGGGAAAGATTTAAAAGGGACCTGAGGGAAAATATTTTCATGCAGAGGCTGGTGCATATATGGAACGATCTGTCCAGAGGAAGTGGTAGAACCAAGTACGATTACAGCATTTAAAAGACATTTGGACAGATAGGTGGATAGGAAAGGTTTGGAGGGATACGGGCCAAACACAAGAAAATTGGACTAGTTCAGTTTAGGAAACCTGGTCAGCATAGCTGAGTTGGGCTGAAGGGCCTGCTTCCATGCTGTATGGCTCTATGACTCTATAAGTCTGATGGTATCTCTCCTCATTGTTAGAAACATCAGCATATAAGGGCACATTCTGCTCACCGAAGTATGTAAGTATGGGCAAAGCACTTGACAATGCACCGCTTAATAGACATATCAGTAAAATGAATGCCTGCCTGATTAAAGGAACAAGACCATTTTGAGCACAGAGTGGCAAAGGGAAGAAAGCAGAGAGTGGCATCAAGTGATTGTCAGATTCGTCGGAAGTTTACAATAGTCTCACTGAAAATCAGTAATAAGCCTATGCCTCTTTTGCTTGGGTACATAGGCAGCAATTCCAAAATTTTCAGATAATGTGCCACTCAACAGTGGAATAAATAATGTGGATGGTAAGTAACAGGCTTGAAGGGGTTAAAATTGGGAAAGATGACAGAGAAATTAAATAAAGAAAAATGAAATGATACAATTTAGTAGGAAGAATGAAGAAAGGTAATATGAACTAAACGGTACAATTTCAAAGGGTATGGAGCAACAGGGAGACCTGCACATGCATGCACACAAATCATTGAAGATAGGGCAAATTGAGAGGGTTGTTAAAAAGCACATAAATGTATTTCTAAATAACGAGGTAGAGTGCGGAAGTGAGGACATAAAGTTAACTTTTATAAAATACGATAACAATCTCAGCTGGAGTATTTTGCAAAATTCTGGGGCACCATGCTTTAGAAAAGATGTTAAGGGTTTGAAATGAGGTCAAGGAAATTTGCTGGAATAGTACCAGGGATGATGGACCTCAGCTATTTTGAGAAATTGGAAAAAAAAACTGGTGGTGTAAAAATCAGACGTTTGGGAAAAAAATTTCACAGAAGTGTTCAAAATTGTAAAGGATTTTAACACTGTGAGTGGGAAACTATTTAGACTGATAGAGAATTGGGAACCAGAGGGTGCAAATTTAAGAAGATGAGATGAATGTGTTTTTTTACGGAAAAATCACAAACAATTCAAGTTTGCAAGATGTACGCAAAATCATGATGGATCTGAGCAGTGTGGATAGGGAAAAAATTGTTCCCATTGTTGGAAAAATCAAGAACAGAGGGTTCAGATTTCGATTAATTAGCAGAAGAAGTATTGATGACGTGAAGAGAAACTTTTATTTACAATGAGAGGTTGGGAGGTGGCATGTACTGCCTGGGAATGTGGAGGAGGCAGGTTCAATCAAGGGGATTGCATTATTATCTGAAAGGAATGTGGAGGGTTAGGGGGAGAAGGCTGAGAAATGCCAGTAAATTGTTTCTTTGGAGAGCCAGTGCATACACAACAAGCCAAATGGCTGCCTTCTGTGATGAGATGTTTAAAATTCTACGAGTAGTTCAACAGAGGATAAATCTCCAAAGCCTCCCTCTTCATTAGAATAGGAAAGGAAGAGGTTAATTTGCTCCTTAGACTGTTGTGTGGGTCAGAATACCACTGAAGAATGGCTGCCAGGTCACACATATGCAAGAAGGCTAAGCCCCTGAGGAGAAGCCATTAGGCCTTAGAATTGGGTAGTCTCTCAAGAATAATTTGTCAATCGTTGGCAGAGGGAAACTGCAGAGAAAAACAATACCATATGTTGGTGATTAGCAGAAGAAGGACTAGTGAATGGGTTTTTTATTACTGCAAAATATTTAAAATGTTAGCCATAACCCTCAAATAACTGCCTACAAGTCAATTGTTATGGCCCGTTTGCCCTCCCTTGAATTCCCAAGTAGTTCAGTCCACCTGGCAGACTGAGGGAGATGGAACTTCGAGTGGTTATGAGGGGAGGTATGTGATGGAGGAGGAGGGAAGGGAAGGCGGTCGGTGTTGGGAATCTGGATTGAATCTTGATTTTCATCCCTATTAAAAGAAAAGTACCACAAACCCGATAAAAACAAGGGAAAGAAAGCCTGAAGAAAGAAATTCAAAAACACGACTCTGTTGAAAGTCAAAGAACAAAATGGTCATCAAAAGGTTTTTCACCAGCGTTGATGATGCTGGTCTCACCACTTCAAGGCCAGTTCTCTCAAAATTCTTGACCTCCGAGTTACAGTTTGAATAAGGCAGGAGACATGCACTACTTTAAATATGATACTGAACACAATTTTAAGTCAACTTTGTTTGCAGAACTCGACCACAATGCACTACTTCAAAAAGCAGTTCACAATATGCTATAATCAACATCGAAAATACGGCAAACTTTGTTTTAACCTTATGAATCGGCTCTCTCAATAAACTGGCAAAAATTATATACATCAAAAACTGTGAAGTTTAGTGTATTATTCTGTCCAATTATTATGGTTTTTATTAATTTACCTCCATGTAATTATACTTGTTCAATCGAATGGCCACATAAAATGTCAACAGTTGATTCAATTTTGAGTCAATTTCTCTTCAAATACTGTTAACTACTGCAGTGCCCGAGTAATGGGTTGAAGTTTAAGGCAAAGTTGCATTATTTATTTAGGTGATATATGCTGTAAATAAAGTATAACAGTGATGTGTATACTCTCTGCATTACATTTCCATTAGTTAGTATGTACATGTGTATTTACATTGATTATATGGACTTCAGAGAATCCTTACAGTGTGGAAGCAGGCCATTCAGTCCACACTGACCCTCTGAAGAGCACCCCACCCAGACCCATCCCCCTCACTGTATCCCTGTAAACCTGCATTTCCCATGGCCAAGCCACCTCACCTGCACATCTTTGGACTGTGGGAGGAAATGGGAGCACCAGGAGGAAACCCACGCAGACACGGGGAGAATGTGCAAACTCCACACAGACAGTCACCCGAGGGTGGAATCAAACCCAGGTCCCTGGCACTGTGAGGCCCTAACCACTGAGCCACCATGCCACCTCAATGGGCCAGAGGGGTTTTTCCCTGACAATTGACCAACAGATTCATGTCATCATTAGACTCCAGACTTTTAAACTAAATTCAAATCCCACTTTGGCAAGATTCAAACTCAGGTCCTTTGAATATTATCCGGGTCACTGGATGAACAGTGTAGCAAAAACACCACCAGGCCATCACCTTCTATTGAATACAGGGGCTCAAGCAGGATATAGGCCATTGCAAAGGTGAGCAGGAGTTTAAGACAGACCCATGAAAGGTAGATCCTGCATATTAAGCAGCAAAGATGGCAACCACCCACACCCACACTGGCGTTTGCTCTTATATTCGGTAAAACGAGGCTTTTCACTGTACTTACGTGCGTATGACTACAATAAGTCAAATCAAATCGGTCAGCCTATAAGTTGACTTTGATTTACTCAGGGATTTTCTGATGTTTTAAGGATAGACTTACAGCTAACGTATAAAGTATATCGTTGCTATTCTTGGGGGAACTTCCTGAGTAGTTTATTATTTATTAAAACATTTCATAAGTACTTCATCGGCTTGAAGGCACATTTGGGATACCCTGAGTTTGTGATACATCATATTACAAATACAAATTTTTCCCCTTTTACTTAAAAGAGATTTAAGTCAAAGAAATTTACTTTTGAGATTGACAGATTTTAGCTGGGCAATAGCACAAAGACTAATAATTGAAATTGCTGGAAATGCTCAGCAGATTGGTTAGCATCCGGAGTGAAATTAGATGAATGAATGTTAATTGTTTGTTGGATGTAACAATGTACAAAGGTCGGTAAGAGAGGGCATCTCTGGAACGCTGCCTACTTGGACCCTAGTTCCAAGAGGTTTAATATCACAACAGCTTAGTTCTTTGTGTGTGTACTTGGTAGCTGTTCTTCAAGCAAAATTATGGTGGACCCTTTTCTCCATGCTCTCTCCAAAGAAAGAAACTGAATTTTTGAATGCCTCATGTCTGTGATATTTTGCCACTTTTTCTCTGTGCCGTAAATCCTAACCCAATGATTTCCACCATCTACAATCTTTTTTCCTCACTTTTAAGTTGGGTACGAAAGGCTGAAAATTGAGCAGGTGGATGGGATAAGATGGCAGAAGAGATTTGAGGGCCTGAGTTGTCTTCTCCTGTTCCTATGAAAATGCTTGGTGCAATCAAAGAACTTCAGTTTTGGTGCATTAGACATGCTAAATTACCCACAGTTTCCAGGGATGTGTAGGTTAAGTGGGTTAGGCATGGGAAGTGCAGGATTACAGAGTTAGGGGAAGGGGGTGGGTCTGAATGGGATGCTCTTTGGAGGGTGGGTGTGGACCCGATGGGCTGAATGTAGGGATTCTATGATCAAGGGAATTTTTTTCATAGAAAAATATAAGATTTACATAAGCATTCAAGAGTTTATTTACTCATGACTTTTCTTGGGTGCCACTTGTATTGGGAAAGTATGGAAAATAAACCTCTCCTTGGCTTGGTTGAAATGACTTTTTTGTTATCTAAATTCATTGCTGCCTTTTTTCTTTCTGTTTTTTAACATTAGGTTGAATGCAAAAAATCCTACAAAGTGCCCTACCTGAAACGGGAACTTATTTCTCTCTTCGGGACACTGATTAACCTTTGTTTTTATTCATGGGAGATGGACATTGCTGGCTAGACCATTATTTATTACCCATCCCTAATTGCCCTGGGGAGGTAGTGGTGAGCTTCTGTCATTGATGTGTAGGGGCACCCGCAGTGCCATTAGGAAGTGAGTTACAGGATTTTGACCCAGCAACAGTGAAGGAATAGTGATATATTTCCAAGTTAGGATGGTGTGTGTGACTTGGTGAAGAAATTGCAGGTTGTTGCATTTTTATACAACTGCTGCTGTTGTCCTCCAGGTAGTAGAGCGTTTGGAAGGTTCTTATTATAGTATGCTACATGAGTTTAGTTTTAGCAAAGATTTGTAGTTCAGGTTGTGGGTGAGGTTGTTGACTTGCCCACCGAACTGGCTTGTCCTTGTTCAGACGTTTCGTCACCATGCTAAGTGACATCATCAGTGGAGCCTCCGATGAAGTGATGTTGTTCTACTCCGTTTGGAATTTATGCTGTCTGGTCTGTTATGGTGAGTACTGTGATTTCGGTTTTGATCTGTATGGGTTTGTATATGGGGTCCAATCCTATATGTTTGTTGATTGCATCACAGGTGGAGAACCATGCTTCTCAGAATTCTCGTGCGAGTCTATGTTTGACTTGAGCTACTATGGTTACTTTGTCCCAGTTAAACTGATGGCCTTCATTGTCTGAATGTTCAGATATTAAGGAGGGTTCGTTGTGCCGTTTTGCTGCTAGCTGAAGTTCGTGCATTCTGATTGCTAGTTTCCTTCCTGTCTGTCCAATGTAATGTTTATGGCAGCCGTTGCATGGTATTTTGTAAACCATGTTCGTTCTGCATGTTGTGGGAATGGGGTTTTTAATCCTCGTAAGTGTTTGTTGTAGAGTGGCTACGGGCTTGTGTGCCACCATGATTCCTAGTGGTCTTAGGAGTCTTGTTGTCAGTTCCAATATGTTCCTGATGTCGGGCAGTGTGGCCAGTGTGTTAGGGCATACTGTGTCCTCCTGTTGTTGTCTATTTAGTAGGCACCCGCGGATGAAGTTGTGGGAATATCCATTTAAAGCAAGGATCTTGTACAAGTGTTCTTCCTCCTTCCTATGTAGTTCCGGAGCGTTGCAGTGTGTCCTGGCCTGTTTAAATAGTGTCCTAACGCACTTTTGTTTGGGGTGGTTGCTGTGGAAGTTGAGGATTTGATCAGCATGGGTTGCTTTTCTGTATACTGAGGTTTGGAACTCTCAATTGTTTGGAACAATTGAGGTTTGTCAGTTGCTCTACTTTAGCATCCAGAAAAAGAAGTTGATTATTGTTTGCTTCTTCCCTTGTGAATTTAATCCCTGTGAATACGCTGCTGATGAGGTGGTGGGTCTCTTCTAATTTAATCATGACAAATGTGGTATCTACATACCGGATCCACAGTTTAGGTTGTATGTGGGGGAAGGTGGTTCAGGAAAGAGGAATGCAGTGGTGAATGCAGTGAAATTTTAAGGTGGTGGATAGGGTGCTAGTCAAATGGAATCATTTGTTCTTGATGATGTTGAGCATCTTGGATGTAAACACATCCAGAAAAATGGGGAGTTTCCCATCACACTATTGACTTATGCCTTGCGTATGGTTGACAAGCATTGTAGAGACAGGAAGTGAGTTACTCACCACTAAATTCCTGGCCTTTGACCTGCACTATTTACCACCTAGCTAGTCTAGTTTAGTTTCTGGTCATGCCCAGGACGTTCATAGTGGGGGATTTGACAATTGCAGTTCCATTGAACATGCTGACATTCTCCTGCAAGCATATAAATTAGGATCAGAAGTAGTCCATTCAGCCCTTTAACCCTTCTCCGCACCCAATAAAGTCATGGTTGATCTGTTTATCTTTTGAATTCCACATTCCCATTTATTCCAATAACCTTTGACACTCTGCCTAAGAAGAATTTACCTACCTCAGCCTTAAAAGTACTCAATCACCCCATCGCCACTGCTTTCTGAGGCAGAGTTTCAAAGTAGCACAATCTTTCTCCTAATCTCAGTGTTAAAAGGGTGACCCCTATTTTTAAAACAGTGTCCACTAGTTCTTGACTCATACTACTTTCCCAACAATACTCATTCAGAGGTTCTTGCGGACCCTGGAGAAGGGGCCTTGAGCCCAGGTCTAAGTTCTAAGCCCAGAATTGAATTCTGAAGAAGGGTGACATGACCTGAACGATAACTCTGCTTTCTCTCCACGGATGCAGATATTCTCCAGCTATTTCTGTTCTTGTTTCAGTTTTCCAGCAACTAGAGTTCTTTTTTTTTAGTGTTTAACTCATTGAGACAGCTCTTCCATGTTCTACCTTCTGAGCTGAACTCTGGGCTCTTTTGAATGAAAACATTGAACCTTCTGTTCTGACATCAAAACCAAACTAATAGTCTGAACAAGTTTACTGTACAGATATTTCATCCATTAATACCAAAGGCATTCTTCCAGATTGTTGACTGAAGCCATATGCCTTCTTAGAAATATTGTAATTAGGTCAATGTCAAATAATGTCCTATCTTTTGAGAAAATAAAAGAAAAATTCTAGGACTAGCCATACCCCATCTGTTTCCATTTTATTCCTATTTCTGAAAATGAAACAATATATTGTACATATTTGTCACACAATGAAGATATTTCCCACAATTTTCATTGACTCCAGCTTTGCTCATTGTCCATGTTGCCATGTTGAATCAAATAATGCCTTGACGAAAAGAGTAGTTATTTTCATCTCACCTTCGGCACTTTTATCCATGTTTGAACCAAAGCCATAATAAGGTCAGGAGACAAATGGCCTGAGCAGAATTCAAACATAGCATCGGGGAGCAAGTTACTTTTGCAAGTGCTGTTTACTCACACTTTCACACCCCCTCTGTCACTTCGTTAATGAACGGGATAAGGCTTATTGAGCTGTAATTTGCTGAGT
Organism: Rhincodon typus; assembly: GCF_021869965.1. NCBI lineage: Eukaryota > Metazoa > Chordata > Chondrichthyes > Orectolobiformes > Rhincodontidae > Rhincodon > Rhincodon typus. The sequence continues at coordinate 8,739,321 of NC_063332.1, forward strand.
GGATTTGTACCACTTCTGGTGTACAGGACATACCTAGGCAATTTTTGCATTGCTGGGTGGATATCAATGTTGTAGCTGTGCTGGAATGGCTTGGTGAGGGTTGCAGCTAGTTCTGGAACACAAGTCTTCAGTATTATTGCTAGGTTGTTGTCAGGGCTCATAGACTCAGCAGTATCCAGTGCCTTCACCTATTTTTTGATATCATGTGTAATAAATTCTATTGGCTGAAGTCTGCCATTCATGCTGCTGGGGACTTTAGGAGAAAACCAAAATGTATCATCCACTCGGCACTTCTGGCTGATGATTATTGTGAACATTTCAACTTTATCTAGCACTGATGTGCTGGACTCTCCCATCACTGAGGATATGGAGCCTCCACCTCCTGTGAGCTGTTTAATTGCTTAATGCTATACATGTACATGTGGATGTGATAGGATTATGTAGCTTAGATCTGATCTGTTGATTGTGAGATCACTTAGCTCTATCACTTGCCTGCTAATGTTGTTTGGCATGCAAGTTGTCCTACTTTGTATCTTCATCAGGTTGGCACTTCATTTTTAGGTATGCCTGGTGCTGCTCCTGCCACAGGGGCCCTCCTGCACTCTTCATTGAATCAGGGTTGATCTCCTAGCTTGATGGTAATGGTTGATTGGGAAATGCTGGGCCATAAGGTTATAGATTATGTTGGCATATAATCCTGCAGCTGCTAATGGCCCACAATGACTCATGAATGTCCAGTTTTGAGTTGGTAGACTCATTTGACAAGGTGGTAGTGCCATGCATGAACAGGGGACATCGCCAATGTGAAGATGGGATATATGGGGTCTTTCCCTGGTCGGCAAAATGTAACTCATGGTGTTTTCTGGGATATTTCTGTCAGGCATGATTCTGCGAGTATGGATATGTCAGGCTGTTACTTAACTAGTTGGTGAGACAGCTTTCCCAAACTGAGGCAGAAGTTCCAAGATGTTAAATTGGAGGACTTTGACATGTTGGACAGAGCTGGGTTTGGGTCGCCATCTGCAGTGCCTAGGTTGATTGTCTTTTTTTTCCACATTTGGGATGTGGATGGGCATTGCTTGGTAAGCCAGCATTTACAGCATGACACTCTAATTGTCCCTTGAAGTGAATGGCTCGTTAGGGCCATTCAGAGGGCAGTTAAGAGTCAAGAACATTGCTTTGAGCCTGGAATCACAAGTAGGCCAGCAGATTGTCTTCTCCGAAGAAGATTAGTATACCAGGTGGCATGTCCAACAATGGTTACATGGCTGCCATTGGCTCATTTTTAAAGTCCACCTATTATCGAATTCACAAAGGGGGACCAGATTTAGCACTGAGTTGAGGAGGAACTTCTTCACCCAAAGGGTTGTGAATTCTCTGCCCAGTGAAGCTACTGGCGCTACCTCGTTGAATGTTTTTAAGGCAAAGATAGATTTTTGAACAGTAAAGGAATTAAGGGTTATGGTGAATGGGCAGGAAAGTGGAGTTGAGTCCATGAAAAGATCAGCCATGATGCTATTGAATGGCGGAGCAGGCTCTAGGGGCCAAATGGCCTACTCCTGCTCCAATGTCTTATGTTCTACAGCTTCACCATTGAGATCCTAAACCACATCCCAATATATTTGCTTGGATAGATGTTTGGCAAACCAACTGGAAACTGAATCGGGATAAAGGGGTCTCTTTTTTTCTTGACAAGATGTAACGAATGGGGTGCCACAGGCTTTAGTCTTTGGGCCCAACTATTTACAATTCATATTAATACAGGGATAGGAAGTACTATAGCCTAATTAGCAAGTGACACAAAGTAAGTTGCAATGAAGGAATAAGAAATTTATGTATAGATACAGTTAGGATTAGGTGAATGGGCCAAAATTTGACGGATGAAGTTTAATGTGAATTAATGTGAGCTTATCAATTTTGATTGGAGGATTAGAAAAGCAACTTAATAAATATCTGAATGGAGAGGAACTTCAGTGCGCTTTGGTGCAGAGGGATCTGGGTGTTCTCAAGCATGAATCACAGAAAATGAGTATGCAGGTACAGCAGGTAACAAGGAAGGAAAATAGAATTTATTTATTGCTAAGGAAGTAGAGTTTAAAATAGAGAAGTGTTGCTGCGACTGTACAAGGCATTAGTGAGACTGCACCTGGAGTATTGTATCCAATTTTGGTCCCCTTACTTGAGGAGAGGTGTAGATGAATTGGAGGCAGTTCAGAGGAGGTTCGCATGATTGATTCCAGAAACAAAGGCCTTGTCTTATGAAAAGAGATTGAGCAGTTTAGGCCTGTACTGCCTGGGTTTTGAAGAATGAGAGGAGAGCTAATTGAGGTGTACAAGATTGAGGTGCAGGGGATGGACAAAGTAGACGTAGAAGGGATCTTCCCTCATGTGGGGCAATCTAGATCGAGAAGTCATAGATTTAGGATGATAGGCGGCAGATTTCAAACAGAGATGAGGAGAAATTGCTTCTCTCAAAGAGTCGTGAATCTGTGGAATTCACTACCCCAGAGTGCAGTGGATGCTGGGACAGTGGGTAAACTTAAGGAGGAGATAGACAGATCGTTAATTAGTAGTGGGTTGAACGGGCAGGGAAGTTGAGTTGAGGCCAAGATGGTGGTACAGGCTTGAGGGGCTGAATGGCGTACTCTTGCTGCTAGCTCTTACGTTCTTGTGTCCTGAGCACTAGTTTGGGGCTCCATATTAAAACTCAGTGACTTTACCAGTGCACCATTATCCTCAACCACAGTGTACGTTCCAAGTTTTGGTTTAGATTGTTCATTCTCTCCAATGAAGGATGCAACAGCGTGCATTTATATGGCTTCCTTTGAGTCCTCAAGATTTTTGCAGCTAATTTTGTGAAGTCATCATCATTTTTCTCCCAACAAGTGAGGAATCTGTGTGAATTTGAGGGCTGATCTTCTAGAGGTTTAAAAAGTCATGAGGGGAATGGATAAGGTGAATAGCAAAAGTCTTTTCCATAGGGTGGAGAAATTCAAAACTTGAGGGCATATTTTTAAGCTGAGAGGAGGAAGATTTAAAAGGGCAACTTTTTTCACACTGAGGGTGGTGCGTTTGTGGAATGAACTATCAGAGGAAGGGTCTGAGGAAGGGTCACTGGATTTGAAACATTCCAACTCTGATTTTTCTTCACAGAGCTGCCAGACCTGCTGAGGTTTTCCAGCAACTTCTGTTTTGTACCAGAGAAAGTGGTAGATACTGGTACAGTTACAACATTTAAAAAGACATTTGGGCAGGTCAGTAAAGAGGAAAGGTTTAGAGGGGAATGGGCCAAATGCAGGCAAACAGAGACTTGCCTCGATGAGTGCAGCCCCAACAACATTCAAGAAGCTTGACACCATCCAGGACAAAGCAGCCCGCTTGATTGGCGCTACAACCACAAGCATTCACTCCCTCCACCACTGATGCTCAGTAGCAGCAGTGTGTACTATCTACAAGATGCACTGCAGAAATTCACCAAAGATCCTCAGACAGCACCTTCCAGACCCACAATCACTTCCATCTAGAAGGACAAGGACAGCATATGGGAACACTACCATCTCCAAGTTTCCCTCCAAACCACTCACTATCCTAACTTGGAAATATATCGCCGTTCCTTCACTGTCGCTGGGTCAAAATCCTGGTATTCCATCCCTAATAGCATTGTGGGTCAACCCACAGCAGGAGGACTGCAGCGATTCAAGAAAGCAGCTCACCACCACCTTCTCAAGGGCAACTAGGGATGGGCAAGAAAGGCTGGCCAACCAGCGATGCCCACATCCCACAAAAATGAATAAGAAAAAAAATAGCTTTTGGAAACTTGGTCAGCATGGATGAGTTGGACTGAAGGGTCTGTTTCCATGCTGTATGACTCTACGAAGCAATTACCGGGAAAGAAAGAAACTTAAAGCACAAAGTCGGGATGCCTACAGGGGACAAACATCAGTTTCTAAGAGTTATTTGGCAAGCCATTTGGATATAATCAATGCCATACATGCAGGTCTCCGTAAAGTACATTTGACACTTTCTGTTCGTAGGTTAGATATTGGTGGATATCCCTGCAGACCACACTGTGTTGTGCTGATTGCTCAGTTCAGCTTATGTTGGCATGTGTTGCTGGTTCCCTTCTCTCCAAGCATATTTTTCATAGTTAATAGGAATGAGGAAATTAACTGGTTTCCTCTTGGCTGGTTTATCCGTTTCTGTTTCTCATTGCAATTGCATCCAAGGCAGAGGCTCATTTCTTCACAGGAGTATGGAAGCTCGCTTCACACACTGAGGCAATTCAATCCCCTGTGCCTCTGCCAGCTCTTTTCTGAAACAAATTGAACATTCACCCCAGCACCACAGTCCCTTTCGCTAGCCTGGGTGTTAACCCCCGCCTGGAGGAACTGATTAATCAATGGTTGAGAATGGAATTGGATTTCAGAATTGATAAATCAATAAAGAAAAGATAATATGTTTATAAAAGCATATAAGATACAGAACTGGGGTAGGTCATATGACCTTTGAGGCTGTTCTGCCATTCAATATGACTATGCGCTATTTGATAAGATCATGGGAGCGCAGTCTCAGAGTAAAGGGACGACCCTTTAGAACTGAGATGAGGAAGAATTCCTTTAGCCAGAGGGTGGTGAATCTGTGGAACTCATTAACATAAAGGGCTGTGGAGGCCAAGTCATTGAGCGTATTTAAGACAGAGGTAGATAAGTTCTTGATTAATAAGGGGATCAAGGTTTAAGGGGAGAAGGCAGGAGAATGCAGTTGAGAAACATGTCAGCCATGATCGAATGGCAGAACAGACTCGATGGGCTCAATGGCCTAATTCTGCTCCTGCAACTTATGGTCTTCTGGCTGATCTAATTGTGGTCCCCAGATCCACCACCTGACCTTGACAGTCTTTGAGTCCCTTGCTGGACAAGGAATGCATCATGCTCTGTCTTAACCCGTTCACTTCCTATAGCCTTTGGTTTTCTGTGAGACGAAAAATTGCTTATCTCAGCCTTAAATATACTCAACATTAAACCATTCACAGCTCTTTATGGCAGGCATTTTCAAAGGTACACAACCTGCTGAGTGAAAAAGCTTCTCCTCATATCATTCTGACATGATTGACCCTTTATCCTGACACTATGCCCCTGTATTCTGGATTACAGCCAGAAGAAACAACTTCTCAGCATCAATCTTGTCAAGCACCTTTAGAAATTTGAAATAAAGACAGGAAAACCTGGAGAAATCCAGGCAACATCCGCAGAGAGAGAAACATAGTTAATGTTTCAAGTCTAGAGACTTTTGAAATGCTAATTCTGGGTTTCTATCTGCATTGATGCTACCATACCTGCTGAGTTCTTCCAGCATGTACCTTATTTCAGATTTTCAGCATTTACAGTATTTTACTTTTATTTGAATGCCTTCAGGAACTTGTATGTTTTAATGAGATTGCCTCTCACACCTCCAAACTCCAGAGAATATAGGCATAATATATGTAGCCCTCATAGAGGGGAGGTGGTGGCAGCCTAGTGGTATTGTTGGTGGATGTTAATCCAGAGACTCAGGTAATGTTCTGAAGACCTCAGTTCAAATCCTGCCAGAGTAGATGGTGAAATTTGAACTCAATAAATATTTGGAATTAAGAATCTAATGATGACCATGAATCAATTGTCAGAGAAAAGCCCATCTGGTTCACTAATGCCCTTTTGGGAAGGAAACTGACATCCTTACCTGGTCTGGCCTACCTCTGACAGCAATGTGGTTGACTCTTAACTGCCCTCTGGGCAATTAGGGATGGGCAATGTGGGACTGTGGGAGGAAACTGGAGCACCCAGAGGAAACCCACGCAGACACAGGGGGAGAATGTGCAAACTCCACACAGACTGGAATTGATCTTGGGTTCCGAGCACTGTGAGGCAGCAGTGCTAACCACTGAGCCACTGTGTGTTTAAATGGCAGGCATTAGGAAGCTCAGGGTCTTTTTTTGTGGACAGACAGTAATTGTTCTGCGAAGCGGTCATCTAGACTGAGCTTCTCCCCAATGTAGAGGAGACCGCATTGTGAGCAGCGAATGCAGTAGACTAGATTGATTGAAGGGTTGGTAAAGCGTTGTTTCACCTGCAAGGTATGTCAAGGGACTTGGACACTGGGGAGGGAGGAAGTAAATGGGTGGGTGTTACATCTTTGGCGGTTGCAGGGGAAGGTGCCATGGGGCTGTGGGGGTGCATTGAGAGTGGAGGAGGAATGGACTAGGGTGTCCCAGTGGGAACGGTCCCTGCAGAAAGCTGACATGAGAGAGAATGGGAATATGTGTCTGGTGATGGCATCCCACTGGAAGTGGTAGAAATGGTAGCTAATGAACCTTTGGATGTGGATGTTGATGGGATGATAGATGAGGACAAGGGACACCCTATCGCTGTTGTGGGAGGGAAGAGATGGGTGAGGGCTGAAGTGCAAGAGATAGGTTGGACATGGCTGAGGGGCCTCTTAACCTTAGGTGCTGAGCAGTCCTCAGTTGAGAATGAAGACGGACATTTAGGAAGCCTCTTTATCAAAGTTGGCATCATCGGAATAGATGCAATGGAGATCGAGAAACTGGGAGAATGGAATAGAGTCCTTTAAAGAAGCGGAGTGTGAGGATGTACAGTCCAGGTAACGGTGGGAGTTAGTGGGTTTGTAGTGGATATTGGTGGCCAGCCTATTCTCAGAAATGGAAACAGGGATGTTGAGGAAGGGAAGGGAGGAGCCAGAGATGAATGAAGTGAAGGTGAGTGCGTGGTGGGAATTTGAAGCAAAATTGATAAAATTTTCCAATTTTGGATGTGAAAGGGAATCAATGACGTCATTGACATACCGGAGAAAGAGTTGTAGGTGGGGGCCGGAGTAGGCGTGGACCAAGGAACATTCCACGTAGCCCAAAAAGAGACAGGCATAACTGGAACCCAGTTATATATGGTCGCAGCTTTGAGATGAAGAAAATGAGATGAGTTGATGAAGGAGTTGCTCAAAGTGAGGTCAAGCTCAGCCAGGCAGAGGTGGGTGGTTGGGATGGGAATACTTCAGGCCTATTTTCCAAGTGGTGGAGAAGTCAATGGAGTCTATAATCAAGGATAGGGCAACTGAAAACTTAGAAATTTTTAGTTAATTAGGCAGAGCCAGCATGGATACATTCCTGACAAACTTTATTGAATTTTTTGAAGATGTGACTAAGTTGATAGTTAAAGGAATTTCTATGGATATTGTTTACATGGACTTCCAGAAGGCATTTGATGAAGTTCCACATAACAGACTGTTAACTAAGATAGAAGCCCATGGAACTGAGGCCAAATTACTGACATGGCAAGGGAAATTGGTTGAGTGACCGGCTACAGAAAATAGGGAAAAGGGACTTGTACTAAAATTGGCAGGATGTGACCAGTGGTATCCCACAAGGTTCTGTGTTACAGCCTCAATTATTCACAGTAGTTATGAACAACTTGGATAATGGCATAGAAAGTCATATGTCCAATGTTGCAGATGACATGAAGTTAGGTGGCATTGCAGACAGTGTAGATGACAGCATGAAATTACAAAGGGATATTGATAGACAAAGTGAACGGGCAAAACTGGCTGATGGAGTTCAATGTAGGTTAGCCATTTGGACTTATCAGGCTCGATCAGGGTGCTTTCTAGACAGTATAAAACATAGAACGTAGAACATAGAACATAACAGCACAGTACAGGCCCTTCGGCCCTTGATGTTGCGCCGACCTGTGAAACCAATCTGAAGCCCATCTAACCTAAACTATTCCATTATCATCCATATGTTTATCCAATGACCATTTAAATGCCCTTAAAGTTGGCGAGTCTACTACTTTTGCAGGCAGAGTGTTCCACGCCCTTACTACTCTCTGAGTAAAGAACCTACCTCTGACATCTGTCCTATATCTATCACCCCTCAATTTAAAGCTATGTCCCCTCGTGCTAGCCATCACCATCCAAGGAAAAAGGCTCCCACTATCCACCCTATCTAATCCTCTGATCATCTTGTATGAAGTTAAATACAGTGGATGTCTGAACAGACTTTGGGGTTCAGGTGCAGAGATCATTAAAATGTCATGAACAGGTGCAGAAAATAATTAAGGAAACTAATGGAATGCCAGCCTTTATATCAAGAGGACAGGAGTACAAGGATGCAGATGTTATGCTGCAATTGTACAAAATTCTGGTTAGACCCCACTTGGAATTCTGTGAGCAGGTCTGTGCAACACACCTTAGGAAGGATATTGAATCAGAGATAGTAGGAACTGCAGATGCTGGAGAATCCGAGACAACAAGGTGCAGGGCTGGATGAACACAGCAGGCCAAGCAGCATCATAGGAGCAGAAAGGCTGACGTTTTGGGCCTAGACCCTTCATCAGAAAAGGGGGAGGGGTAGGGGGTTCTGAAATAAATAGGGAGAGAGTGGGAGGCGGATAGAAGATAGAAGATGGGAACCCTGCAGCCCAATGGTATCAATGTGGATTTCACAAGCTTCAAAATCTCCCCTCCCCCTACTGCATCCCAAAACCAGTCCAGCTCGTCCCCGCCTCTCTAACCTGTTCTTCCTCCCACCTATCCCCTCCTCCCACCTCAAGCCGCACCCCTATCTCCTACCGACTAATCTCATCCCGCCCCCTTGACCTGTCCGTCCTCCCTGGACTGACCTATCCCCTCCCTAACTCCCCACCTACACTCACCTTTACTGGCCCCATCCCCGCCTCTTCGACCTGTTTGTTTCCTCTCCACCTATCCTCTCCTCTATCCATCTTCTATCCGCCTCCCACTCACTCCCTATTTACTTCAGAACCCCCTTCCCCTCCCCCTTTTCTGATGAAGGGTGTAGGCCCGAAACGTCAGCCTTTCTGCTCCTATGATGCTGCTTGGCCTGCTATGTTCATCCAGCTCTGCACCTTGTTGTCTTAGGAAGGATATATTGGCTTTGGAGGAAGTACAAAGTAGGTTTACAAGATTGATATCCCAACTTCAGGGGTTAAGTTATAATGACAGATTATACAAATTAGACCTGTTTTCTTTAAAATTTAAGAAGTTGAGGGGCTATCTAATCAAAGTCTTCAAAATATTAACGGGAAAAGACAATGTAGATAAAGATAAACTATCTCCAGTGGTTGGGGATTCTAGAACTAGGGGGCATAGTCTAAATATTAGAGTCAAAACATTCAGGAGAGATCTTAGGAAGCACACAAAGGGTGGTAGATGTTTGGAACTCTCTTCCACAAATGGCAGTGGATGTTGGATCAGTTGTTCATTTTAAATCTGAGATAGATGCATTTTTTGTTAAGCAAAGGTATTAAGGGAAATGGGCCAAAGACAGGTACATGAAGTTAGATCATAGATCAGCCATGATCTGACTGAATGGTGGAACAGGTTTGAGGGGCTGAATGGCCTACTCCTGTTTCTATGTTCCAGTGATGATGTATGTCTCCTCTGCTGGTAATCCAGGAAGAGGTCTCCTCTCCTTTGCACCACCCTGTCCACCAGGACCTCCAGGTCCCCCTCAGAGAATGGGGATGTCACCTTCTTCTTCCCTGCCAGGCTCTGACCCTATCCTTCAATTCAACATGTTCAACATATTCAACATGGTGCTCAGTTACGAGTGGTGTACCACAAGGATCTGTTCTAGGTCCTCTTCTATTTGTGATTTTTGTAAATGATTTGGATGAAGGAGTGAAAGGGTGGATTAGCAAGTTCGCGGACGATACGAAGGTGGGTTGCGTTGTGGACAGTGCGGAGGGCTGTCCTAGGTTACAAAGGGACATTGATAGGATGCAGAGCTGGGCTGAAAAGTGGCAGATGGAGTTTAACCCTGAAAAGCGTGAGGTGATTCATTTTGGAAGGACAAACTTGCAAGCATAATACAGGGTTAAGGGAAAGATTCTTGGCAGTGTGGAGGAACAGACGGATCTTGGGGTTCATGTCCACAGTTCCCTGAAAGCTGCCACCCAGGTGGATAGAGTTGTTAAGGAGGCGTTTCATTAATAGAGGGATTGAGTTCAAGTGCCATGAAGTTATGCTCCAGCGATACAAAAGTCTGGTTCGGTCACATCTGGAGTATTGTGTCCAGTTCTGGTCGCCTCATTACAAGAAAGATGTGGAAGCGTTGGAAAAGGTGCAAAGGAGATTTACCAGGATATTGCCTGGAATAGAGGGGAGGTCTTACGAGGAAAGGTTGAGAGAGCTAGGGCTTTTCTCTTTAGAACGACGAAGGATGAGAGGTGACTTGATAGAGGTGTACAAAATGATCAGAGGTATAGATAGAGTAGACAGCCAGAGACTTTTTCCTAGGGTGGAGGTAGCTATTATGAGGGGGCATAGTTTTAAAGTGAGTGAAGGTAGATATAGGGAAGACGTCAGAGGTAGGTTCTTTACTCAGAGAGAGGTAGGGGCGTGGAATGCATTGCTGGAGAGGGTAGTGGAATCGGCCTCTTTCGGGGCATTTAAGCGGCTATTAGATAGGCATATGGATGATAGTATAAGTTAGGGGTGGAGGTTAGATAGACCTTAGGATTGGGTCTACCTAACCTCCACCCCTACCTTATACACATAGGATTAGGGTAAAAGTTCGGCACAACATCGTGGGCCAAAGGGCCTGTACTGTGCTGTACAGTTTTATGTTCTATGTTCTATGTTCAATGAGCAGGACAACTTTGGAATGCCAGTACTTGCCTGGATGCTCACAATTAGCTGCCATTTTATTGCATCACCACAATTCATGTCAATGATATGTATTTGGTATTGGTACATCCTGCTTTTGTAAAAGGTGCTCCATAAATGCAAAGCTTTTCTTTTACTTTTTCATTTAAATTGAAACGGTGAATAATCAATGGTTAAAAACTTCTTGTTTCCGTCATTGGCCATTCGCAACCATGAAGGTTGGAATCCTACCCACACTGATGCAGCAGGCATCATTGTTCATGATCGAGCAGGTACATGTCAAGGTTTAGCATCTTCTCTGCTAGCTGACACTCCCTCAGTGCCAGGTTAGATCACCCGTTCAGGTGCAGGAGTTCACTTTGAAGCCACAACCTTTTGACCCAGAGATGAATAGAGCGCCCGACAAAACCGCTCTGACAGGTATGAGTGATGTACAACATTGCTCAGTATTCCCTTCAGTAATTGTCATAGCAGATGTGTCTTAATATCAGGCTGCAGCTCAGCCAAAGGCCCAGACATTAAAGAATAAAAAACATCTATTATTCATGGAACATCTACAGACAAATGCTTGTTTTGTTCACGATGATTTATTCAATTCACCCTGTTTCAAGAGTTAACTTGGTTTAAAGATGTAATCTTTTTTTACTCTGACACAACCATTGCAGTTTCAAAAAAAAAACTGCCTGCAAAACTATTTTTTTTTATTTTTGCCATTTTCTAAACCATCACCAGTACTATACGAAATCATCAACATCCCCGCACTTCCATTCCTTTTCAGATTCTCCCCTAAGTCAGGCCATTGTTACAGTTATCTAAGCATATTCTGTTCACCACTGATGGCGTGCTACACCTTTGAAGGCGGTCTCTCTCAGACAAGCATTTTCTGAGAAATTAAACCTTTCTCATACGCACATCAGTATTGTCATCAGCTTGGGGGAATAGTTGACTTCCTTTGTCTTTCTCGTTGCACGAACGTTATCTCTATGACATTGAGGAACTTGCTTCCAGTAAAGTGTCCACATTTATCAAAGGCAGAATGTTTCTGAAGGCTCCTGCTTCCCCCCCTCCACTATCCCCCTCAACATCTCTCCTAACCCCACTCCTCTAAGACATTGTAGGGTGTGAATGGATCTCTACATAGGAATATGAGCAGGAATAATGTTTGCTGGTTTTGTCATTTTCTGCTGATCTCTTCTGAACTTTTATTTTGGTTCTTTTTTTCTCATTTACAGGAGGAGGGCATCATTGGCTAGGTCAGCAATTATTTCCCATCCCTAATTACCCAGAGGGCAGTTAAGACAAACAACATTACTGTGTGTCTGGAGTCACATGAAGGCCAGACCAGGTAAGGATGGCAGTTTCCTTCCATAAAGGGCATTAGTGAGCCAGATGGATTTTTCTGACATTTGGCAATTGATGCATGGTCATTATTAAACTCTTAATTCCAGATTTTTTTAAATTGAATTCAAGTTTCACCATTTACCATGGCAGGATTTGAACCTGGGTGCCCAGAACTTTACCTGGGTCTCTGAGTTAACAGTCCAGTGATAGTACCACAATACCTCCCCTAAAGAAGGGTGTGCCCAAATCTCTGTTTATGAGCATTTGCTGTCAAGGCTGGCACTTATTGCTCATTGGTCCTGAGGTAGATTTTCTTTCTCAATAGAGTTCTAAGGAAGAGTTCCCGGTCCCGAAATGTTAACTCTGATTTTCTCCTCACAGATACTGCCAGACCTGCTGAGCTTGTCCAGCAACTTCTGTTTTTATTTCTAATGAAGTAGTTGCAACTAGAGAAACTTCCCAGGTCAGACCAGAACCAGTCAACAGTGACTGGAGTTGTGTACCTGGCTAAAAGCTTCAGGTATCCATCCATTGAAGTGAAAAATTGACTTCTGTTCAAAGTAGAGCTTCAGACAGCCTCATGGTCACTAGCACTGATTAACTTTGACTGGGACTTTATTTCCTGAAGCTTAAAAGTGTGAGAGGTGATCTAATTAAAATACAAAGAAGAATTCTTAAGGGATTTGCGAGGAAAGATATTGAGGAAATCAGAGAATTGTTATGGTGTATAAGGAGGCCATCTGGCCCATCTTATCTACCCCGATTCTATCACCTAATGCCAATCTTCTGACTTATCCCTGTATACCACTTGTATCCGAATAACCATCCAATGGTCTCTTGAATGCCTCAATGCTTCCCTGGCTGGGTAATCTTCAACACAGGATCACCATCTCACCTAAGGACTTAAGGACTGAAATAAAGGAATAATTTTTACAGGTCAATTGATTTCTATTAGAAAGGGTGACCCAGTGGTAGAGTGAAGCCCTGGGGTCAAGAGTTCCAATGACAGCTGGTGGAATTTAAATTCATTGAAGAGTCTCAGTAATGGTGAGAGCTCTCAGCAATTGTAATCAAAAACTTAGCTGGTTTATGGGGAACAAGATCTACCATCTTTCTCTAGTTTGGCATGCATACGACTCATTGCACTGTGGTTGACTTTTAACTTTGGTTGGTGTGCAGGTGCAGCAGGTAATGAAGAAGGCAAATGGGATAATACCCTTCATTCCGAGAGGGATGGAGATTACATAAAATAAAAACCGAAAGAAGTGCGGATGCTGTGAATCAGGAACAAAAACAAAGTTGTTGGAAAAGCTCAGTGGGTCTGGCAGCATCTGTGAAGGAAAAAACAGAGTTAACGTTTCGGGTCCGGTGACCCTTCCTCAGAACTGGAGGTTATGCTGCAGCTGTATATGATCCTGGTGAGGCCACACCTGATGTATTGTGTGCAGTTTTGGTCTCCTTACTTGAGAAAGGATATACTGGCACTGAAGGGGTTGCAGAGGAGGTTCATTAGGTTGATTCCAGAGTTGAGAGGTTTAGCTTACGAGGAGAGATTGAGTAACTGGGACTATATTCATTGGAATTTAGAAGAATGAGGGGAGATCTTATAGAAACATAAAAAATTCTGAAAATTATAGATAAGATAGAAGCAGGGAGGCTGTTTCCAATGGCTGGTGAAACAAGAACTAGGGGGCATAGTGTCAAAATAAGATGGAGCGGATTTAGGACTGAGTTGAGGAGGAACTTCTTCACACAAAGGGTTGTGAATCTGTGGAATTCCCTGCCCAGTGAAGTTGAACAGTAAAGGAATTAAGAGTTATAGTGAGCCAGTGGGTAAGTGGAACTGAGTCCGTGAAAAGATCAACCATGATCTTATTGAATAGCGGAGCAGGCTCTATTCCTACTCCTATTTCTTATGTTCTTATGTTTCTATTCACTGTTCTCTGAAATAACTAATCAAGGCACTTAGTTCAAGGACAATTGGGGATAGTTATAAATGCTAACCTGGCCAGGGATGTTCACATCCCATGAAAGAATAAAGTAAAAAAAACAATTACAGGAACGTGAAAAGGATATAGTAGTCAGAAGTCACCTGATGAAGGACTAGTGCTCCAGAAGATGTGGTTTCAAATAAACCTGTTAAACTATAACCTGGACAACAAGGTGCAGGGCTGGATGAACACAGCAGGGCAAGCAGCATCATAGGAGCAGAGAGGCTGACGTTTCGGGCCTAGACCCTTCATCAGAAAAGGCCCGAAACGTCAGCATCTCTGCTCCTATGATGCTGCTTGGCCTGCTGTGTTCATCCAGCCCTGCACCTCGTTGTCTCGGATTCTCCAGCATCTGCAGTTCTTACTATCTCTGAAACTATAACCTGGCGTTGTATGACTTTGACCACCCCAATCCAACATCGACACCTCCACATCAAGGAGACAGAAGATCAGCCATGATCTAATTCACTAAGAATTAATGCAGAGCCACATCTGTTGAATGGCATTCTCCTTCATCTTATCAAATGAGAAGTTAACTTCTTGAGTTGTGATGGTTAGATTTTAACTCCATTTTGAAATAAATCTATCAGTTTATTATTGTTTTCTATTGATGGATAGAGCATCTTCAAACCAACTGAAGGCACCAATTAATATGTTTTGTACACTCGCTTATTCTGCTATACGGTGGCTTTATTATAAAATGTCATCAACAGACTGTGTAGCTGAATCAGAAAATATACTACGCATGCTTAAAATTAATCTTTCTATCTGTTCCTTATTATAATTTTAATTGCTCGATGTGTGGTAGAAACAGAAGGTATGATGAAGACTCATGGGGATATAATTGATATTCTGATTGTGGCACAGTCTATGACTCATGCAAAACTTAGTCACTTCTGAGTTATCATGTCAGCCCACTGGTGGGATGTAATTTGTATCCCATTATAGGGTGAGGTAGTGCAATGGTTTTGTTACTGGGCTTGTAATCCAGAGGCCTAAACTTCTGATTCAGGATAAATGCATGTTCAAGTCCAACTGCAGCAGTTTGGGAATTTTATTTCTGATTTACAAACCTGCAATTCAAAGCTTTTAGCGTGCAAGTCATCATGAACTGTTGGATTATCATTTAAAAAAGAACACCAAATTGCATCTGTATAGCACCTTTAATGTAGTAAAAGGTCCCAAAGTACAGGAGCACAATCAGATAAAGTACGAGTCATATAAAATGAATTTGGGGCAGAGTACAAAAGCTTGAATAAAAAGTCAGTGCGTTGAGTTTAGGAATTGGGAGGTCACGTTGCAGCTGTACAGGACATTAGTTAGGCCACTTTTGGAATACTGCATTCGATTCTGGTCTCCTTGCTGTGGGAAAGATGCTGTGAAGCTTGAAAGGGTTCAGAAAAGACTTACAAGGATGTTGCCAGAGTTGGAAGGTTTGAGCTACAGGGAGAGGCTGAATACACTGGGGCCATTGTCCCTGGAGCGCAGAGGCTGAGGGGTGACCTTATACAGGTTTACAAAATCATGAGGGGCGTGGGTAGGATGAGTAGTCAAGGTCTTTCTCCCAGGGTAGGGGAGTCCAAAACTAGAGGGCATAGGTTTAAGGTGAGAGGGGAAAGATTTAAAAGGGACTTAAGGGGCAAAGTTTTCACATAGAGTGTGGTGCCTGTTTGTAATGAGCTGCCAGAGGAAGTGGTGGAGGCTGGTACAATTACAGCATTTAAAAGGCATCTGGATGGGTATGTGAATAGGAAGGGTTGAGAGGGATATGGGACAAATGCTGGCAAATATGGTTAGATCAATTTAGGATACCTGGATAGCATGGAAGGGTCTGTTTCCGTGCTGTACGTCTTTATGACTCTCAGTAGCTTTTAAGAGGTGTCTTAAAGGAGCAACGATAGGGAGTCCGAGAGGTGTAGTAGGTGATTCCTGTGCTTGGGCCTAGGCACCAGTAGGCAGGACTCCCAGCAGAGGATGAATTAAATTCAGGACTGGTCAGGAGAGTAGAATCAGGGAGGAACAGAGGGGGCTGGAGGAGATAAAAGTTTGGAAAGGGCATTGACAAGGATGCATTTGAAAACTAGAATGAGAATTGTAAAATTATAACATTGGTTATTTGAGAACTGATGTGGGTCAGCAAGCACTGGGGTGATGAGTGAACAATGTGAATTAGGGGGTGCGCAGTAGAGCTTTGCATTAGAATAATCAAAATCAAAATGATAAGGATGGATGAGGGTGTCAGAAGCAGATGAGATGAGGCAGACTTAGAGATCGGCAGTGATTGAGATATATGGCCAGGGTGATGGTGCAATAGGCATGGTTGGAAGCTCATCTGAGGGTCTAATCTCAAACAGTGAATGCGAAAAGGCACATGTACCCTCCAGGTGGCTGACAGGGACAGGGATGGAGTCAGTGGCCAGAGGGAGGAGAGTTGGGTGAGGAGGGCACTGAAGGCTTCGGTCTTTGCAATATTTAGCTGGAGGAAACGTCTTTTCCATCCGAAACTGGATGTTGGACAGACTGACAACTTGGAGGCAATGGTGGGATCAAGAAAGGATGGTCGTGAAGTAGGGCTGGAAGGTGGTGCTGTAAATATAGAACTTGGCAAGTTTTCAAGTGTCTGCAAGGACTACACTTTGAAAGTACTCTGATGAATGCAAAGTGCTTTGAACATGAAAACATAAAGAGTAGGAGCTGGAGTAGGGAAGCTTAACCCTTGAGCATGCTCCACCATTCAATGCAATTATAACTGCTCTTCCCTAATCTCTGCACTATTGCTATATCCCCTTAATCGTCGAAGGATGGGATATTAATGCAAGTCTTTCTTCATTCATTTAATCTCTGCAATATGTTAAATATTGTTGCCAATTGTGTGCCTTCATTGCATTGCAATGAGTACATGGAATATATACCCGCAAAGGCAGTGCTTGCTACCCTTGTGCTAGAGTTAGGATGAGGGTCTCACTGTGTCAAATCATTTGCATTTTGAAAGGCATCCTGGTAAATCATTCAGGATGGAACCTGCCTGAGGCAGGAGAAGAGAAAAAGATTTCTCAAATTCTGCAGTTGAACTAGGTGGGATTACACATATTTCTCTTCTTCAGTCCTGATTTTAATAAAAATGACACTGCGGGTTGCAACCGCATAGCAGCGAGTTTAAGACCCTGATAATCAATTAAGTTTGTTCACTGGGCTGCTCATAACGAGGATCAATGGAGGGAGTGAGGACACGTGGTAGAGAGGGGCAATCATTGTGTTATAGTCTACACCTCTGTACTGTGCAGAATAGGGAGAATCTGTTTCTCCAGTGGGAGGAGGCTCATTAACCAGAGGGCACACGTTTAATATAATTGGCAGAAGACCAGAGGAGTGATGAGATCATCAATCTCAGTGCATGCCTAAAAGAAAATTCTGCTCATTTTTTAATTTTGAACACCTTTATTAAAAATTCCCCTTAGCCTTCTCTGCTTCTGGGAAACCTGATTGGCACTGTGAAATGCTAAAGGAGTTTCACCACCTTCTTAAAGATCTCTCTTGATTCAGTCAAGAGGGTCTTTATTTGTCAAAAATAACTTTGGTGGTTACTGTCCTAGAGATGTATTTCAAAGTGCAAGTATCAGTCACCCAGACGTAAGATTGACCAGGATATATGGGCATGGAAATGTGGCATACATAGACGGGGAGAGGCCATGGGTTATTGGTAATGTTATTGGACCAGTAAACCAGAATGCCAGGCTCATATTGAGAGGGGACTTCATGGAAGTTGGTGAAATGTGAATTCTATTTTAAAAAAATGGAGTTAATGGAGTTCAAAATTGGAGTTACCATGTAACCACTATTGTAAAAACTAATAAAGTTCACTCATCTTTCAGGGGGAAGGAATTCTGCCATATTATTTGGTCTAGTCTTAATGTATTTCCAGACCCCAGCTATGTGGCTCTTAATTGTTCTCTGAGATGGCCCAGTCTGTTCTGGGCACAAATACTGGCCTTGCCAGCTAAGCACACATCCCATCAACATTACAGACAGACCATGTGGTGCAACCAGATCATGCTGGTGTTTATTCACTTCAGAGTGAATTATAGCCTTCACCTCATCTCTGCCTATCTAGAGTAACCCTCCACACCCTTCTGCAATAAATGCTGTTGTAATCTTCTGCTAAATGCATCTATGTTAAAAATAAATATTGGCCAGGATATGTGAGGATTGGTTGCGGGGGTGGGACGGGGGGTGCGGGGTGGTGGTGCAGGAGGGTTAAACTTGCCTGCCCTTATACAAATGGGGCGTTACACATCCTTCTGGCATCCAACTGGTAGCATGGTTCCTTTGACAGTGCAGTACCTCCTCAGTGCTGCATTACAGCAGCCCCTCAGCACTGCATTAAGGCTTGGGCATGGGTGAGGTGTTGAGGATTTTCTGGGGTAGGATTTGAATATTTCCAGACTGAAGTTTCACATTAGGAGCCAGAAGCAAGATGTTGGCATGCTATCCATATCCGTAGCAGGGAGACAATCATGCAGCTCGCCCTTTGGGACTTTGATCAAAGTGCCCTCCAATTAATATGACGATGTGAGCCTTGTCCAAATCAGGGTGACGAGCGAACTTTTGAATCAAAGCCCGTCCTGCTCAATAGGAACAGCTGGCTGCAGTGAATGGTGAGTATTTAAGAAGACATTTCTACAGGAAGGTGCTGCACCAACACCTTTTCAAAAAAAGAGTCATTAACAATGTCCACCACAGTGAGGAACAGGGTGGATGGATACTCCATATCAGCAGGAGGCAATGGCCTAGTGGTATTATCGCTGGACTGTTAATCCAGAGACCCAGGTAATGTTCTAGGAACCTGGGTTTGAATCTTGCCACAGCAGATGGTGGAATTTGAATTTGATAAATATCCAGTTAAGAATCTAACAATGACCATGAATCCATTGTCGATTGTAGGAAAAACCCATCTGGTTCACTAATGTCGTTTAGGGAAGGAAACTGCCACCCTTACCTAGTCTTGCCTACATGTGCTCCAGACCCATAGCAATGTGGTTGACTCTTAACTGCCTTCTGGGCAATTAGGAAGGGACAACAAATGCTGCCTAGCCAGCGATGCCCCTCATTCCATTAATGAATAAAGGAAAAAAATACCTCCCCTGGCTGGAACCTCTTCCCAGGTAATTAGGGAGGGTCTAGAGGAATAGGCCAGCACATACCCTTCCCCACCAACCACCTCCTATACCTACCATGAAATAACTGCAGAGAGGCCGGTATCCTGTCACCAAGTCACCCTTTATTTACATGTGCACAGTACACAGGCTCTGACCAGCCAGATCAAAGCCAGTCCCTAGACTGAGGAGATCTTCTGAATCTCCTGGTTTTTTTCTGGAGTGCTGGGGGACCTCTGGAGGAGACCGAGATGTATCATCCACTCGGCACTTCTGGCTGAAGATTGTTATGAATCGAAATAACTGCACAGAGGCTGGTATCCTGTCACCAAGTCACCCTTTATTTAAATGTGCATAGTACATGGGGTCTGGCCAGCCAGCTCAGAGCCAGTCCCTAGACTGAGGAGCCCTTCTGGATCTCCTCTTTATATCTGTCAGCCAAGACTCCCTGATAGGCCCAGGTTAACAACCCTAATCAACGATCTTATTGTTAATGAGATCCACCTGGTTCCAATTGCTATGCACTGTTAACAAGGCTCTTTGTGAGCATAACATCGAGAACTGCTCAACTCATGGGGGCTTGTAGTTTGTTTGGGCTCCAAATCTGCCTCTCTCAAAAGTGGCCAATGCCAGATGCCATTGGCAAACTAGCCCCTTATGTGGTTCCACTTCCTTTAGATCCTGTCCAACTTGATTCCCAACCTCAACCCTGCCTGAAAACCCTGCCCTCATCATCGCGAAACACAAAGGCTACAACTGCTGAATCAGGTCTGACATTCAGTTACTGGCCATCTGCAAACTAAATAATTTAAAAACCTGAGCCCCTAATTGTCGTTTCAGAGTTAAACTCATCTTCTACTTTGCTACCTTGATGATGAGAGTCAATATTAACTTTGGCCCACACTCAATGATGAAGGAAACAGAAGCAAGGAAGAGGGCATGTGGAATCAGTTGGAGTCTGGTGGTAGAATTGCAAAAACCAACGTGAGATCTCTATTAATTTACAGAACAGATGTGCAGTCTAATTTTTCTGCAGAATGATTAACGAAAACCTAAGGGATTTCAAAACGATGAGAGGCTTTGTTTGCGTTGCTAGAGAGAAACGGTTCCCTCTGGCGGCCAGGTAAATAACCAGAGGTCATAACCATTTGCATTATTATAGAGCCTTTCAGGTGGCAAAACATCCTGAGGGGTTTCACAGGGGGTTATTGAAAGAAAAAAAAGACTCTGAGCCATCTGAGACCTTAGGACAAAAACTCGGTCAAAGAAATAACCAAAAAGGAGGATCCTTTGAGGAACGTTTGAGGACTCCGGGACTATACTCATTGGAGTTTAGAAGGATGAGCCGAGATCTAATTGAAACTTACAGAATACTGAATGGCCTGGACAAAGTGGATGTTGGGAAGATGCTTCTATTGGTAGGAGAGACTAGGACCCGAGGGCACAGCCTTAGAGTAAAGGGAAGACCTTTTAGAACGGAGATAAGGAGAAACTTCTTCAGCCAGAGAGTGGTGAATCTATGGAATTCACTGCCACAGAAGGCTGTGGAGGCCAGGTCATTGAGTACATTTAAGACTGAGATAGATAGGTTCTTGATTATCAAGGGGATCAAGGGTTACAGGGAGAAAGCAGGGGTTGAGGAACTTATCAGTCATGATTGAATGGCAGAGCAGACTCAATGGGCCAATTGGCCTAATTTCTGCTCCTATGTCTTATGGTCTTATGGCCGTATGAAAGACTTAGGAAGGCAATTTCAGACCTTAGGACCCAGGCAATTGAAAGCATGGCCACCAACAGTAAAGCACAGAATGCTCAAAAAATCCAAAATTGGAGAAGTGCAGGTATCTGACAGGGATGTGAGGCTGGAAGAGATTATAGAGGTAGAGAGGGGTAAGACCATGGGGAGATTTGAAAAGTAGGATGCAAACTTCCAAATCTAGATATGTTAGACAAGCAAGAAAGGTCGGTCAGTTAGGACAAGGACCAGTGAATGGGGTTCAGTTAGGATATTTGGTCAGTCAGCCAAGTTTTGGATCACCTCAAATTCATGAAGGATCGAATATGAGGCCAATATTGGAATAGTCGATCTGGAGTTAACAAAGGTATTACAAAAGCAGATAAGTTGGGGCAGGATCAGATTGGTGTTATATGAGAACAAGAGTAGGCTATTCAGCCCCTTGAGCCTTTTCCACCATTCAATGAGATTACAGCTGATCTGTAGCCTAACTCCATAAATTTGCCTTTGGCCTATATCCCTTCATACCTCTTTTTAATGAAAAAATTATCAATCTCAAATTTAAAATTAACTACTGATTCGGCATCCACCATTGTTTGTGAAAGAGAGTTCCAAACCTCTGCCACCCTTTGTGTACAGAAATGCTTCCTAACATCTCTCTTGAACATTCTGGCCCTGATTCTCGGACTATGCCCCCTAGTTCTAGAGTCCCCAACCAGTGGAATTAGCTTCTCTACCCTGTCTTTTCCCATTAACATCTTGAAGACTTTGATCAGATCACTTCTTAACCTTCAAAATGCTAGAGAAGACAGGCCTACTTGTACAATCTCTCAAACTGGATGCCTCAAAATCCAGGCATCATTCTTGTAAACCTCAGTTGTACTCCCTCCAAGGCCAATATATCCTTCCTAGGGAGTAGTGTCCAGATCTGTTCCAAGTATTCCAAGTGGGATCTAACCAGGACAATGTTATGTTGGGGTGGAAAAAGGCAGTTTTAGCGTTAATACAAATATGGGGTTGGAAGGTGGATTAAATAAGGTTATGTACATTCTGGTTTAGCCCAAAATAGAGTTGGCCACTAGGGAATGAGCACTACAATATTGTGAGATAGTGAAAGGGTTGACTGAGGTGGTGGTGAGATAAACCTGGTATCGTCAGCTGATAGAACCATGTAGATAAGAAACAGGAGGGGTCAAGCATTGATCCTTGGGGGATGTTGTTACTTATGTTGACTGTGGGCGGGGGAGGGTTCACAATCACAGTTATCTAATATAGGCAGTCCACAATTTTCTGATAGCTTATTGAGTTTGTTAAAGAACCGCAATTTAGATATGATGCATTGGTTAATTGGACAAAGAAAGTGTACATCTGTGACAACTGGGCGTGGCTTATTGATACCAGGGATCGCACAGTGTGTTGGCATGGAATGTGGTGGTCTCATTAAACTGCTGGGGCCAGCATTTTTCTCTTTAGCCTGGGAACCCTCCCTGGGGTCTTCCTCCTCTTCTGCTGGTCTGAGAAAACAGGTTTCTGAGAACTGCTGATGAGGGCCACCTGATGAGAAGTCCTCATTGAGAAATGACGTTTATCCCCCAAACATAACAACTGAAACAATTAATTGTTATGTCATAAACCTAGGGATAGGTAGCCTACACTGTGTCAAACAACTGTCTGAACCCTTCTGGCTAATAGTCATGGGACAGCTACTCATGCTGTTGGATGACGATTGTCCTCCTGCCACCTCCATTTGAAAGTTAGTTTTCATTCTCCCTCAGAACAAAACCTTCGTAATATTCAATATAACTGATAATAGGGTACATTCTGCACCAGATAAATTATTGATGGTTCAATATGCATCGTGACCTCTGTGTTTCTTGTAACTTTTCACTATTGCTTTGCCTTGCTAGAATTCTGGAAAGTGAATTACTGTTGTAATAGCTATACAATGAAATCTCAATGAAATATACGGTATAATTTGTCTGAATAGCATGCAAAACAATACCTTTCACTGTATCTCGGTAGGTGACAATAATGAATCAAATCATACCACACAGTAAATACAAAGAAAATTCAGCTAAGGAACATCAATTTCCAACACTTATGCACTTAGAGTCATAGAGTTGTACAGCACGGAAAAAGGTTCCACTCATCCATGCCAACTAAATATCCTAAATTAATCTAGTCCCATTTGCCAGCATTTGGCCCATATCCTTCTAAATCCTTCCTATTCATATATCCAGATGATGCCTTTTAAATGTTGTAATTGTACCAGCCTCCACACTTCTTCTGGCAGCTCCTTCCATATACGCACCACCTTCTGCATGAAAGACCCCTTAGGTCGCTTTTAAATATTTTCCCTCTCAGGTTAAACCTATGCCCTCGAGTTTTGGGCTCCCCAACGTTGGGAAAAAAGATCTGGGCTATTCACTCTATCTAGGTCCCTCATTATTTTATAAACCTCTATAAGGTCACCCTTCAACCTCCATGGTCCAGCGAAAATAGTTCCAGCCTAGTCAGCATCTCCCTATATCTCAAACCCTCCAACCTTGCAACATCTTTCGAAATCTTTTCAGCACCCCCAAGTTTCCTATAGCCAGGAGACCAGAATTTGAATGCAGTATTCCAAAAATGGCCTAATTATTCGACTTAGGACAATGCAGATATTTACAGTGCATCACTGCAATGGTAGGATTTGCACAGATGTATCCAGCTCTGCTCTCTGTGAAAGCTCCTGCTTACTTTTGCCCTAAGAAACTATCCAAGACTTAATCAATTAAGCACGGTGAACAAAGATCAGTCATTAGACTGATAATCAAACATAGATGAATCAAACCATTGAACACAATTGACACCAGAGGTAACAGCTTCAGGAGCAGGAAAGCATTGCAAGTGATTCTCTCGTTGTGACTGCATAGATAAGAATAGGTAGGTGGGCACAGACTCACCCAAGGTGGATGATAGTGGAAAATGGGGTGGGCTCTAGTGGTGTAGTGGTAGTCTCCCTATCTCTGAGCATGAGACCTGGGTTCAACTCCCACCTACTCTAAAGGTATGTAATAGCATCTCTGAACAGGCTGATTGAAAATTATATGATAACGCAGGATGTTAGTCAAGGATGGTGCAGTTAATATTGTCAAAGGCTGTAGACAGAATGAGAAAGGAGAGATTTCCATAGCCAAATAGGATGGCACTTTTGACCTTGATAAGACCTACTTTGATGTTGTGAACCTGTGGCAATTTCAAGTTACTTGCCAAAAGAGTGAAGGGGCAAATGAGGTGACATTCACTCCTGGAGATTCACAGCAACTCAAATATGCGACTAGAATCTGAGCTGACCAGAGCAAGTACTGTTTCCACCAGATCACACAAAGAAAGAGGCAAAGACAATTAAAATGTTGGAAAACTGCTCAATCTCTGATGCCAGAAGTAAACTCTGGCATGGGTACACAGGAGGTTTATTAGAATATTACTCGGAATAGGGAATTTGAAATTGGAGAAGTCAGAAATGGTAGGAATGTTTTTCTTCAAGAAGAACATGGTAAGAGATTACCCAGTAGAGTTCTCAGAAAGATGAAGGTTTTTTCAAGAGAAGGTATGGAAAGCCCATCCAGGTGGTGATTGTTTTAATATCATTAACAAAATATTTAGGAGGGAGATGAAGAGAAACATAAGCAATCAAAATTACTTCTAATAGATTTTATCAATGGGATTTGGGCATCGCTGAAAAAAAAACAGAATTTGTTGCCCATCCCTAATTACCCTTGAACTCAATGGCTTAGAACATAGAACATAGAACATAGAACGGTACAGCACAGAACAGGCCCTTCGGCCCACGATGTTGTGCTGACCTATTATCCTACTAAGATCAATCTAACCTGCATACCCTACATTTTACTATCCTCCATGTGCCTATCCAAGAGTCGCTTTAAAGTCTCTAAAGTATCTGACTCCACTACCACTGCTGGCAGTGCATTCCACACACCCACCACTCTCTATGTAAAGATCCTACCTCTGACATTTCCCCTATACCTTCCTCCAATCACCTTAAAATTATGCCCCCTCGTAGTCGTCATTTCCACCCTGGGAAAAAGTCTCTGGCTATCCACTCTATCTATGCATCTCATCATCTTGTAAACCTCTATCAAGTCACCTCTCATCCTTCTACGCTCCAATGAAAAAAGCCCTAGCTCCCTCAACCTTTCCTCATAAGACCTGCCTCCAGTCCAGGCAGCATCCTGGTAAATCTCCTCTGCACCCTCTCTAAAGCTTCCATATCATTCCTATAATGAGGTCACCAGAACTGAACACAATATTCCAAGTGTGGTCTAACCAGGGTTTTATAGAGCTGCAGCATAATCTCACGGCTCTTAAACTCAATTCCCCTGCCAATGATAGCCATCATACCCTGAGCCTTCTTTACAACCCTATCAACTTGCTAAGGAAATTTCAGTGGGAGGGCAGTTAAGAGACAACCATGTTGCTACAGTCACATAGAACCCCTACAGTGTAGAAGCAGGCCATTTAGCCCATCGAGTCTGCACCAACTCTCTGAAGACCATCCCACCCACCGACCTTATCCTTGTAAGCTTGCATTTCCCATGGCTAACCCACCTAGCCTACACGTCCCTGGACAATATGTGTAATTTAGGATGACCAATCCACTTAACCTTTGAACTGTGGGAGGAAACTGGAGTACCCAGAGGAAACCCACACCGACACGGGGAGAATGTGTAAACTCTACACAGACAGTCACCCCAGGGTGGAATTGAACCTGAGTTCTTGGCTCTGTGAGGTAGCAGGGCTAACCACCGAGCCATCAGGCCACTCTAAGTTGACCAAATCGGGTAAGGGGAGCAAAGAACCTTCCCTGAATTAAATCAGTGAACTAGATGGGTTTTTAGAACATTTGTGGTCACCGTTACTGAGACAGGGTTTATCTTCCATATTTTATTGATTGCATTTAATTTCCACCGGCTGCTGTGATGGCATTTGCACCCCTATGCCCCTAGAGCAGAGACCTGGATCCTGGGTTACTAGCTCAATGACATTACCATTACACCACCATCTCTCCACGGGGGTCAGGAGCATTATACACTGTGTGCACTCCAGGCCAGGTATCATCACATCAGGAGCAGATTCGTTTTGGCAAGTGGGTCTCATGATAACCTTGAGGTTAAGAGGAGATTTACCACAGACAAACTTACGGTACACTAAATACTGTTCCTGCCAGCAGGAGGCACTGATTTAAAATAATGGGCAAAGGAACTAATGGAAAGATGAGAAAGCCTTGTTGTGTTTTACACAGTGAGTTGTAAAGGATTCAAATTCACTGTCTGAAAAGGTGATGGAGACAGATTAAGTGCAAACTTTAAAAAGGCACATCTTCCTTCATGAGATGTAAGCTTTAAGGCCAGCTTTTGTTGCCCAATGCCAAAATGAATGTTGCGCTTGGCCAGTTCAGAGGGCAGTTAAAAATCAACCCTATGGCTGTGGGTTTGGAGTCATTGCATTGCCATCTCCCCATCTGAACTGGAGAGATACAAAAGATGAGGAATGCAGTCTTATATCCCAAGGTCAGGGGACAACTTGTTGGGCAGCTTTTTCAACACTTTGACAGAGTTATGAAGGGCCAAATGTACTCCAATTGTATCAGAGATAGTAGGAACTGCAGATGCTGGAGAATCTGAGATAACAAGGTGTAGGGCTGGATGAACACAGCAGGCCAAGCAGCATCATAGGAGCAGGAATGCTCTTCCTACAAATAAGACATAAGCTGAATTTAGAGGTTTATGGACAAAAATAGTGAGCTACGTTACTCTTTAAGTGTGTGAGCACATGGACAATGGACTGAAAAGCCTTTGCGTTTGCTTTAAGTTTCTATAATTCTATGAATGAATATGCAATTGTTGCCTGAAAATGAAACAAATATTTCTTGGAAATGGCTGCATCATAGAGTTGATAAACTGAGAATATTGTGGACTAAGACAGCACAATTGGAGTACAGAGATAACAAGGTGTAGAGCTGCATGAACACAGCAGGCCAAGCAGCATCATAGGAGCAGGAAAGCTGACGTTTCGGGCCAAGACCCTTCATCAGATTTCAAATGGTGCATAAGCCTGACTATTGCTGCGTAGAGTGCTAGTCTTAGTGGGTGAGGTCGCCCCCAGTGAAACTGGAGCCCACAGTGTTGCTGATTGAGCATTAGTTGCTGAGCACAATTGTTCAGGAACCCTCAAAGGGTTAACAGCAAGCCAAAGACTTTTAAGAGGAAACTAAATCTGTTGATATTTCCCTGTATAATGTCACTAGTGCTTAGTATCCATGCAATTATACCATAAACTGGCTCGCTAGGGGATTTATTTATGTTGGCAATCTAATTGCTCTAATAATCTCCATATCCTGCTCAGATTTAGTGGCATATTTATGATGCATGGTTTGCTCGCTCCAAAATCAGGCTTCAGGTACAGGTGGTGATCTCCTCAAAGACCTAGTGTAAACAGCATTTGATTGCTTGAGTTTTGCTCTCCACCCCACCCTCAACTAAATTTGCATTCTATCCTTTCTTTTATTTTCAGGCAGCTAGGCAACAGAGACCCGCCTTCTCTTTCCCCTCTACCATTTTGAAAATCCAGTTTGAAATCCAGCCAGCGCATTTGAAGATCTCCTGTCACATCCCCATAACTTAAAAGAACCTCCAGTTCCCACTTCTTAAGGTTCCCAACCCTCCAGGATTGGCCCAGAGTGTCCCAGAATTGGATAATTAATTTCTGAATCGCCGCTGTGGGCAAAACCCAGGAGGAATGGCAGGGAGTAGAGTTTGAAAAGAAGTATGCATGCTATTTTCACTTTATGTCAGGCTTTCTATTCAATGGCTTGGAAAATATTACAGATATACAGGGAGAAAGAAAACTGTTTGTTTGGATCAAATAAACAAGGATAATTAGGAATGTACAATAAATGTCAGCCAGACCCAAATCATGTTAATGAACAATAAAATTAGTAAAAGTCAAGCCAATGGACAACAATGGCAGGAGTATTAAAGAGGAAAAGAATGGATGCAGAGGCCTGTTATAGGAAGAATGTTATTAAACTGGAAGGGTGCAGAAAAGATTTACAAGGATGTTACTGAGATCAGGGAGATTGAGTTATAAGAACTTTTTTCGCTGGAGCATAGGAAGCTGACGGGTGATAAAATCATGAGGGGCATAGCAAAGGTGAATAGCTAAGGTCTTTTCCTTAGGGTAGGGGAGTCCATAACTATAGGGCATAGGTTCAAGGAGACAGGGAAATGTTTAGGAAACCTGGTTGGCATGGACATGTTGGGCCAAAGGGTCTGTTTCTGTTTTGCACCTATTTTTTGATGACTTGCATTTCTGTAGCACCTTTCAGTATGTCCCAAAGTGTTTTACTTCATTACCTTACAGACAGTGAAGCATTTTTGAAAAGCAGTCATCATTAGAATTTTTACTACAACTGTTCATGGGTTTTGGGCACCACAGACTAGGCCAACATTTACCTTCCATACCTAGTTGCCCTTGAGAAAGTGATGGTGAGCCGTCTTCTTGAATCACT
Organism: Rhincodon typus; assembly: GCF_021869965.1. Taxonomy (NCBI): domain Eukaryota; kingdom Metazoa; phylum Chordata; class Chondrichthyes; order Orectolobiformes; family Rhincodontidae; genus Rhincodon; species Rhincodon typus. Next base: position 8,767,794 of record NC_063332.1, read on the forward strand.
GCAGTCCATGGAGCTGTAGGTAGACCCACAATGCCCTTGGAGAGGGGATTTCAGGATTTTGACCCAGCGACACTGAAGGAATGTAGATATATTTCTGATTTAGGATAGTGAGTTGATTGGAGAGGAGCCTTTTATTCTGAGACGAAAGGATCTTGATCAAATGGGTCAATGGGCTGAAAAATGGCAGATGGAGTTCAATATGAATAAATGCGAGATATTGCATTTTGGTACAACTAAGAAGAGTAGGGCCTATACAATTAATGGTAGGGCCTTGGGTAGTGTTGTGGAACAGAGGGACCTTGGGGTGCAGGTACATCATTCTTTGAAGTTTGCGTCACATATAGAGAAGGTGGTTAAAAAGGCATTTGGTACGCTTGCCTTCATTGCTCAGTCCTTTGAGTATAGGAGTTGGGAAGTCATGTTAAAGTTGTACAGGACATTGGTGAGGCCTCTTCTGGAATACTGTGCCCAGTTCTGGACCCCGAGTTATAGGAAAGATATTATTAAGCTGGAGAGGGTTCAGAAGAGATTTACCAGGATGTTGCCAGGTATGGAAGGTTTGAGTTATAAAAAAAGGCTGGATAGGCTAGGACTTTTTTCACTGGAGAGTAGAAGGTTGAGAGGTGATCTGACAGAAGTTTATAAAATAATGAGGTCATTGGACCCGAAATGTTAACTCTGATTTCTCTTCACAGATGCTGCCAGACCTGCTGAGCTTTTCCAGCAACTTCTGGTTTTGTTTCTGATTTACAACGTCTGCAGTCCTTTTGGTTTTTATTAAGGATTTCATAAATATCCAGTAATCACATTGCTTAGGACGGCATGGTGGCTCAGTGGTTAACACTGTTGCTTCACAGCGCCAGGGACCTGGGTTTGATTCCAACCTTGTCTGTGTGGAGTTTACACATTTTCCGTGTCTATGTGGTTTTTTGCTGGGTGCTTTGTTTTCCTCCCACTGTCCAAAGATGTGCAGGGTAGGTGGATTGGCCATGTTAAATTGCCTTTAGTGTCCAGGGATATGCAGGCTAGGTGGATTAGCCATGGGAAATGTGGGGTTATAGCGACAGGGTGTGGCTGATAGGATGGGATGTTCTTTGGAGGGTTGGTATTGTCTTGATGGGCTGAATGTCCTACTTCCACACTGTAGGGATCCTATGATTCGTAATAGATTTGAGTATTTTCCATATTACTGACATCGGACTGATGGGTCTGTAATTACCTGTCTTCTATCTCTTTTTCTTTCTGAAACAGTACCTTTACATTTGTAACCTTTTTTATCTGCGGTCCCTATTGCATAATTGATAGAATTCTGAGAACTTTACTGTTGCACCTTTATAATGTAGTGAGTGCTGAAGCTATACTGATATATAGAAAGCTCCCACAAACAATAATGTGAAAATGATCAGATGATCTGATCAGTGATTTTGGTTGGGAAGTAAATATTCGATAAGATGTTGCGGAGAATTCTTCAACTCTCCAATTAAAGATCATTGGGGGCTGTCTTACATCCACCTGAGAGGGTCATTAAAACATTGTTTGTAGGACATTGCTGTTTGTAAATTGACAACACTTTACAGCTTTATTGGCTATAAAGCATCTTTAGACAGCCTGACACCATAAAAAGGCACTATATAAATTCAGAGTTGGTAGGAACTGCAGATGCTGGAGAATCTGAGACAACAAGGTGTAGAGCTGGATGAACACAGCAGGCCAAGCAGCATCAGAGGAGCAGGAAAGCTGATGTTTCGGGCCTAGACCCTTCATCAGAAATGGGGGAGGAGAAGGGGGTTCTGAAATAAATCGGGAGAGAGGGGGAGGCAGATAGAAGATGGATAGAGGAGAAGATAGGTGGAGAGGAGACAGACAGGTCAAAGAGGCGGGGATATATAAATTCAGTTTGTTTTTCTGCCCAGCCCAAAAGTACAAGGAGTGGTCATGCACCAGAAATTGGATCTTGTCTCTTGCTATGCAGAATGAATCATCAGAGGAAAACAGAAGGAAGGAAAATATTTAAAAAATATATTTGATAGTGGGACAACAAGGCAAAGTGCAAGCATTGTGTATGTTCTGGATTTGGCAACAGGTGGTGAAATGGCTTGTTCAGAAAACAAGAAGATTAATTATTGTTAAATATTTCCTTAAAATAATAACTTGAGTCATAACCTACAGGATGGCCATTAATTAATCAGCTGTTGATCTCTGTTACAAGGTTTTATAGACTTATAGAAACTGAAGTCAACAGTTAAATTTGATGTATTATGGAAAGACACAAGTCAGACGTGACCACTTGCAATGCAGCATTCTAATCACCAGGTGGTGTCTTAGCAACATGTTAGGAACAAATAAATGAATCACAATTAAATTATTTTTGACAAAAAAGGGAAAAAAAACAAAACAGAGACCTACTTTTTTTGAACTAACTTCTCAGAGCATTTGTCAGAGTTGTCGTTTAAGTAAGATGCTCATTTCTGCTTTTTGTTAGACTAATCCTGAGTCTCTCAGTGGATCCAGTAACATGAGCTTTTTGACTTCCAACAAAATCGAGTTTATTCATTAAGTTCTAAAGAACAGGGGCACTGGGGAGAATAATAATGTAGATTTAGAAACATCCTCATGCATAAACGCACGCACACAGATGTGAAGGGAGACATACTGACACCTACATACGCAAACACACATATACATATATATAAACAAATCCACATTTGTGCAGACACACACACGCATAAGCACACACACTTACACAAAAAAGCAGTCATATATATACACACATACAGACACGCACTCTTTCCATAAAAGTATAAACACACCTGCAAACACAAGCTCACTTAGACACACATGCAAACACACAGCAATTATGCATAAAATAAATTTCAAGGTTTAAGTTACAAGGAGCCACTATACAAACCATGGTTGTGTTCCCTGAATTTAGAAATTTTGAGGGAGATTTGATTAAAGTTTTCAATTAAGGTAACTGATAGGGTAGATGCAAAGATATTATTTTTTGATTATGGAGTCCACCGCCTGGATTTTCACTTTTAAAGTGTGTAGCTCCAATCAGGAAATATCCCAGCTTGGTGAACCTACTTCATAATATATCATGAACAAAAACAAAGTTGCTGGAAAAGCTCAGCAGGTCTGGCAGCATCTGTGAAGGAGAAAACAGAGTTAACGTTTTGGGTCCAGTGACTCTTCCTCAGAACTGATGGTGGCTGGGAAAACGTCAGTTTAAATGCAGAAAATAGGGAGGTGGGTGGGGTAGGGAGTAAACGATAGGATAGAGCCCAAAGAGAGAGAAAGACAGTTGGACAGACAAAGGAGTTGCTAACGATCAGGCTGGGAGGGTGAATAGTTGTTAATGGGGACTGTTAGTGACTAACAACAGGGGGTGTGTAATGGCAGGCTATGTGGTAACAAGGCCTGGTGTGTGGGATAGGGGGCTGGGATATGGGAGAGTTTAGGCCCTTATTGAACTCAATATTGAGTCCGGAGGGCTGTAGGGTCCCCAAGCGGAAAATGAGGTGTTGTTCCTCCAGCTTGCGCTGGGCTTCACTGGAACACTGTAGCAAGCCAGAGACAGAGATGTTGGCCAGGGAGCAGGGTGGTGCATTGAAGTGGCAGGCAACAGGTAGTTCAGGGTCTTTTTTGTGAGCAGAACGTAGTCGCCAAGTCTACGCTTCGTTTCCCGAGTGTAGAGGAGACCACATTGTGAGCAGCGAATGCAGTAGACTAGATTCTGGGAAGTGCAGGTGAAGTGTTGCTTCACCTGGAAGGTACGTTTGGGCCCTTGGATAGTGGGGACGGAGGAGGTAAATGGGCAGGTTTTGCACCTTCGCCGGTTACAGGGGAAGGTGCCGTAGGGCTGTGGGGAGGTGTTGGGGGTGAAGGAAGTGTGGACCAGGATGTCCCGGAGGGAACAGTCCTTGCAGAAGGTGGACAAGGGAAGGGAGGGGAATATGTGTCTGGTGGTGGCATCTTGCTGGAGGTGGCGGAAATGGCATCTGATAATCTTATGGATGTGGATGCTGGTGGGATGGTAGGTGAGGATAAGGGGAACCCTATCGCTGTTGTGGGAGGGAATAGAAGGGATGAGGGCGGAAGTGCAGGAGATGAGTCGGACCTGGTTGAGAGCCCTGTCGACAACAGAGCTGGGGAATCCTCGGTTGAGGAAGAAGGTGAACATTTCGGAGGCTCCCTTGTCGAAGTTGTCCTCATCTGAACACATGCGACGGAGACGGAGGAACTGAGAGAATGGGATGGAGTCTTTACAGGAAGTGGGGTGTAAGGATGTTTAGTCCAGGTAGCTGTGGGAGTCAGTGGGTTTGTAGTGGATATTAGTAGCCAGTCTATCCCCAGAAATGGAAACAGAAATGTCGAGGAAGGGAAGGGAGGAGTCAGAGATAGACCAGGTGAAAGTGAGGGCAGGGTGGAAATTGGAGGCGAAATTAATGAAGGTTTCCAATTCCAGACGAGAGAGGGAAGCAGCATCGACGATATCATCGATGTATCGGAGAAAGAGTTGTGGGTGGGGGCCGGAATAGGACTGGAACAAGGAATGTTCCACATACCCCACGAAGAGAAGGTATAACTAGGGCCCATGCGGGTACCCATGGCAATGCCTCTTACCTGAAGAAAATGAGAGGAGTTGAAAGAGAAGTTGTTGAGGGTGAGGACAAGCTCAGCCAAGCAGAGGAGGGTGGTGGTGGGTGGGGATGGTTCAGGTCTTTGCTCCAGGAAGAAGTGGAGACCCCTAAGACCTTCCTGGTGGGGAATGGACGTGTAAAGGGATTGCACATCCATGGTAAAGAGGAGGTGGCTGGAGCCGGTAAACTGGAAGATTTGAAACCGGCATAAGGCATCAGATGAATCATGGATGTATGTGGGTAGGCATTGGACCAGGGGGAGAAGACTGAATCAAGGTAGGAAGAGATGAGTTCTGTGGGGCATGAGCAGGCTGAAACAATGGGTCTACCTGGACAGTCCTGTTTGTGGATTTTTGGCGGGAGGTAGAAATGAGCTGTGTGAGGTTAGGGGACTATTAGCTTGGAAGCGGATGGGGGGAGATCACCGGATGAAATGAGATCTGTAACCATAGTGGATACAATGGCCTGATGCGCCATGGTGGGGTCATGGTCCAGGGAAAGGTAGGAGGAGGTATCTGAGAGCTGGCGCTCACCCTCTGCAAGGTAGAGGTCAGTACACCAGACTACAACAGCACCACCCTTATCGGCAGGCTTAATGACAAAGTCAGGGTTAGATCTGAATGCACGGAGTGCAGTCAGTTCAGAGGGAGATAGGTTGGATTTGTTGAGAGGGACAGAGAAATTGAGGCAACTGATGTCACGTCGACAGTTCTCAATGAAAAGATCGAGTGCGGGTAAAAGGCCGGAGGGAGGGGTCCAGGTGGAGGGAGAGTGTTGGAGTTGGGCAAAGGGGTCTGTGGGATGGGGAGTGGATTCTTGTCCAAAGAAATGAGCACGGAGGCGACGACAGCGGAAGAACAGTTCGGCGTCATGTTGTGCCCGAAATTCGTTAAGGTGGGGACGCAGAGGGATAAAGCTGAGGCCTTTGCTGAGTACGGAGTGTTCAGCATTGGACAGCGGAAGGTTAGGAGGGATGGTGAATACCCGACAGGAGGTGGTGGGGGGGTTGGGGGAGGGGATAGAGTAATAATATATCATGTCAGACCCAACTTTTGTTCTGGAATAGAAAGTGCAGGATTGAGTTACACTTCATTTGTTGAAAAAATTACTCATGGGATGCTGACTTGGTCATCCCTAGTTGCTCTGGAGAAGGCGGTGGTGAGCTGCTTTCTTAAACTGCTGCAGCCCATGCTCCGGAGATACTGTTAGAAAGGAAGTTATGGATGTGCGGCTGAGAATCCAGACCTATGGAATGACTATGTCAGGAGGATGATGTTGATACAGCATTGATTTTGCTTGATTGACATTTTTTGTGGTTATAATAAGTCGCTCTTTCTGTGATCTCTTTTGTTAAGGTCTCAATGTTTATTTGCACAAGATTTAATGTCAGAGCTACTGTTATTGATATTTAAGTGGTTTTTTGATTGAAAATTGTATAGGATTGTAGAGATACCTTTCTTTTGGGATTTATGAGTGGGCTTTTTTAAAGCAATTTCACAAATGCCATTGTTAGATGGAGATTTTTTTAATGTAGAGTGTAAACCTGGTGAACTTGGAAGGGCTATGTGTTAACATGGAGTGTTTGAGGGGCCACAAATATTATTAGGAAGCATACAGTTGAAATGGAGCAGGCACGGGAGCATCTGTAAGATATTTTGACCTCACCATTCAAAAGATTCCAGAGTCTAGACTCTCCTGATATCTTTCAGGATTTGGGAAACAGCTCTACACATAAATGGTGGTTGAATCATGGGACACATATGCGCAGATGGCACTTATGATAGATCAATTGTTATGTTTGACAGATTATGAATGAGTGAATGAGTTATTGTCATTTATATCGAGGGAGATGCAGTAAAAAGTGTTCTGTTGCCACAATCCAGCACCCTTTTGAGGTACAAGTGAATAAAAGGGAAGTACTTAAATCATGTTCATCTTCATCAGTTGGGGTCCGAAATACGGCGAGGTCTCTGCAAGGTCCCTGCTCTGGGCCTACCGCAGCCAGGAATCTCTGCTTCACCATCTCTGCAGTCCAGGTCTCGCCACCAATTCCAGCAGTCCATGCATCAGGCCTACGAAGCCAGGAGTCCCCTCTCTGGTCACTGCTGACACTGCCCCAGAAAGATGAAGAAAAGAAGAAGAAAAAGAGAAAAGAAGAAAAGGAGAGAGAAAGGAAAGAATGTGGCCAGCCTGGAGTGGACGGGTCTACTGAGCTGGTGCCGCCATCTTGAATAAAATGTTGTAAACCACGGAAACTTTTAGGAATAGAGGACAAAGATGGGATTGTGGGATTAGGTCACAGTTCAGCCATGACCCAACTGTGTTTTTATGTTCATACATGTCCACACGTACAAACTCAGACAAAAACCCCTGGCATATATAACTCATTCTCTACCAGTGAGAGGACTGTGTCGGGACCGGAGGCAGCAGGCCCCCAAAAGGGTGCTGTTGCCATAGGAACACAATTAAAAGTGACGTCATGTCGAGACCGCATCAGCACGATTGCCTTGGGTATCTTTCCACTTCGAGTAGGACTAATCTTTAAATCAATTATTTCCAATTTATTCTCAGAATGTGGGCATTGCTGGCAAACCCTGGCATTGTTTTTCCAATGTCTCCTTACTCTGAAGAGTCATTATTGCTAACTTTCTTGAAGTTCTTTTCTCAATTCACGTAGTACACCATATGGTACTTGTGGTTTAACAGATTAGGTTAACAGATTGGCCTCAGTTAAGTAGTGCCCTCAGCTCTAAGATTGTGAGCTTCTGATGACCTTGACCCCACTGTTTACTTTAACAGATAATCTAGGCTGATGGTAGAGTGCAGTCCTGATCGAGTCCTGCACTGTCAGAAGTGCCGTCTTTCAGATGAGACTTTAAACCAAGGCAATGCCTATCTGTTGGGTCAATGTATAAACTTCCGCTGGAGTATTTGAAAATAACCAATAAAATTCTCCCCATCAACACTCAGCCCAGAATCAGGCTCCTGAAAATAGATTTTTTTTTTCCTTTATTCATTTGCAGGCTGAGGGCATTGCTGGCTAGGCAGCATTTATTCCCCAGAGGGCAGTTAAGAGTTAACCACATTGCTGTGGGTCTGGAGTCATATGTAGGCCAGACCAAGTAAGGATGGTAGTTTCCTTCCCTAAAGGGAATTAGTGAACCAGATGGGTTTTCCCCCAACAATCGGCAATGGATTCACAGTCATCATTAGATCCTTAATTCCAGATATTTTTATTGAATTCAAATTCCACCAGCTGCTATGGTGGGATTTGAACCCTGGTCCCCAGAATGTTATCTGGGTCTCTGGATTAACATTCCAGCCATAATATCGCTAGGCCATCACCTCCCCTGGTCATTTGCTGTCATTCGGTATCACAACAGTGACTGTACTTCAGGAGTAACTTCAGATTTGAGCTGCTCAGAAAACACCTGCATGGCCTTCCACCTCACCAGCTCTGGATTTTCCTCCAGTCGTGCAGCTTCTAAGATTGTGACGCTTTTTTCAATTCTGATCTCTTGTTTAACACCAATTTCCAATGCCTCCAGGTCGCATTCTCTCGTCACACCGCTCTCTCTCCTCCTTTAAGATGCTGCTTAAAACCTGCGAACCCTTTGGTCACCTGTCCTAATAGCCCCTTATCAGGCTTTCTGCCAAGGTTTATTTGATAACATTCCTACGAGGCACCTTGTGATGCTGTGCTGCATTGAAGGTGCTTCATTAAAAACTATTTATTGTTATTAGTCATACAGTCGTGGAGTCATACAGCACAGAAAAAGACCCTTTGGTCCAACTGGTCCAAGCTGATCATAATCCCAAACTAAGCTAGCCCCACCTGCATGCAGCTGGCCATATCCGTCCCGTATTTCTTATTCATGTACTTATCCAAATGTCTTTTAAATTTTGCAGCTGTACCTGTATCCACCAGTTCCACACACGAACCACTCTCTGTGTAAAAAAAGTTGCCCCTCTGCTCCTCAGGGACCATGATGACATCAGCAGCTATGGGCTTCCAATGTTTTGCTATTGCCTTCTGCAGTATAGTTGACCAGGAATCCCCACCATTCTCACAGCCTGCCATCACGCATTTCAGAAGGATCTACAAGCTGACACTGAACCTGCTTCACCGCATCATGAGCACAGCTTTTGAGTTGGGACTTGAGCCCCGAGCTTCTAGTCAAGAGATGAAGATGTCTCTCATGCACCACAAGACCCACATTGTGTGCAATTAATTGGAAAATACCTTGGAATGTCTCACAGACATGAAGCAGATTGCTCTTGTTTAACCAATCCCTGGGTCAGGTTTCCCAATTTATTATAGTTTCTGATGGGATATTCCAAATCTTGGGTGAGGGGAAATGAACAGGCTCCCCTTCTTTGACAACAAGGTGCAGGGCTGGATGAACACAGCAGGCCAAGCAGCATCATAGGAGCAGAGAGGCTGACGTTTCGGGCCTAGACCCTTCATCAGAAAATGATGAAGGG
>NC_063332.1:8786921-8788233 GCF_021869965.1 Rhincodon typus
CGTCTGAGGAATGGGAGGGGGAGTTGAAATGGTTCGCGACTGGGATGTGCACTTGTTTATTGCGAACCGAGCGTAGGTGTTCTGCAAAGCGATCCCCATGCCTCCGCTTGGTTTCCCCGATGTAGAGGAGGCCACAACGGTAACAGTGGATACAGTATACGACATTAGCAGATGTGCAGGTGAACATCTGCTTGATGTGGAAAGTCTTCTTGGGGCCTGGGATGGGGGTGAAGGGGGAGGTGTAGGGGCAGGTGTAGCACATCCTGCGGTTGCAGGGAAAAGTGCCGGGTGTGGTGGGGCTGGATGGGAGTGTGGAGCGGACAAGGGACTCCCGGAGAGAGTGGTCCCTCCGGAAAGCAGGTAAGGGTGGGGAGGGAAAAATGTCTTTGGTGGTGGGGTCGGATTGCACATCGTGGAAGCCACCTGCTCCTGCCCCACCGAACTTATCTCCACCTATCTGGACTCCATTTTCTCCCCCTTGGTCCAGGAAATCCCCACCTATGTCCGTGACACCACCCACGCCCTCCACCTCCTCCAAAACTTCCAATTCTCCGGTCCCCAACACTTTATCTTTACCATGGACGTCCAGTCCCTATACACCTGCATTCCCCATGCAGATGGCCTAAAGGCCCTCCGCTTCTTCCTGTCCCGCAGGCCTGACCAGTCCCCCTCCACTGACACCCTCATCCGCTTAGCCAAACTCATCCTCACCCTTAACAACTTCGCTTTCAATTCCTCCCACTTCCTACAGACAAGGGGGGTGGTCATGGGTACCCCGCATGGGCCCAAGCTATGCCTGCCTCTTTATATGTGGAACAATGCCTCTTCTTTAGCTACACTGGCCCTAAACCCCATCTCTTCCTCCGTTACATTGATGACTGTATCGGCGCCGCCTCGTGCTCCCACGAGGAGCTCGAACAGTTCATCCACTTCACCAACACCTTCCACCCCAACCTTAAGTTCTCCTGGGCCATCTCTGATACCTCTCTCTCCTTCCTGGCACCCATCTGTTTCCATCTCTGGCAACCACCTGGAAACCGATATCCATTTCAAGCCCACCGACTCCCACAGCTACCTAGAATACACCTCCTCCCACCTACCTTCCTGCAAAAATGCCATCCCCTATTCCCAATTCCTTCGCCTCCACCGCATCTGCTCCCAGGATGAGGCATTCCACTCCCGTACTTCTCAGATGTCCTCGTTTTTCAAGGACCACAACTTCCCCCCTCAGTGGTCGAGAACGCCCTCCACCGTGTCTCCCGCATTTCCCGCAACTCATCCCTACACCCTGTCCCCGCAATAACAACCAAAA
>NC_063332.1:8788333-8789034 GCF_021869965.1 Rhincodon typus
AGAATCCCCCTCGTCCTCACGTACCACCCCACCAACCTCCGGATCCAACGCATCATCCTCCGACACTTCTGCCATCTGAAATCAGACCCCACCACCAAAGACATTTTTCCCTCCTCACTCTTATCTGCTTTCCGGAGGGACCACTCTCTCTGGGATTCCCTTGTCCGCTCCACACTCCCCTCCAGCCCCACCATACCCGGCACTTTTCCCTGCAACCGCAGGAAGTGCTACACCTGCCCCTACACCTCCTCCCTCACCCCCATCCCAGGCCCCAAGAAGACTTTCCACATCAAGCAGATGTTCACTTGCACATCTGCTAATGTCGTATACTGCATCCGCTGTTACCGTTGTGGCCTCCTCTACATCGGGGAAACCAAGCGGAGGCTTGGAGATTGCTTTGCAGAACACCTATGCTCGGTTCGCACTAAACAACTGCACCTCCCAGTCGCGAACCATTTCAACTCCCCCTCCCATTCCTCAGACGACATGTCCATCCTGGGCCGCCTGCATTGCCACAACGATGCCACCCGAAGGTTGCAGGAACAGCAACTCATATTCCACTTGGGAACCCTGCAGCCCAACGGTATCAATGTGGACTTCACAAGCTTCAAAATCTCCCCTTCCCCTACCGCATCCCAAAACCAGCCCAGCTCATCCCCGCCTCCCTAACCTGTCCTTCCTCCCACCTATCCCCTCCTCCC
>NC_063332.1:8789134-8817650 GCF_021869965.1 Rhincodon typus
CCCTAACTCCCCACCTACACTCATGATGAAGAGTCTAGGCCCGAAACGTCAGCCTTTCTGCTCCTTTGATGCTGCTTGGCCTGCTGTGTTCATCCAGCTCTGCACCTTGTTGTCTTGGATTCTCCAGCATCTGCAGTTCCTACTATCTCTGGCTCCATCCCCGCCTCTTTGACCTGTCTGTTTCCTCTCCACCTATCTTCTCCTCTATCCATCTTCTATCCGCCTCCCCCTCTCTCCCTATTTATTTCAGAACCCCCTTCTCCTCCCCCATTTCTGAAGAAGGGTCTAGGCCCGAAACGTCAGCCTTCCTGCTCCTCTGATGCTGCTTGGCCTGCTGTGTTCATCCAGCTCCACACCTTGGTATCTCTATAGCCTGGTGTCGTCTGACTTCTGACCTTGTCCTTTGTCCATGACCTTTTCTGATTTTAGTTTTCAATGACAAATGAACCCACTGATCAGATTGTGCGATTCATGATCTGAATTTTGTTTCCCTCAGTAGAAATAATTTGTATATTCTTAACACATATTTGCAGAAACAATCTTTTGAAAACTTCTCAAAAGATAGTGCCATGCTTCAGATGAGGCAATGTGGTTGGGGGTACATTGGAAAGAAATGGTAATTGACATGAAAGTGGAGTTTGGGAATTCAACTCTAAAATTCCTGTCTGCATTAGTAACCCATGAAACCAGAATACTCCCAACCAAATCTTTTCCCACTGTCAGTCAGCTCATTAGCTATGCACCTACTGAGAGGGGAGTGAGAGATTCACAGAGAGAGAGAGAGAGAGAGAGGGAAAGTGAGTCATGAATATTTACATTGGGTGGTATAATGATGTCGAGATACATAACAGACAAGGCTTACCTGCAGAGTATTTCAAATCAATTATTGCTGATCTCTTACATTTTAGTATGTCACTTCCTGTCAGTCAACCTGTGATTACAGTGAAGATGTTTGAAAGTAGGCCTTGCAGCCTGCTGGGATTAGTGCTTTCATTTCATGTCTCACAGAGTTTAGTGCTATCTCTTTATGGAGAGCTGAAATGGCACTGCTTGAGACTGTCCACTGTGATTTTAGTGATCTAACTTGCGAGATCTGCATTAAGAAAGAAGTACTTGCGTTTATATGGAGCCTTGCACAATCTCTGGAGGTCTAAAGTACTTTTGAAGAAAATGAGGTACTTCTGATGTCAGTAACTCAGTGAAAGGAGCAGGGCCATTGATGCAGAGCAAACAGCCACAAACAGCAATGAGCTGGTCATCAGTTTTGACGAGGCTGGTTGAAGTACAAATATTATTGATCAAGAGCCTGGCAGACAGCTCCCTTGCTCTTTGAACTAATGACGCAGGATCGTTTACAGTCACCTGAGAGATGGGACGGACTCTGAGTTTAACATCTCATTGGAAAGGCAAGAACTCTGATGGTTTAGCATTCCCTCAGTACTTCTCTGAGGGTCAACCTTGATTTTTGTGCTCAACCTCTGGGGTGGGAGTTGAACTTAAGATCTTATGATTTGGAGGTGAGTGCGCTACTAACTGAATTCACCATTTACAATCTTAATTTTTTTTGTTAGTCTCATTTGATTTTTGTTTTCCTTTGTACCTCCTTTCCTTCAAGTCATATCTCCCCTGGTGTATGAACTTCACTTGGACCTACGTTGTTTCTAAAAACCAAAAGAACTGCAGATGCTGTAAATCAGGAACAAAAACAAATTTGCTGGAAAAGCTCAGCAGGTCTGGCAGCATCTGTGAAGGAGAAAACAGAGTTAACGTTTCGGGTCTGGTGACCCTACCTCATTTCTATCTTGTTTAAGAAGTCATTCCTCAAAACCATAATGTTGGGTTTCACAAGTACAATGAAAATGCTGAGTTCTAACTCACCGCTCCATTTCTCCATCTGTTTCTGAATTGTCAAGCTGCTTGATTGATATCCTGTACAGGATATACAGAAATTTACTCCAACTCAATGTTGTGTAGAATGAAACCACTGCCTTTAATCCTTGTGATAAGTCCTAGTACTCATCACCAAATTCATCCCTTTCTCTCTAATCACTGCCTGGGCCAGAAGCAGACTGTTTACAACATTGGTGACGCATTTGGTCCTGAGCTTCTGACGCTTATTTGTTAAGAACATTTATTTCCTTCCCTGTAACATTGCTGGACTCTGCTCACACCCTATCACATTTACACTGAAATCTTCATCCTTGCCTTTTTTGTTCACCCTCCAGATATGTCTGTTTCAATGTAACACAGTGTGGAGCTGGAGGAACACAGCAGGCCAGGCAGCATCAAAGGAGCAGGAAAGTTGATGTTTCAGGTCGGGACCCTGCCCTGACCCGAAACGTCAACTTTCCTGCTCCTCTTGATGCTGCCTGGCCTGCTGTGTTCCTCCAGCTCCACACTGTGTTATCTCTGCAGTTCTTGCTATTTCTGTTTCAATGTAATCCTGATTCCCTTACCAACTGCCATCCTTGCACACTTGAGGTGATCCAGGGGTCTGGTGTCCACATCTGAACTTATTGCAAGCCACCTATCATCCTTGTTCTTGCTGACATACATGGGCTCTTGGTTGAAAATGCCTTGATATTAAAACTCCTTTCCTTGATGTCAAATCCCTCCACAGCCTCACTCTCCAATCTCTGTAATATCCTTTAGCCTCACAACCTTCCATGATACCCGTGCTCCAATAATTCTAGTCTCTTGAACATCTCCAATTTCAAAAATTCCAATGTTGATGGTCATGCCTTCAGCTGTTCTTAAACTCTGAAAACACCTCCTTAAGTTTTCCCTCCCTTTTTATCTCTCTTTCTTCCTTTAATATTCTTGAAAACAAAGCTCTTTGATCAAGCCTTGGTCATCTGTTCCATACAGATTCAATACTTTTTGATAATCTTCACATGGAGCCTCTTAGTATGTTATTCCCTGTTGAAGGCGCTATATAAATTCATATTGTTTTTGCTATGATTGAGATGATTGCAAAAGGGAACCAGAGAGACTGACAGGAAGAGAACGTGACTGTGCAGACGGTGGGAAACAAATGAATCCGCAAAAGGTCTGATCTCACACAGTTCTGCCCACTTAAAAAAGACCACGAGCATTTCTTAGCAGATCATGGGAGCTGTCTGTGAGAAAATTAGCTGTTCCCTTTTCTAGATTACAAAGCAACTCCCCTTGCATTAATATTTTGTTGGGTGTGAGGTGCTGAGATGAATCTGAGGTCATGAAAGGCTGTACAAAAATGCAAGCACTCCGTTCTTTCGAACGCTTAGGCAATGTTATTTGAAATCGAAAGTCAAATTGAGACACTCAACCGATTAAGTTCACAACAGCAGTTTGATCGATGGAAAAGCAAAAGCAGTGATGCTATGCAAGGCCACACTGAACCCAATATTGTAGTAAGGATGATAAAGGCTATTTTTCTTCAGGCAAATATTTTTCTGCAGGCATGGGTAGAATGCATAGCCATTACATATCTCAAAAAATTCAGTTATTTAATGGACCCAAAGAAAGGGATAACTCTGACTTATATGGCCCATGTAACATTAGTTTCAAAGTATTTTTATAAGCTCATAAATAGCAAGTTCCCAAGTGTCTTTAAGCCCACTGTTCAGATAATTGATATAGTCTGTTTTCAGTTGAAAGTCATAATTGAGATACGTACCCCATCAACATGTGGTCTCAGATTACCTAATATTCCACCAACTGGGCTCTGTCCCATCTCTGAGCCAGCAGACTGGGTCCTAGTTCCACACTCTTGAGATTTGAAAGCAAAAAGACTGGCTATCAGTGCAGTGTAGTATTGAAGGAAGGCTGCATTGTCACAGGTGCTACCTTTCTGCTAAAACACTACACAATGTGGCATCAACTTCTCCCAGCGAAAAGTAAAAGAACATGTAGCAGTATTCAAAGATGAGTAGGAGAGCTCTCTTTGATGCCCGCCCCAATATTAATCCCTTAACCAACACATCAAACAAATTATTTAGTTCTTATCACATTGCAACATTTGTGGAACTTTGATGTGCACAAATTGCCATATTTTCAACATTACAACAAGAGAATGTGAAGAACTTTGGGACATCCTACGGCTGTGAAAGGTGTTACATAAACAAAGGTCCTGTTACTTAACACTCATTTCTTTTTTTAGCATTGATTTGAACATAAGAATGTAAGAAATAGGAGCAGGAGTAGGCCATCTGGCCTGTCGACCCAGCTCCGCCATTCAATAAGACCATGGCTGATCTTTTCGTGGACTCAGCTCCACTTACCTCCTTGCTCACCACAACCCTTAATTCCTCTACTGTTCAAAAATCTATTTATCTTTGCCTTAAACAACATAGCCTCAACTGCTTCACTAGGCAGAGAATTCCACAGATTTGCCTAAAAGCAGGTCCTGTCCTCATACTGCCATACCATATAACCTCACATTTTCTCCCGTTTTTTATTGTTTCCTAGTGTGTGTGTCACTAGCACGGTCAATATTTAGCATCCATCCCTAATTGCCCTTCAGCAGGTGTGAGTGAGCCACATTCTTGACTTGCTGCATTTCATCTGGTTCAATATTTCCGTCGCAGTTTGGTATAGTGGCTTGCCTGGCCATATCAAAGATTCAACAACACTGCTGTTGGGATCACATGTGAGCTAGCACCAAAACATTGTTTAGCTCAGCTGGCTGGATAACTGGTTTGCAATGCAGAGTGACGCCAACAGCGTGTATCCATTTTCTGCACCAGCTGAGTTTACCATGAATGTTTCACCTTCTCAACCTTAGCTTGGTCGTCCGTATTACTAGTCCAGTGATATTATCACCATGGCGTAACTTCATCAGCTATATCAGGTTTCCATACTCAATTTTAAGTTGTCATCCGCTTACTCTCTCTCTGTCTATATCAATCTTACCTTCCTTCAATCATGTGTTTCAGCAAGCTTTTTGTGCCTAAGGATATGGTCAGTCCAAACATGTTGCCTTTTCCTGACAATATTCACAAATGATCTTTCCTCCTTCACCATCTTGAGAACTTTCTGTTGTGCGCTCACCAATTGGTCTCTCCATAGCTTCACAGAATCATATTTCACAGCATTATTTCCTTTATTCATTAACAGGATGAGGGTGTCACTGGCTAAGCAGTATTTATTGCCCATCTCTAATTGCCCAGAGGGCAGTCGAGAGTCAACCACATCGCTGAGGGTCTGGAGTCACAAGTAGGCCAGACCAGGTAAGGATGGCAGTTACTTTCCCTAAAGGGGAATTATTTGTCTTTGATTTTCCACTTTTCCCAAGGTCCACAGCTCAGTTTCATGCAGTTTAAGATCCTAAATCACAGTCCTGGTCATTATGTCTTCTTCATAAATTCTAAGGTCAAAAATCACATGACACCAGGCTATAGACCAACAGGTTGATTTGCAGACACAAGCTTTCGGAGTCTCGCTCCTTCTTCAGATGTCAGACGAACCAAGACTCCAAAAGCTTGTGTCTTCAAATAAACCTGTTGGTCTATAACCTGGTGTTGTATGAGCTTTGACCTTGTCAAAGCTGATGTATTATGGTGGAAAGGATTAGGAGAGGTAATTTAGTTAAATGACAGAGTTGTAAAGAAGGTCATAAGGACTGGGGTTCGTATCTGTTGGTCTTTGATGGTGGCAAACGTTGACAGTGTATTTAGCATAGAAAATGGGAATGTTGGCATTGCAAGTAGAGAGGTTGATTATAAAAGGAGGGAATTTGAGTCTTTACAGAGTTTCAGTGGGGCCATGATGAGTGTATTGCATCCCATTGTAATCATAAACATCATATTTTAAATTGTCTGTCCATGTTCTTCCAACCAAAATATGTTATTTTGATTTTCCCCACATGGAACTTCACTTTCCATCTGCCTACCCACTCCACAAACTGGTCTGTGTCCTCTTGGAGGTCTACACTGTCCTCACAATTTACAATATTTCTAAGTTTCCTATCATCTAAAACTGGCCCCAGCACACTGTCTAAATCATTAATATATATATCAGAAAAAGCAGAGGTCCCAATATTGACCCCTGGAGAATAGCGCTATAAGCATTTCTCCGGTCTGAAAATAATCTATCTGTTGCTACTTTTCTCATAAGTGCGTTGCTTGGCAAAGTGTTGAATGCCTTTTGAAGTCCACGTTTACACCACATCAATGACATTACCCTCATCTGTTTCTGCTCCCTCTTCAAACAACTCCAGTAAATTGATCAAACATAATTTCCTCTTTGGAAAGGGCATGGGGTGTCATGGTAGCTTAGTGGTTAGCACTGCTGCCTCACAGAGCCTGGGGCCTGGGTTTGATTCCACCCTGGGGCAACTGTCTGTGTGGAGTTTGCACATTATCCCCGTGTCTGTGTGCATTTCCACTGGATGCCCCGGTTTTTTTCCACAGGTCAAAGATTTACAGGTTAGGTGCATTAGCTGTGCTATGCTGTCAAGGAATGTGCATGCTCGTTGGATTAGCCAATAGAAATGGGAGGTTACAGATGGGATGGGGTGCGATGCTCTTTAGAGGGTCAGTGCTGACTCAATGGGATGAATGGTCTCATCCTGCACTGTAGGGACTCTATGAAATACATGTTAGGCCTTTGTAATCAATCCGTCTATTCCCACATGAGCACTACTCTGTCCTGAATAATTGTTTCTCGAAGCCTCCCCACCACCAGATATAAACTGTCTAGTCCATAATTGCTGGGCTCATTCTTACAACCATTCTTGGAGCAGAGTTTAGCTATGAGGAAAGACTGGACAAAATTGGTTTGTTTTCACTTGAACGTCGGTGGCTGAGGGGAGGGGTGGGAGTGAGCTGATGGAAATTTACAATATTATGAGAGGCATGGATAGAAGGGATAGTTAGAGTTTCCTTCCTGTGGTATAAATGTCAGTTACTAAGGGACATAGGTTAAAAGTTTTTTATACAGAGGGTGGTAAGTGCCTGGAATGCGTTGTCAGAGGAGATGGTAGAAACAGAGACAATAGCAATACTTAAGAGGCATCTGGGCAGATACGTGAATAGGCAGGGAATAGAGGGACACTGAGCACGTAGAGACAAAAGGCACTATGTGTCAGCACCAGTTTGGTGGGCCAAAGGGCCTGTTCCTGTGCTGTACTGTTCTTTGTTCTTTGTCCTAAAGTTTTCATATAACACCTCAGCCATGCTCCTTGTCTCCAGACATCTATTCCTTTGTGGTTCCAACAGCACATCCTTTCTTGTTGGACTGAAATCATGCCGTTGGAGAAACGTTTTCAGAGCACAATCAAAAAACGTTTACCCCTCTCTGTCAGTCATCGACTGTCACTGGACCAGTCTATATTTGGGTAATTGAAGTCCTTCATTGTAAATACTGAATAATGTTGGTATCTCTCTGTAATTTCCCTGAAGATTTGTTCCTTTACATCCTTCTTACTAGTTGGTGATCTATAGAAGGCACAGAGCAATGTAATTACACCCTTTTGGTTCCCTCGCTTTAGCCAAATTAATCCTAAACTTGAACCGTCTGATTCATTCTCCTTAACTAATAGTAATACCCTTCATTTTCTAGCTTTTCTGAACACCTTGTACACAGGAATATTTAATATCCAGTCCTACCCTTCCTTGAACCACCATTTTTTTTAATATTCATTCACAGGATGAGGGCATCGCTGGCAAGGCAGCATTTATTGCCCAGAGGGCAACTGAGAGTCAACCACATTGTTTTGGGTCTGGAGTCACATGTAGGCCAGACCAGGTAAGGATGGCAGTTTCCTTCCCTAACGGACATTAGTGAACCAGATGGGCTTTTCTGACAATCGACAATGGCTTCACGGTCATCATTAGATTCTTAATTCCAAATATTTTTATTGAATTCAAATTCCACCATCTGCTGTAGCAGGATTCAAACCTAGGTCCCCTGAATGTTATCTTGGTTTCTGAATTAACAGTCCAGCGATAATACCACTAGGCCATCGCCTCCCCAACCTCTCTGCTGATTGCCACAACATTATATTTCCATATGGCAGTCAGCGCCTGTAATTCCCTAATCTTATTTACTGAATTGACAGAAATACATAGTTACCCTGATTTTGATTTCATTACTTTCTCTCATACTCAGAATTCACCTATTGTCTTTCTATTGTTTCTACTACCGTTATCCATTTCTTAGAGTATTTTTTCTTTCCTCCTGGCATTCCTCTCATATTCTCTCTTGGTTTCCACACCCTTTCCGAGTTAGTTTAAAGTCCTCCCAACATCAGGAAGACAATGCCTCACAAAGAACTTACTTCCAGTTATACATAGATGTAATCTGTCCGGTTTGTATCGTAGAATCAGAGAATCATACAGTTATGGTGCAGAAGGAAGCTATTCAGTGAAAGGTGTCTGCATCAACTCTTCAAACGAGGATCATTACTTAGTGTCAATCTCCTGACTTTCTCCAAGCCCTTGCACTTTATTCCGATAAATACATTCTCAAGACTTTGTTAGAGCTTCTGTTCCTTTTCAGTTTTAAGTCATTATGTCCTTATGCAGTTGTTATTAATGCCATTATTGTACTGACAGCTGCTATCTTCTCTCCCTAAGGTAAGCAAATCTTCACCTTCCTTCACTACTGGAGCTCAATGTAAGACCTCAAGCTTCTCCCCCTTATACACACATGCATGACACACACACACACAGACACAGACACACACGCAAACACAGACACACACACACACACACACAAACACAGACACACACACAAACACACACAAACACAAACACACACACACACACACAAACACAACACACACACAAACACAGACACACACATACACAAACACACACACACATTGTCTTCAGGTGTCCATTCCTTTGTGGTTCCAACAGTGCATCCTCTCTTGTTGGACTGGATTCATGTTGCTGTAGAAACTTTCTCTGAACACAATCTAAAAGTGTTTACCCCTCTCTGTCGGTCACTGACTGCCACTGGACCAGTATGCATTTGAGTAATTGAAATTCTTCAACGTAGAAGTTTATAAAGTAATGAGAGGTATAATGGAGCTGATGGTATTTGTCTTTTCCCTAAGATGGGGAATCTCAAGACTCAGGGTCACATTTTTAAAGAGAGAGAAGAGAGATTTAAAGAAAAACGTGTCAAATTTTTTGCACACAGGGTGATTCGTGTGTGGAATGAACTTCCTGAGGAAGTGATGGATGCGGGTATAATTACAACACTTAGAAGACATTTGGATGGGTACATGAATAGGAAATGTTTGGAGGGATATGTGCCAGGAGCAGGCAGGTGGGACTAGTTTAGTTTGGGATTATGTTCGGCATGGACTGGGTAGACCAAAGGATCTGTTTGCATGCTCATTGACTCTATGACTCTAATAATTTTGGCATCTCTCTGTAATTTCCTGACGATTTGTCCACAATGAGGAAGACGTGGCAGCTCATTTTCACAAGATGATTATCACACTTGTGAATCCTCCTTCCATTACCAGCCGGATCTGATGGACTCGAACCTGGACCTTCAGACCCAGAAATAGGTTGCATCACGATACCTCCAGTACTGTCAAAAAAAGAAGTGTTCTTATATTAGCACAGTTAAATAAAACATTGTCAGCTTACCAACATCAACATGCCAGAGTCTAGGATGATGAGGAGGATGACAGCTGAAAGGTCACTTACTGGAATAATAAATATCTGTTTACATCCACTTGATTAATGTTGTGCAGACATGAAACCTAAGTAAAGCTCTAGTGAAATAACTACTCCCTTCATTCAATCAGGTCACTGGTATATTTCCTCCGGTTGGGGCAGAAATTGGCTAAATGCCAACTTTAGCAAGGTTTATGAATGGTTTCTCTCCACAAGCCCCAAGTGAGATGTCTGATACTACTTTCAGAAACTGTCCTTATTGCCTATACGCCACATCTCTACGGTGCCCCGCTCATATCCTTTCTTTCCGCTTGCCACCTGTGGACATGCTTGTCACTGACGGGATCTCCTGACATTCCCAGCTCCCGAACTATATTTAAGACGCGGCCGCATGCCAGGTCAAGCTGTCCTATGCAGTTTGCCCACCTCAAGAATTGCCCCAGACATGGCGATCGGAGAGAAATTAACATCTGGTTGGGGTGCAGAGGCAGTTCACTAGGTTAACTCTGGAATTGAGTGAATTGGTTTATGAGGAGAAATTGAGTGGACTGGGACAATACTCAATGGAATTTAGAAGAATAAGGGAGGTCTTACAGTAATGTATAAAATGATGAAGGAAATAGATAAGATAGAAATAGATAAGAGATAGTTGTATCCACTAGCAGGTGAAACCAGAACTAGGGGGCATAGCCTCAAAATAAGGGGGAGCAGATTGAGGACTGAGTTGAGGAGGAACATCTTCTCCCAAAAGGCTGTGAATCTGTGGAATTCCCTGCCCAGTGAAGCAGCTGAGGCTACCTCATTGAATGTTTTTAAGGCAAAGATAGATTTTTGAATAGTAAAGGAATTGAGGGTTACGGTGAGTGGGCGGATCAGTGGAGCTGAGGCCACGAAAAGATCAGCCATGATCTTATTGAATGACGGAGCAAGCTCGAGGGGCCAGATGGCCTACTCCTGCTCCTGTGTCTTATGTCCTTATGCAATTTGCTTTGCAAACAGTGAGGTGGCTGTTCTGGTGAATGGGTTTGGTGCTGTGTCCAGCAGAGAAGTCCAGCAGGATAAATGTTCCCTCTAGGCTGTGTGGAGTCTCAGAAGTTCCCTGTGATTTCTGTGCATTGACCTCTGGTTCTGGAAGCTGTTACTGCACACCAACCTTAGAAGTACGTGCAATGGAAAATATAATTTGGGGGAATGTAACCCCTAACTTCCACCAGCCCCCTCCGAGATACCACCAGAGTCTGTGCTGTGTCTGCAATCTGAAAGAATGCACAGCAATGCCACAAGGAGATCAATGACCTTCTCTGTTCCATGATATTATCTTCTCTCTTCTACCTCACCCTCCGCCTCAACTATTGCACCCACCAGCCAGGAAGCTCATGGTCTATCACTCTAGCTATTGCCCTTACATCTTCCTTCCCTCACGCTCACCCACCACAAACCCTGCATGGACTCAGTGCCTCCAACTCACTCACTTGGGATGCCTCCATACCTTTTCCTCAGCCCTAACATCTGTGCCAGCCACTGCCACCTCACTCAATCCCACAGTAGCGCAGAAAAGAAACCAAGATGGAAGATAGGTTTATGATAGTCACCTCTTCGTCCCCAGCTCCAGCCAGTGAGGACCCCAACTGTTCCTGTAGTGAGGTTAGAACATCCATATTGAAAAAAAAGTTAGGACCATTGTCCATTCCTGTGCTGTTCTAGCATCGTCACTGTCGTGAATATGCTCAAGCTTCGAGGCCTTTCTCACGGCTCATTTTCTCTTCTGCCACCTGCAGTTACCAGTGGTCTCCATCCAGTCTCCACCATCAAGACTACAGCCCCACAAGACATCTTCTGCACCACCCTAGAGGCTACAGGTACCTCAGAGGATGCACTGGCAAGGATGCCTCCTGCATCACCTTCAGTGAGGCCCCACATTGATGCCTCACTGGGTATTTTAGCCAGATTCGCAGCTGGCAGAAGAAGTAATGTCCCAGCTCACTGGCACTCAGAGGCGTGCTGGAATCCAGGCACCCGCTCAGTCCCAGCAGGAGAGGAGACCCACAGTGTTGGCAATCAAGGGCTTCTTCCATATGCACAGGCGGGCACAGGAGAAGCAGGCAGGTTTGTCAGAGGCACTGGGCAAACTGACTTGAATTTTGGAGAATTGCCTGCAGCAACAATGTTTGCAAAGGGCTACCTCTGGCATGTGAGCGTCTGGCTGCCTCCACAGACAGATTGGCAACAGGCAGGGAGATCCAGGCCCGGTATGTTCAGGTCTACTGGATAGACATAGACCTGCTCTCCATCACCCAACCCGTTGGTGCTCAGCACCTACAACAAGGCAATGGGACCCTCACCCTTCTTCATAAGGAGGAAGGGCACTGCCAGTGAGCTCCCAGTCAGAGGAGAACAACATACTGAAGTGTCCTCTCAGGGATATTGATAGGAGACAGAGCTGGGCTGAGAAGTGGCAGATGGAGTTGAACCCTGAAAAGTGTGAGGTGATTCATTTTGGAAGGACAAACTTGAAAGCAGAATACAGGGTTAACGGAAAGATTCTTGGCAGTGTGGAGGAGCAGAGGGATCTCGGGGCTCATGTCCACAGTTCCCTGAGAGCTGCCACCTAGATGGATAGAGTTGTTAAGAAGGAGAATGGTGTGTTAACTTTCATTAATAGAGGGATTGAGTTCAAGAGCCGTGAAGTTATGCTCCAGCTATACAAAAGCCTGGTTTGGCCACATCTGGAGTATTGTGTCCTGTTCTGGTCGCCTCATTACAGAAAAGATGTGGAAACATTGGAAAAGGTGCAGAGGAGATTTACCAGGATGTTGCCTGGAATGGAGGGAAGGTCTTACGAGGAAAGGTTGAGAGAGCTAGGGTTTTTCCCTTCAGAACGACGAAGGATGAGAGGTGACTTGATAGAGGTTACAAAATGATCAGAGGTATAGATAGGGTAGATAGCTAGAGTCTTTCTCCTCAGGTGGAGGTAGCTATTACAAGGAGGCATAGTTTTAAAGTGAGTGAAGGTAGATATAGGGGAGACATCAGAGGTAGGTTCTTTACTCAGAGAGTGGTCGGGGCGTGGAATGCATTGCCGGAGAGGGTAGTGGAGTCGGCCTCATTAGGGGCATTTAAGCGACTATTAGATCGACATATGGATGATAGTATAAGGTAGGGGTGGAGGTTAGATAGACCTTAGGTTTAGAGTAAAAGTTTGGCACAACATTGTGGGCCGAAGGGCCTGTATTGTTCTTTGTTCTATGTTCTATGTTCTATGTTCTGTGTTCTATGTTCTGTGTTCTATGTTCTGTGTTCTGTGTTCTATGTTCTGTGTTCTATGATACTCCAGATGTGGCTGAGCCTTCCACCTCCACCCTCAGGTTTGTGGGATTTCAAGCTGAGGATGCTTAGCTGCACCTTCCTCTGGCCAGGACACACTCAGCACGTCTGGGCCATTTGGACACAAGGGTTCACTTGACCTAAATTCCAAGAACAACGGGCTCCAGACTAGGGCAGGCTCCGTCCATTCCAGCCCGGGGCTGTACTGAGGGATAATGGGAGGGAAAGGAAGAAGAAGAACTTTGGACAGCCATAGGTGCCACAATTTGAAGTGATAACACAGTGTAGAGCTGGATGAACACAGCAGGCCAGGCAGCATCAGAGGAGCAGGAAAGCTGACGTTTCGGGTCGGGACCCTTCTTCAGAAATGGGGGAGGGGGAAGGGGGCTCTGAAATAAATAGGGGGCGGGTGGGGCTGGGAAGGTGAGATAGTGATAGACGAGTGCAGGTAGGCAGTGGTGGGGAGTGGTCTGTGAGGTGGGAGGAGTGGATAGGTGGGAGAGAAAATGGACAGGTTGTGTCAGGTCAAGGAGGCGGGGAATGAAAGGGAGGGTTGGTCATGGGATGAGGCTGGGGTGGGGGGTAGATTTTGAAACTTGTAAAGTCCACATCGAGACCATTGGGTTGTAGACTCCCAAGGTGGAATATAAGGTGCAATTTCATAACATTTGTTCACCCTGTAAACTGGTGCTGAAATAGGGCACATCTAAGGCATTCTGCATTCTAATAGCTACCCTGATCATATAATTTCTTACTGTAGAGTGTACACATTCACAAACAGCTCTAAGGTACTCACTCTTGGTCCTATAAAATGGCCAGTCTACCTCAGATGACCCTAGTAGTGTAAGGCATCTCAAAAGTGTGAGCTAGCTGTTAATAGTGTTGACAATGAACAGGATACTGATGTCAAGCCAAACAGATATTCTGCCCACTACACAAATGAGTAAGTCAGAAGTCACACCAGTTTACAGTCCAACAGGTTTATTTAAAATGACAAGCTATCAGCCTGTCGACAGTCCACTCACACTGTTTGTACTTATTCCATTGACACTCTTAACCACCTGGAATTATCTTGCCTTTATCTCTCCACCTATATATTCTGTGCCTGTGTGCTTCCCTCCACTTCACCTGATGAAAGAAGGGCACTCTGTAAGCTTATGATTTTAAGCAAACCTGTTGGATTATAACCCGGTATCGTGTGCCTTCTGACTTTGTCCACCCCAACTCCAACACTGGGAACCTCCACAAATCAATTATGTGGTACATGAATTTGAGTGCAGGTGTGATGTCAAGTATGTAGGCTGTACACCCTAACAACTGGAGAATCAAACAGTATGTCCCTTCAGCTGTTTGCTCCAAGCAAGGCATGACTGTGTATATCCAGTCCATGCTTGCAAAACTGGTAATGTAGTGTTTAACATTAGCTGTGATTTGGCAATGGGACAACATTTGCTGGATAGTCCTGAAAGTGGAAATAATTACATTTGCCCTGTGATACGAACCAGTGAATGGCAATCATCTATTTAAAACCTGCATAGTATATGTACATATTCTTTCTGTCTGCAAGTAACTGGAACTTTGGAAATAATTACATTTAAATCCAATTTAGGATTAAAATTCTAGCTCCGAGAGTGCACAAGTGCAATTATTTCCAAGTGCATTTGTTGAAATTACAAATGTTAAAATACAAGTTCCAGTTATTTGCAGACAGAAAGAATATGTACATATACTATGCAGGTTTCAAATAGATGATTGCCA
The DNA here is from genome assembly GCF_021869965.1 of Rhincodon typus. Taxonomy (NCBI): domain Eukaryota; kingdom Metazoa; phylum Chordata; class Chondrichthyes; order Orectolobiformes; family Rhincodontidae; genus Rhincodon; species Rhincodon typus. The sequence goes on from NC_063332.1 coordinate 8,803,834, forward strand.
TTCACTGGTTCGTATCACAGGGCAAAGCCATAATGGAACAGAGTCAACATGCCTGCGTTAATATTTAAACATAGCCTGGCAATTAAAATGTCTGCTCCCTCATGCTTACAGCTGTTTTTCTCAGATTAAACTGTTTCTTTTGCTAAAGGGTCACCCTCCCCAGACTTAGCTAATCATAAAAAATGATCAGTCAACAGACACATGCAATTGAGCATCGGACAATGAACAGGTGCTCTTGTGGCACGGGTTCAAGTGTCACACATTCTCGAGATGAACAGCCCTGAACAGCTTGATTAAAAACATATCTGGAGCACTATACAATGGCCCTTCAAAGAGTCATTTATTACTTATTACTCCCACCGATACTATGAACAGATGCATCAGCGACAAGTAGATTCGGGAAAATGGGTTAATTTTCGCCTCTTGTTAGCTTCCTCACTATCTTCCTCACTATTTTCACTATCTTCCTCACTATCATGTCCCAATGGATATGTCTTTGATGGCTTGACAGTCAGGGTGTTACTAAGACAGTTTTGGTGATCTGGTATTGAAGAATCTACCCGGAGTACTTTCTGTGCACTTTATATCCGCAGTGTTTCCTCCAAATGATATTCAAGATGGCAGAGTACTGAGCCATTAGTTGATGGAGAGTGGTAGATGATAATCAGTGAGAGGTGTCTGTGCCTGTATTTGAGTCATGCCATAAAACCTGATGGGTCTGGAGTCAGTGTTGAGAGCTTCCCTCCTAACGGTTCTACCATCTCTGGTTGGTCTGTACTACCAACAAAAAGTCATAACCAGCTTAGTGAATATGATAATGTTAAGGTGTTTCTTGACTTGATAGTGGGACAGCACTCCCAATTTTGATGCAAGTCCCTAGATGTTAGTGAGGGAGGCTTTTCAACATCCACTGGAGGGTGTACCTTTGCTTTGTCTGAACCTGTGGCCATATCAATGATGCTGAGCGATCTGTTGGGTTTCCTCCGAATTATTTTACTGCTCAGTAGTTTTTGATACAAAATAATGCTGGCTTGTTTGGCCATTTTAGAGGACACATAAGATCCCATTGCAGTGGATCTGGAGTCATAATGACACCTGAAGAAGGAGCGAGACTCTGAAACCTTGTGCTAGGACAAGAGGGCATAGCCTCAAGATTAGAGGGAGAAGATTTAGGACTGAACTGAGAAGGAATTTCTTCACCCAGAGGGTTGATAATCTATGGAATTCCTTGCCCAGTGAAGTAGTTGATGCTACTTCAGTAAACGCTTTTAAAAAAAAGTAGATTTTTTTTGAACAATAAAGGAATTACAGGATACGGTGAGAACGCGGGTAAGTGGATCTGAGTCCACGAAAGGATCAGCCATGATCTTATTGAATGGCGGAGCAGGCTTGAAGGGCCAGATGGCCTACTCCTGCTCCTTGTTCTTATGTTCTTATTATGTATGTCTTCAAATAAACCTGTTGGTCTAGAACCTTGTGTCATGCGAATTTTGACCTCGGCCTAAAAAGGGCATTAGCAAACCCAGTGTAGTGATTGCAATGAGCTAGCTGGACATCAGAGGATATGAGTTCTCTGATTGGGGCTGTTAACCTGGTCCAATCAGGGAGCCCTGACTGACAGATAAAATAGGTGAGTGTCAGAGATACTGACACTCTGGTACCTGATTTTGAAGGAGTCAAGGACTGTCCAAGTGTAAATAAAGGGTGATTTGGTGATGGGATATCAGCTTCTGTGGAGTTATTTCACCCAGCAGGTTTTCACAACTTTCAATGATGGTTTTTTGGAGATTAGCTTTCAACTCCAAATTTTTATTCACTGAATTTAAATTTCACCAGCTGTCATGTTGGGATATGAACCTGTGTCCCTGTTGCATTAGCTTGGACTTTTAGATTACTAGCCCTGTGATATGCCTACAATGCAACTGCCTTGTCCCATTATTGATGGAAGCTTTCTATTTCAAGTTTATTTAAACCTTTACTGAATTTAAATTTGCCATTTGAGATTTGAACTCCTAGTCAGGTCTCTGGCTTTGTTATCCACTAACACAACCATTATATTATCACACACACCTACCTGCAGAACAGCAGCCAGCAATTAATCTTGTGAAGTACTTTGAGTCAATTACCTGTAAAAAAGCCTCGCCATATAATCATACCATGACAATATCTGTCAAACTGAATGAGTGCAAACCCCTCAAAATATCCTCTGCCACCTTCTTTCACTGTGAACGGACAGACAAGCCTCTCGTATATTAGAGATGCAAAGGTGCTTTGAAGAGGAGCTGCTTTGTTGAAAGTGTTTGCAACCTCCACACACAAAACAAATTAACATGACACCGAGAATCTGGTCTTCCTTTTCAAACTACTTACCTCACATCCCATTTTCGCAGCCGCTCTGGGGGGAGCAAAATGACTGTCACACTGGTATTATTTGTGAAAGAAGAATCTAAACAATCATTATATGCGCGGGCTGTTGAAATCCTGCCCTTTTCTGAAGCTCCGACCTTCAGTAATTGATACTCTGGGGCCAATTATTGGCAAAAGGTTATCCTTTGGGTTGAAACATAGCTTGCCCAGTAATTACGCTGGAGAGTTAATCTACCAGGCCTGGTGATTGACAACACAGCCTGCACCTCCACTAATTACCCATTGCAGGCAGCACCTGGTTGAAGAACTATCTAGGGCTCTCAGGGAAACTATCCTGATGTTTGTGCCACTCCCGTTGTCTCCGCACACATTCCCCGTTCCCCCACAGCAGCAAGTATCCTGAAATTAAATGCTGCAGGAATAGGCCCAGGATATTTCTGTATCAAATAGGGGGATTGAAAGCATAGCGCCTTTCGAATTACAAGAGGGGCGTGTTGATGGCGTAGAGATGGAGAAAACAGTTGTGATAGAATCCGAAACTCTGGATTGTGAATGAAAGACAGGACGGAATAAAATCTAGCTGGGATGAACCTTTTTTTACCCAAAGGATGTTGAGAATGTGGTGTTCGCTGAGGTGAATAACATTGAAGCATTTGTTGATCTTCATATGTGTGAAAGATAAAAAAAAGACTTTTGATCAGGTGAGATGAAGTAGGTTAAGGAACCCCTATAGTGTGAAAGCAGGTCATTCAGCCCATCAGCTCCAAACTGCATCCCACCCAGACCCACACCTGTAACCCTGCATTTCTCATGGCTAATGCAGGGTTATGGGGGTGGGTCTGGGTGGGATGTTATTTGGAGCTGATGAGCTGAATGTCCTGCTTCTACACTGTAGGGATTGTATAATCCAGCCTGCACATCCCCTGAATGCTATGGGCTATCTAACATAGTCAATCCATCTAACCTACACACCCTTGGACTGCGGGAGGTAATCAGGGCACCCAGAGGGGACACTTGCAGACAAAGGGAAAATGTGCAAACTCCACATGGACAGTCACCCAAGGTGGAATCAATCCTACATCCCTGACACTGTGAGGTAGCAGTGCTAGCCACTGAGCCATTGTGCCATCCAAGCGTAAGAGCAGAAAAACACCAATATAGTACAGTTGGGCCAAATGGCCCCTTTCTGTGCCTTTTATTGTAGAAATTGTCTGCTGACTCAACTACCTCTTGATAAATTCTGACTGATTGCTTGTGTTTGAAAAGTGTGCGTACACAATATAAAGCCAATTTTTAATTTTTTTTAAATCCACTTGATTTAACAGCACTTTTTGAACCACTAATATATCTTTTTTTTCATTTTTAAAGCTTTGTTAAGTTTTTATCACTCCTCACTTCAATTCATTCAGAGATTTCACAGATACACAGATGCTCCTGGGTGTCAGAGAACACAGTCGTAATTGTATGTAACAACAAAAGGGACATGCTATGCACTGCATTCACTGAATCACACTGGGTGCAACCCTGTTCTTTCTCCTGCGCTTTCTCTTCCCTCATAATTAACTTTGGACATAATGGTCAGGTCAGAATGGCGTATGGTTGATGGGGAACTTGCAGGAGGTGGTATTCCTGTGTATCTGCTGCTCTTGCCCCTCTGGAGAGTAGATCTCGTTAGTTTTGAAGGTGGTGTTAGAGGAGCCTTGCTGAATTTCTTCCTTGCATCTTGTAGGCTCTTTCCAACATCACAGTTGCCAGTCTTCAATCAATTTGATTCGTCCCACATGATATGAAGATAAGGATGAAGTTACTGACCACCAACTTCTCCCGGGCACATATGGATGGGCAATAAATGCAGGGCCAGCACATTCAATGAATGAAAAAAAAACTCTCTCATGCCATTCCATCACTGTCACAGGGTCAAAACTTCAGAATTCCCTCCTTAACGATATAGTGGCTCTGTGGTTAGCCCTGCTGCCTCAAAGCACCAGGGACCTGGGTTTGATTCCACCGTTGGGCAACTGTCTGTGTGGAGTTCAGATGTTCTCCTCGTGTCTGCGTGGGTTTCCTTCCACAGTCCAAAGATGTGCAGGTTAGGTGGATTGGACATGGGAAATGTGGTGTTACAGGGATAGGGTGGATCTAGATGGGATGCTCTTCAAAAGGTCTGTGTAGATTCGTTGGGCCGAATGGCCTGTTTCCGCACTGTAGGGATTCTATTCTATGTGGGTGCCCCTACACCCTAAGGAATGCAACAATTCAAGAACAGAAAGGAACTGTAGATGCTGTAGATCAGATGCTGGAAAAGCTCAGGTTTGCCAGGATCCATGAAGACAAGTCATAGTTAATGTTTCGGATTCAGGGACCCGGTTCTGAGGAAGGGTTAAACGTTAACTCTGATTTCTCTCCGCAGACGCTGCCAGACCTGTTGGACTTTTCCAGCAATTTCTGTTTTTGCAACAATTCAAGGTATCAGCTTAACTCCACCTTCTCCAGGGCAGTCAGAAGTTTCTATGAAGAGTCACTGCAATCAAAACATCAAACTCTGTTTCTCTCTCCACATTTGCTGCAAGACCTGCTGAGTTTCTCCAGAATATTGTTTTCATTAAAGACAAATTCTATCTGATGAAGTTGATTGGTGATAACACAGAAGGTTAATTGGTTCGTCCGGTAGCTATTCTACATGTGAGCTTAGGCCCACAGAGGGGGCTTTTAAGAAGATGCAAGTTGCTAACCTAAAGGAGGACATGAAGGAGAAGTAAGTATGGATTCCAATTTGGTGTGGGGACAGGAAACATTGACCGGTGGTGAATGTATGCACTTTGTTCTTGGAGTGGTTTGCTGTGCTGGTCGTCGTGGCTCAGTTTCAAACCCAATACTCCTTCCAATCTTTGTCAGTGACCTAGATTAAACTAAAAATTTCAGACAATGGAAACTTGACAAAGCAGTAGATCATGATAAGGCAGATTTATAAGCTTCAGAATGACAGTCAGCATGGTGAATTTAGCAGAAACATGATAGGCTGAGTTCAAATGGACGAGTGCAAAGTGATGCTTTTGTTGGATGAAATAAGGAAAAATCGTATACTATAAATGGTACCATTATGAAAAGTCTGCATGAGCAGGGAGGCCTTGCTCTTAATATATGCAAAGCTGTAAATGTGGCAGGACAAGAATTGCTTTTGTTAAATGCAAATCCTGCCTGACTAACTTGATTTGATTCTTTAATGAGACAACACAAAAGGTTAACTTGGTAGCTCAGGAACTATAGGTGAACAATCAGCTAAGTCTCACAAAACAAAGTGCAAACTGTGGAACTCACAGACGACAGTGTAGAACTCCAAAAGGACATCGACAAGTTTGTGGAGTGGGCATATAAATGAAAAATGAGGTTCCATGCAGAGTAGTCTGAGGTGATTCATTTTGGCCAACATAGCCAAGGGGGTGTAATTCTAAAAGAGGTGGAGGAGCAGAGGGGCCTGGGTGTATATGCGCACAGGTCATTTAAGGTTGCAGGAGACGTGGAGACAACAATAAATAAAACATACAGTGTTCTTGTTTTTTTTTAATAGGGACATTAATAGGGGAAAAGTTTAAGGGAGATACGCGTGGAAAGTTCTTTACGCAGAGGATGGTGGGTGCCTGGAATGCATTGCCAGTGGAGGTGGTAGAGGCGGGCCCAATAGCATCATTTAAGATGTACCTCGACAGATACATGAATGGGCAGGGAGCAGAGGGATACAGATCCTTGGAAGATAGGCGACAGGTTTAGATAGAGGATCTGGATCGGCGCAGGCTTGGAGGGCCAAAGGGCCTGTTCCTGTGCTGTAATTTTCTTTGTTCTTTTGTTCTTTGACATAGAGTACAAGAACAAAGAGGTGATGCTGAACTTCTATAAAACAGTTGATAGAGCTCAGCTGGGGTACTGCATACAGTTGTGGGCATCACATTATTGTTTGGAAAGAAGTGAATGCTTGTGTAACATGATGATGTGGTGGTTAGCACTGCTAACTCACAGCACCAGAGACCTGCATTCGATTCTGGCTTGGGTAACTGTCTGTGTTTGCACATTCTCCCTGTGTCCTGTGTGTCTACATACAAGTATGGTCCCAGGAATGAGAAATTTTAGCTATGAGGAGAGATTGACCTTGGGGCTATTCTCTTTGGGAAGAAGAAGACTGAGAGGAGATCTGATACAGGTTTTCATAATCAAGAGAAGGCTGGATGTAGTAGGTAGGAAGAGGGTGTTCCTGCATGTGAAAGAGAAAAGAATGAGAGGACATAGAAGCCCCACAGTGTTGAAACAGGCCACAAATCCACACCCAACCTCCAAAGAGCATCTCACCCAGACCCACCCTATCCCTGTAACCTTGCATTTCCTGTGGTTAATGCACCTAACCTGCACATCCTTGGACACTATGGGCAATTTAGCATGGCCAATCTACCTAACCTGCACATCTTTGGACACTATGGGCAATTTAGCATGGCCAATCTACCTAACCTGCACATCTTTGGACTGTGGAAGGAAACCAGAACACCGAGAGGAAATCCACGCAGTCACAGGGAGAATGTGTAATCTCCGCACAGACAGTCGGCTGAGGTTGGAATCAAGCCCGGGTCCCTGGTGCTGTGAGGCAGCAGTGCTAACCACTGAGCCACCATGATACCCCAATTTAAAGTGTAAAAGAAGCAGAAGTAATGTAAGAACACACCTTTTTCACTCAGTGAGTAATTGGGTATGGAATGCCCTGCCTGGACATGTGGTGGAAGCGGGTTCAGTTGAGGCATTCAAGACAGCCTTGGATGGTTATATGGATAGTAATTGTGTGCATGGTTATGGGGGAAAAGGCCAGAGATTGGCACTGCGTAATAGAACCAGTGCAGTCCCTAAACAAGTTGACTAGAAAATATCTAGAACCAGTGCAGTTTCATTGGTAGCAGTTCAGAAGATGTTCACCATGATGATCCTTGGTATGGAGGGATTGTCTCATGAACAAAGACTAAACAGATTGGAACTAGAATGATGAAAGGTTATCTCATTGAAACATATAAGAATCTCAAGAGGCTTGATAGGTAAATGCTCAGAGGAAGTTTATCCTCATGGGAAAGAAAAGGATCAGTGGGCATATTTTCAGAATAAAGAAGTGCCAATTTAAGACCGAAATGAGGACAAATTTCTTTTCTCAGAGAGTTGTGAGTCTTTGGAACTCCTTGCCAGAGAGAGTTGTGGGAGCAGATTCCTTGTGTATATTTACAGCTGAGGTAGTTAGATTCTTGATTAGCAGGGGAATCAAGGGTTCCAGGGAAAATGAAGGAAAGTGGACATGAGGAATTTCAGATCAATGGCAGAGCAGGCTCAAGAGGTTGAACAGCCGACTCTTGTTCCTACCTCTTATGGTCTTATAGGCACAATGGGCTGAATAGCCTCCTACTACATTGTAACAGTTCTGTGACTCATGAAGTTGATAAGATGGGCAAAAATGTATCAGGATTACTTAGGTAAGTAGGTAAGGAACAGAATATCAAAACAGGGTAATGATTGTTTACTTTGTAAATTGTTGGTTAGGTCTCAGGTGGTGTACTGTAAACACCTTGAGCACCAGACTTCAGGAAAGGTGTAAAGACATTAGAAAGGACAACAGGATGTTTATCATGAATGAATATTTCTTCAGTTGTAGGAAGATGGTTTCTAAGAGGCCACATCCTTTGTCACCTGTCCTAATAAATGTGTCTCAGTGTAAACCTTTGTCTAGTAAGGTCCTCTGAAAAATCTTGCTCCATTTCACAATGTTGAATACACGTAAAAAAAACAGAAATTGCTGGAAAATCTCAGCAGGTCTGGCAGCATCTGTGGAGAGAAATCAAAGTTAACATTCGTGTCGAGTGACCCTTCCGCAGAACTGATGAGAAACTTTGATCAATTCTGAGGAAGGATCACTGGACCCGAAACGTTAACTCTGATTTCTCTTCACAGATGCTGCCGGACCTGCTGAAGTTTCCAAGCAATTTTCCGTTTTAGTTTCTGATTTACAGTTTCCGCAGATCTTTCAGTTTGAATACATGTACCTTGCCGTAGTTAAGCAGGGGATTCAATATAATCTTGGATTATGTTAGAGGTGAAAGAGGCAGAAGGGGGATTAAATAGTAAAAGGCATTCATAGTACTCTTGCCTCTGACTCAGCTGCTCCTACCCCTTAATAGCCCCTCCTGCAACACCAATGCCACTCATGCTTACCTGAGTCCACTGATCCAGGAGTGATCCCGGGTGAAGTCTCTAGAATGGTACTGGCAGCTGGCACTACTGCAGATGCGTCTTCCTATGATGGGGAACTGCAGGTATTGGCAGCTCTCACCAGGAGCGATTTTCGCTCCAACAGGCCTAAGTCCGGGGGAATACCTAACTCGATACCTGAGGCACACTTGGCTTGGTCAGGCTTCCATATGATCACGATTGCAGGTTTGCCATCGGTTCTCCACGCAGTGAGTGAGGTCTGCATCAGGAACATTTACTTTTATACATCAAAGAACTCTCAAAGCACAGAAGAAGGCCATTCAGTCCAGCATGTCTGCACTGACTCACCAAATGAGCAGCTAACCTATTGGCTTTCTCCTGGAACACTCTTCCTTTTCAGAGATCCTTATGGAATACCTCAGTCAAGTTCACCTCCACCACACTGGCAGGGAGAGCATTCCAGGCCTTAACCACTCCACTGTCTCTGGACGTTTTCTCCTCATGTTGTCTCGCTTTGTTTTCCGGTCACTTCAAACCTGTGTCCTTTTCGTTTTTAAGAAAGAGTTCCAGTATTTCTGAAAAATGGCAGGAATTGTTTGGAGCAATCACAATTAAAATGAATGGAATTGGATCATGAATGTATTGAATCAATGCTAAAATATAGGGCAAAACAAGAAACGCTTAAAATACTCAATAAGCCAGGGCAGCACCATAGAGTCATACAGCATGGAAACAGGCCCTTTGGTCCAACTCGTCCATGCTGACCAGATATCCTAAATTCATCTAGTCCCATTTGCCAGCATTTGGCCCATATCCCTCTAAACCCTTCCTATTCATGTACCCATCCAGATGGCTTTTAAATGTTGTAATTGGCAGAGAGAGAAAAACAAAGCTTTGGGTCCAAATCTGTGGGCTTTGGCCACCTGACATAAGGACTAATCTTGGTTTTTCAGACAGCAAGACAGAGTGCTGATACGTCTTTTTTTCTTTATTCATTCATGGGATGAGGGCATCGCTGGCTAGGCAGCATTTATTGCCCATCCCTAACTGCCGAGATGGTGGTTAAGAGTCAACCACATTGCTGTGGGTCTGGAGTCACATGTAGGCCTGCATTAACAATCAATTCAGGATGACCCATGATCTTGTAATGTGATGCAATTACACTTCCTAGAAATCACACTTGGGAACCTACTCGCTTATTAAAAAAAAATGGACAATGTTCATAGAATCATAGACGTGCTATGCTCCTGAAAAAGGCCATTTAGCCCATCATGCCTGCACACAAGCCCTGTGTGATCAAGCCTTGCTGGTTTTGTTTGTGTCACTGGGGGACATTGGCAGCTTATGGTCCCTATTCTGTTCTTGATTGCAACCCTTGACCAATAAAAAGTTGACTTTCAAACCCATCAACACACTTTTGGTCTCGTTGTGCAAAATGTTGTGATTGTTTTTGGCATTTTTACATCTGTGCTGATGAGCGCAAGATGAAAAACATTGGCAACACATCTCCCTTTTCAGTAACATTTAAGCTCTGTACTTGTTGTTCTGCTGGAACTGAATTTATACATTCTGAATTCATTTCACTCAGGACCCTGCAGAACCCCATCAAGGAGATCAGAGCATTTTTCTATTGCCTGGGCTGAGTACCAATATAGATCTCATCATAAATGTGAAGAGCAATCTAAGGGACCTCAGGAGAGAACAAAGCCAATGTTTTCATCTGTCAATCTCTTTTTTTTTTAAGCTTTTTTTAAGAAGTATACTTCACACCAGTCTTTTAGATTGACAGTGCTACTGGAGTTGAACATTGACTGGGGCTGTGTAAAATAACAGCTCTGTTGATCTTCTTTGTTCTTAAGTGTAGATATTCTGGCAAGGGCTGAGGTACACAGAAATTCAGAACTAGAGAGAGGTTTGAATGGGTAAATAGTGAAAGACTGAACATGGTTTAACACAATCTGACCTGAGGGAAAGCAGGCCGACTGGGGTGAAGGCGAAATTTAAAACTGACTGAGGATTATCCCCTTCTTTCCCAAAAGAAGCTAGATTAAGCCCCACCATAGCGATATTCTTTTTCAAATTACTTTATAAAGCAGGAGTGCTCCTCTGGGCACCATAAGAAAATATTGCCTCATTATTCCTCTCTCCCTTACAAGCTCTGAGTTCGCCATAACACTCACTGTTGAAATTCCGTTCCAACACCTCCCAATCCATGGCCTACTGCCACCTGAGTTCTCATTCATGCCCAGCAACTTGGCACCTTTTCAGGTCCTGTAGCTAATCACCATGCCCAGGGTCAGGTCAAGGCCTCAAGACCATAAGATATAGGAGCAGATTTAGGCCATTCAGTTAATCAAGTCTGTTCCCCCATTTGATCATGGCTGATATCTCAACCCCATTCTCCTGCCTTCTCCTCATAACCCTTGATCCCCTTACTAATTAATAAACTATCTATCTCTGTTGTAAATGCACTCAATGATTTTGTCTTCACGATCATTTGCATCAATGAGTTCCACAGATTAACCACCCTCTGGCTGAAAAAATTCCTTGTCATATCAGTTGTAGAGGGCTGTTCCTTCACACTGAGGCTGTGCCCTTGAGTCACAGTCTCCGCTCCTCATGGAAACATCTTCTCCATGTCCATTCTATCCAGGCCTCTCAGTATTCTATATGTTTCAATCAGATTCCCCCTTCATCTTTCTAAACTCCATTGAGAATAGACCCAGAGTCCTCAACCATTCCTCATATGACAAGCCCTTCATCCCCAGGATCATTCTTGTAAGCCTCCTGTGGACCCCCTCCAACACAAATGCATTCTTCCTTAGATATGAGGCCCAAAACTACTCACAATATTCCAAATGCTGTCTGACCAGAGCCTTCTACAGCTTTAGCAGCACATCTCTGTTCTTGTATTCTAGCTTTTCTGAAATGAATGCTAATATTACATTTGCCTTCCGAACTGCCAACTGAACATGCACGTTAATCTTAAGAGAATCCTGAACTAGGATTGCCGAATCCTTTTGTGCTTCAGATTTCCAAAGCCTTTCCCTCTTTAGAAAATTGTCCATGCCTTCAGTTTTTCTATCAATATGCATAACCTCACACTTTCCCACAGTATATTCCGTCTGCCACTTCTTTGCCCACTCTCCTAGCCTCTCATAGACTCCTCTCCAGTCTCCCCACTTCCTCAACACTACCTGTCCCTCCACCTATCTTTGTGTCATCTGCAGTTAAGTATTTACGTTGTCCTTGTGCTTTCCGAGCATTTCCAACTCCTTCTTGCATTAAGTGGATTCTTTACTGTGATAGACTCTCTTTGGTTGCATGAACCTATTTCAATGTAATAGACCACAAACTGAAGAATCAATTTAGAGAACTCGCCTTAGCTCTCCCTAAATGCTTTTGTTTATGTAGCCAAAAAAAAGCCACAAACATTTCACAACTCACTGGATGATCCAATGTTCCCACGCTATTTGTTTCAAATGTAAAACACTGCCTGAACTCCTGCAATGGGTCAATGTATTACCCAATCTGGAACTGAGTAACACACATTAGAAAAGCTATATGCTTACTGTCACTCCATTGAACGTGATTAAGTTGGGACATTACAATAGGAATCTTTGATTTAGAGTTTTTCCCATGTCTCAGGACACAAACATGATACACATACTTAGGTCAATTTCCATAGCTGGGTTTTTTCAGATCTCTAACCTATTGACAGATGATTTTTCTGCCCTCATATTCTACATTTTGGGTTTTTTCTGTGTTTTAAGATGGCGCCAGAGAGGGATAACATTATACAACACTTTTCACTGTATTTCGTAACAAGATACGCGTGAAAATAAATAAACTGAACAAATAAATCCACTTTAAACACATGAACCAACAAGTTCAAGAACAGCTTCTTCCTCACTGTTGTTAGACTCCTGAATGGACCTGTCAAATTTCAAATCTAATGTTGATCATGCTTTTTGTACGCCTCCTCTGCAGCCATAACTGTGCGTTCCTCTCTCTGTTCAAGAATAGTCTAAGAATAATGGGTAAGCCATTCAAGACTGAGATGAGGAAGAATTTCTTCACTCAGAGGGTTGTGAACCTGTGGAATTCTCTCCCACAGGAAGTTGTTGGGGCCAGTTCTTTAGATATATTCAAGAGAGAGCTGAACATGGCCCTTGCAGCTAAAGGGATCAAGGGGTATGGGGAGAGAGCAGCAATGGGATGCTGAGATTGCATGATCAGCCATGATTGTATTAATTGGTGGTGCAGGCTTGAAGGGCTGAATGGCCTACTCCTGCACCAATTTTCTATGTTTCTATGTTTCGATCACCCTATGATCTTTGCATGGTATGATCTGCCTGCACTGCACACAAAACAAAACTTTTCACTGTGCTTAGCTACATGTGGCAATAATAAATCAAATCAAATCAAACATTCAAGCATGACTAATGAGGATCACTTCCGTGACTCCTGTTGACACATTGGAAGAACTTATGGATATGAATGTATTGTAGATGCACCTTGTTTAGTGATCATGTCTTGGAGTGGGGGTCCAATCCAGAGCTATGAAGCAAGGACACTATCACTGCACCACGAGACCTCCATGTACAATAGGATTGCTGGGCATGAAAGTTAAATAAAGTCATTTGCTTTGCCATATTCTGCATCATACATTACAAGGTCATCAAAGCGATAAAGCTGGAAGCTACAGAAAGCAGAACAAATGGATTTACATTTATCTGGTACTCAGGATGCCCCAGAGCACTCTCTAACCAATGATGTACTTTATGAAGCTGAGATGCCATGTTAAAGTGGGAAACCCTGTAGCCAATCTGTATATAAACGGCCTTCTGAGGAAGGGTCACCGGACCCGAAACATTAACTCTGTTTTTTTTCCTTCACAGATGCTGCCAGATCTGCTGAGCTTTTCCAAAAACTTTGTTTTTGTTCCGACAAACAGCAACCTGGTTATAACCAAATAACGTTGATTGAGGATTGGCTGGGCCACTCGCGAAAACTGTCCTGCTTTCTTCAAAATAATTCCAAAGGATTTTTTGCATCTATTTGGAAAGGACAGTAAGTCTTCAGTTTAACATCTCAGACAAAAGTTGACAGCTCTAGTAGTGCATCATTAGTTACTGTACTGGGCGGTTGGCTTAGATTTTTGTGCTTTAGTTTCTCTAGTAGGAATTGAACCCACAACTGTCTGACTTAGTGGCAAAAGT